>NC_054543.1:12394770-12994770 GCF_017654505.1 Polyodon spathula
GTACTATGCATGAACATTTCCATTAGAAGCAAAGATACTGTAGATAAAAAAACAAGAAATAAACAAAATGGTACCAGAGGTATGGTATTGTCTTGTCTCAGCAAATGTAGCATTGAGTAGGCATAATGTGGGTATCCCACATATGGTGCATCTTATATTCAAATAAATATGGTAATGTAAAATGCATAGCCTGTTCCCTGAATCATAAGGATGACTCAATATAGTTTAGCAGTACTACATCCTCGAAGTAAAGAACATATGGAGCAAAATATATTATTTCAGTTCCCTTGCAAAGTTTGCCTAAAAGCACAAAGGAAAGAACTATGGCATTTTTTCTAAATACTATACCGTCTATACACATGCTTTATGCAAAGACTGTTTTAGAGTCTTGAAAAGGATGAATTCATGGAAATGCCTTACCTGATTTAATTCATCATTATTTAATTTTTTTTAAATTAAGTGTTAGTTAACGTTTTGTGAATGAAGTCCATCTGTTTAAAACAAAACATAAAACTAATTTGCATTAAAGACAATTATTAATCCTGCTCTAGCTACATCCAGACCTGGTAAATATTCAGAGATAGGAGATGGTAAAGGCCTAATAAGATGATCATACAAAGATTCATACATTCTGAGATGACACAATGACAGAAATCAGTGCACGAGGTTAGGATGAGAGATGTGCCTGTTAATAAATAAATACATAAAACATGTAGTAATTGTATTTGTTAAGATGTTAGAAACATAGTCCTAGACATTAGGAATATTAGTGATACTTATCTTTATTGATTTACTCCATTGACCCAACCAAATTCCATAATGACCTCCAAATAGCTGTTAAAACATCAGTCAGGTTTTTTACTGTACTATGGTGGGTACTCCCCCTCTAGCACTGTATCCATAAGAAAATCCACTGGCAGCAAGAAACTGGAATAAAACTACCCCTAATAAAGTGATTTATTTAATGATATTGCTGCAAAAGATTAGATTCTAACTATACCAGCCTAGCTGTAACACATTTTATTTCCTGAGACTTACTGTAGTAGAGTGACTTCGGAAGGTCATCTCTTTCATCAAGTATTCTATTTGCATCCAAAATTGTATGTACATGAAAAATGTGGTACTGTGTTTGCACCAGCCCGCAGAAGCAGATGAAATTCTGTAAAAGTCTGATATACGCTAACCTTTGCAGATGGCGCAGCTATTGCTGAAAAATGGATTGCTTAATAAAGCATATCATCCGACATATTTCCTGCTTGGCTAGCCAAATAGGAGTTGTTTTTTGCACAAATTTCCTTGTCAAATTTGTCAATGTTCATGTCATTTTTGTTTTAGGTCACAGAGCAAGGTATAAATTCCTGGCATGCCGACTAGTTCCAAGCCAATTTGGGCTATTTCTAAGAATGAACTGATTTTCTCTTGGGGAGAGAAAGAGGCTTATTTTATCAAAAGAAAATATCGGGTAGCTTATTTTGTTTTGTTTTTTTTCTTTCTACCTGGCTGAAATGATCTAATTCTTTGTGAGGATAGCCAAGCTGCCTGTGATAAAAACAGCCCAGATGATTAATAGGGACGTCAGCAGCATTTTATTAATAGCACCTTACATTCCCTCAATTTAATTTGCTCTGCCTTTTTGACAAGCCCTTGTAATTATAAATATCAGCACAGGCATTAAACCACATGCATGGACACTGGCATTTTGAGCAGGCTATTCACAATACCAAAGTCATTTTTTCTGCAGTGCTACAGAATTATTATTTTTTCTATAAAGGTACACAGCTCAGGTTTCATTTCCTGTTAACTAAATTGTGACCATAATGTTCAGTGAAGACATAATCAACTGATAAGAAGTGGTTTAAATCCAGTTACACCAGGAGTATCTACAAAGGGTTTGTGTTGGTGTGTTGTTGTATTATAGAACTGCAATTGACACTTAAGGTGCTTATATTTTCAAGTGATAACAATTGAAATAAATAAATAAATAAATAAATAAATAATAAAAATCAATATAGGTGAAAAATAAAATCATTAACTTGTTTGGCACATGATAATGAAATATGATGCCCTTCTGCATATGGGTAAAGAATTTGGTGTTGTAGACATCTGCTGATTTTGTGGATGATAGTCCCAGGTGAAAGGCTGGGATAAAGTTATGGAGTGCTTTATTGCATAGACAGCATAATGCACAGTGGCACTGCACCATACAAGAAGTGTTCAATCTCTTTCAATTGCCGTGACAATTTCTTGGAGATTCATAAGATGCAAATTTTCAAAAATGTTCAAATTTGGAAGAAAAAAAAAGAATATTGCATCAATTGATTGTGTTTTGTCACAAATAGTTAAAAAGACATATAATACAATACACTATATAACCCTATATAACCCGCTATATTGTTAATATTGTATATATATATATATATATATATATATATATATATATATATATATATATATATATATATATATATATATATATTTAAATGTATTAAAAATCTGTATGTTTCTGACAATCACAACAATTAAGACAGATCCAATTTAATTTGACCTAAGAATACTGGTAGGCATATTCTTGGGACTTGATGAACTTTTTTTTTTACATACATATTGACACCAGCTAATACTAACTCACTCAAATATTACTGCAGACTTGTTGCATAAGAAACACAAATTTGCTAGTGGTCTCCATATTTTTAAACAGCCCTTTATCAAATGTGCATATGCCAAAAGCCTACAGTCAAGTGATGTACAAACCCTTAACAGTGTGTGTTCCCTCCCCTGGCGATCTGGCAAACCAATTCATCACCTTGACCATTTCCTGAGCTGGAGAATGGGTAATATAAGCAGAAATCTGTTTTGGGTTTCAGTTACGATGGAATGCCACACCACTGCCCACTAGCTTCCTGGCAGAAAGCAACAGCAACTTTGACTCCAAGATGTTGTCAAACAAGAAACAGTCTTGTTCCATCAAAACAAAAGTATCGCTCCTAAACACCCTTGAGATAATGCTTTCAGGCTTGGCAACAGATCCTAGGATCCTGGCCTAGTAGGCCTTTATTTGTTTCAATAGTAGCATTTTTTTTTTTTTTGCCAAACAGGGCTTTAGTGCAGTGAGCAACAAATAAGTCCAATAAACAGATAAAGACAGAAGTGTGTTTCAGTAAATCCCACGGTTGACATGAAGAATGATATTTCTTGAAAATTCCCTTTACTGAAGATACTCATTTAAGCCCTTGTTTACAAATCTTTTTTGTAGCACTGTAATAAGAACTTAAAAACATAAGAAAGTTTATAAACGATAGGAGGCCATTCGGCCCATCTTGCTCGTTTGGTTGTTAGTAGCTTATTGATCCCAGAATCTCATTAACCAGCTTCTTGAAGGATCCCAGGGTGTCAGCTTCAACAACATTACTGGGGAGTTGATTCCAGACCCTCACGATTCTCTGTGTAAAAAAGTGCCTGGTCCTTGTTTCTTTTTTCAGGTCGAAAAAGTCCCTTGGGTTGACATTGTCAATACCTTTTAGAATTTTGAATACTTTAGGTCACTGCTTAGTCTTCTTTGTTCAAGACTGAATAGATTCAATTCTTTTAGCCTGTCTGCCTATGACATGCCTTTTAAACCTGGAATAATTCTGGTTGCTCTTCTTTGCACTCTTTCTAGAGCAGCAATATCTTTTTTATAGCAAGGTGACCAGAACTGAACACAATATTCAAGATGAGGCCTTACTAATGCATTGTACAGATTTAACATTATTTCCCTTGATTTAAATTCAACACTTTTCACAATGTATCCGAGTATCTTGTTGGCCTTTTTTATAGCTTCCCCACATTGCCTAGATAAAGACATTTCTGAGTCATCATATAGTCCTAGATCTTTTTCATAGATTCCTTCTTCAATTTCAGTATCTCCCATATGATATTTATAAAGCACATTTTTATTTCCTGCGTGCAGTACCTTCCACTTTTATCTATTAAATGTCATTTGCCATGTGTCTGCCCAGTTCTGAATCTTGTCCAGATCATTTTGAATGACCTTTGCTGCTGCAACAGTGTTTGCCACTCCTCCTATTTTTATATTGTCTGTGAATTAAACAAGTTTGCTTACTATACCAGAATCTAAATCATTAATGTAGATTAGGAATAGCAGAAGACCTAATACTGTGGTACTAATTGGCAACCTGCAACTTTAACATTGTTTCTATGGAAGAAGGGTTTAAAACTATATTAAAAATAAACGCCCCCTTGTATTGTTAAATTGTTCATTTGTATATTGTCCTATACTTTAACTTTTCATGCATCAAATTTGTAGACAACACCTTTCTGGGCAGCGGTGTACCCTTAGATGCCCCTCCTGACCAATATTCCTAGGAACCCCATTGCTTCACCATAATGCTGTCAGAATGAAATACTAAAAAGATGGGTCATAGTGGGGGCGTCTTTCTGTTGAAGCAGTTGATAATGGGATTAAAGATTACAGGTCAAAATGTTAATAATAATGTCACACCCTTTTACAGTCACTTTACAGAACTGTATTTTATGCATCCCCATGTGAATTGTACTCGCAGCAGAACCCAGTAAGGGTGAGGAGAAACATCATGATGTTTTAGCAAATAGCATTTGTTGTTTTTGAAGAAAAAAAACAACATATTTCTGCAACTCTGTTCAATTTTATTTATTTATTTTACAAAAATAAAAACACATTTTGAAGGTATCATCACTGAAAGTAACCTCTAATTCTAACAGTGGCAGATCAAGTAAAGGCTCAATAAACATTCAAATGTGAGGCTCAATAAATACCAGGAAGGACCTTATTTTAAGTCTTTAAATATTGGTTGTATTTAGATACATCCTCATTTCTATCATTAAAAAAAGGCTTCAACCAATTCACAATAGATTACAGATTTAAAAAAAGAAAAGAAATTAAGGAATTGCCAAAATCTATGTACTGAAGCCTTTTTTAATGTCTTAATTCATATTACATTAATACAGTTCCTTTTCTTTGGTGTTTCGCAAATAGTGGAATCCTTCTAGCCACCAAAGAAGTTGAGTAAAATGGTCTTACTAGAGAGAAAGTTATAATAAATTGAAAAGGGGCTGGTAGGAAGGGGCCTTAATACAGACTGATCACAAGGAGGATGTTTACTTACCTTAAACAGCCTCTTAAGCACAAAATGGTACATGACTATTCTGGAGTAACAGGGTACAATTCCATCACTGGATGCACACTGTCTGACTGTTACAGGAAACATTAACTTTACCGAATATCCCATTTGGGGATTTTTCCAAAAATAAATGCACATACTTTATTGTAAAAATAATTGCCAAAATCCCTTTTTAATTGCTTTTTGTAAATGTAATTATGGATTCACGCATGATTTCACTAAAACAAAAGGTGCTTTTCCTCCTTTTAAAGATGTTCTCTGTCCTTTTGTGTTCAGGGAATTTCCATGCATTTGGTACAGTTTTGCACTTGAGTGTCCCTTCTTTCTATATGAGGTTTACTTTGTTATTCAAGTCAAACAGAATTCAGGAAACCCTGAGCGTGATACGGAATACAAAAATATTATGATATGCATGTACCGAAGATTAGTCAATACAATGATCTATATTAAACATTGACACGCTCACCATTAATTGGTAACAAAACCCACCCAAACTGCCTCCTGTACAATAGCCATTGCTGGGTTGTAGTGAAAACTACATATCTAGTAATGTTAAAATGTGCAGTCCATCCTAAATTGGTTACAGCTCTGTCAGAGATTGAAGTATACCAGCAACCAACATTTTGGGATACAGTCTCAAAGCTTTTCACGCCAAATCACAATATTTTTCAGAAAATAAAAACCAAACCAAAAATAAACAGCTCATACATTGTAAGCAGTTTTAAGTTGTTTCATCTTTGTTTTTGAAGTGTAAATAGTTATTTTTTCCTTTAAATAAATGTACCAATGACAATATAGAGAACATAGTCCTTTTTGTGTCTTATTAACGATAGAGCTTTAGATCGGCTATGTAGATCATTAAATAGTGCCCCATGTGTTTTTAATGTAATGAACGGAGTCTTGTTTGCAATACGCAATGGTTATTTTTAATTAATTATTTGTATTGCTTGTATTGCTCAATTCACAGCTACTAGACAGCAAATCAACAGGGAAGACACGTTTGGTCCACAATTCTGTCATTGGCTGGATCCAAACAAAACCCTCCCTCAAAACCAGCCAGTCAAACTTCCAACCCTGTTTCAGTTCTTTTCGCACCAGCCAATCCACACCCTGTCTGCTTGAATGACGCCCCGCCTCCAGCAACAAGTTTCCAGCAGACTCAATACTACGCAGACATCAGTATTTATTAATGCAAATACATGTTAGCACATTGAATATCGAATACTACGGGGTAGGTGTACTAAAGTGTTGTGCCTGTTGCAATAGTTGTAAACCAGTTGCAAGCTTTGGATAAAATGTACTAAACAAGTACAATGCTATTTGTGACTTTTTAGGGAATGCTTTGTGGCAGCAGTTTCTGTTGAGTTTCTGTTTTCTGTTCAAGCATAGTTGAATATGTAATTATGGGCATTCCTGCATAAATTTGCAAAACGGGGGCAGAGATAGTGCAAATGAGGTTTCTCAAATATAATAATGAGATGTATAAAAGCTGCAGGCAGCTATGACATTTTCAGTTGCATCAGTTTGTTAAGAACTTTTGAAAGCATGTTTTACACAGTTGCAATTGTTGCTAGCATTTCCCAGTTCACCTTATCTCATGCGTTGCCAGTTGTGCTCAATGCATTTTTTAGGCATGAAAGCATGATTAAAAAAGTACTTATTTGTGTTAACTGTCTAGGCTGCTAAGTTAATAATAATTTAGTGTTATTTTAGCGCAATGATTTATACATTTAAAATACACTGAGAACTATAAATGTATATGTGTGTGCGATTTTATTGTATTTTTTTTTTTCACTTGACACCTCCTAACAAAAACAATGTTATTTTGATTCTTGCACCCTTGCATGTATAGACGTTATCTTTTGGGCACCCTCTGCTGCAGCAAACCACAACTCAACTGCTGCTATTTAGTTGAACAATGTTGCACAACTCTCACAATAGAGATCTCGCTAAGAAGACACAACAAATATTTAAATTAGTCTATTGCGGCTCTTTTCATTAACATATTTTCACTTAGTACATACGACAAAATGTCGCAACAAGAATGCAAATTGCAGTATGTTGGTCCATCTTAGTCCACCTACCCTTAAGTCTTTTTAGCTTTAGTTTAGATGGTTGAAGGTGTATCTTTAGATGCCAGCTTGGCATCTTATCTGTGTCTCTGAGCTCTGCCGGTTTCCTATCTGAGTTACATTTTTAACTAGTATTTTTTATGTTATCAACTGAGGATTTCAACTTGACTTTCTGGGCTCCAATCACAAAGCTTTAACACATGAGTTAGTTTGTAATGCCTGTGTTGATTGATTAAATAACATTTTATATGCATGAAATTGTTCTACGCTGTTGCTAAAGAAGCCAGCAACAATTTAATCTATCACAAACTTCAAATAACTCCTGAACAAGTTGCGTCAGGGTCTGGTGATTCATAAATAAGTAAATGGAAATCAACAGTCACTTACAACATTACAACCCAGACATGAAGGCAAAACATGATCCCTTAAATATAAGGTGGCTGCTGGATAACTTCAGTGATTGCACTGTCAATGAAAAAATAGTGATTGTGCTGTCAATGAAAACAATGCAGCTCTTAGCTGTACCTCTTCATAGTTTACCAGACTTTTGAAGGTCTGTTCAAGCATGACAGCCTTTTACTACCTGCAGTGAGGTGGTAATAATGTACCAAATGTTAAATAGCTCAGTAGTATTTTGTTTGTGTGTTATGTGCACTGTTCATACTCTCATATTTTATGTAAGAACAAAAGTTTAACATTTTTCATTGGCAATTGTATTTATTTATGTATTTATTTTATTGGCACAACACACTCTTATTACACATTTGAAAGCATCCCCATTTGGCTAAGTACAAATAGCAGGGGGAAAAAGCTACTCATTTCTACATACAACAGAAAATGTTAGTCTAAAGATTTGTCTTAAATTGCTTGGAATCCATTTTACTCCAGCAATAATTCATGCTGTGTAAACATATCTTGTAAAATGTCACTTTGTGTTTGCTATTAATATTTAAATTAATAACATACATTTCTCAGCGCATTTGATGACAAAAATCTAGCCAATCAGCAATGCCTTGGTTAACCTAATCAATCACAATGCCACCTGATATGATACATGCAATAATTAGAGTATCATTCTGTTGGAGGAAGGCACACCTTAAACACTTTATAATGCATTAGGGATATGAAGCCACAATTTGTATCTCAGTATGATGAAGCAACTAGTTAGCTTGAGCATGAATCTGTTTAATACAGGTTAAGACTGATGCAGAGGATATGAACAGTGTATGTGTTAGACAATTAAATAACATTTGACATCATTAAATAAGATTGCACCATCAATCAATTTTCTTTAAAACCATGTGTTCTACTGGAAAAACTAAAGAGACTTTATATCATGTACATTTTTTGAATATTTAATTTCCCCACCTGTTTAAAATCCTGTTATGTGTGTTCGGCATGTATATTATCTATGCATCTTGCTTAGATTATTGTTTGCCATGTTGCTAGCTATTCCAACCACATTTATAAGACTTAGGGTTAAGATTAGTGTTTGGGTTAGGGTTAAGGTTACGGTTAGGTTTAGGGTTAGGATTAGGGTTTGTGTTAGTGTTTGAGTTAGGGTTAGGTATAGGGTTAGGATTAAGATTAGGGTTAGGGTTACAGTTAGGATTAGTGTTAGGATTAGGGTTTGTGTTAGTATTTGGGTTAGGGTTAGGGTTTGTGTTAGTGTTTGAGTTAGGGTTAGAGTTTGGATTAGGGTTCTGGTTAATGTTTGTCTTTGGGTTTTTGTTAGTGTTTGAGTTATCTATAGGGTTAAGGTTAGGATTAGGGTTTGGGTTAGTGTTTGGGTTAGGGTTAGGTTTAGGGTTTGTGTTAGTGTTTGGGTTAGGTATAGGGTTAGGGTTATGATTAAGATTCGGGTTTGGGTTAGTGTTAGGGTTTGTATTTGGGTTAGGGTCAGGTTTAAGGTTTGAGTTAAACTTTGCTGATCTTTTGGTGATGGTATAAATTGTGTTACTGGGTTTCTTAAGTGTACCACTTACATATGATGCAAAAAAAAATCTTTTCTTTCTTAAATGGCTGGTTTCACAGACTTGATTAGCACCGACAATGGACTACCTTACATAAGGTAGCATTAGGTAGTCCTAGATTAGTGCTATCTGGGGTCTGTGGACCCAGCAAAAAGAGATGAATTACTGTCGATTGTTTCTGGTTATATTTAGGTATCATCTTCAGTCATTTCAATGAAATTGCAACATCTGCAAACTGACCTCTGTGAATGTGCTCTGGGGGTGCTAAATATGTATTAAATATGTAGTAAAATATACATTAATGTGAATTAATGAGTAAGTAGCAGGGTTCCAAAAAATATAGCATTATTGTCCCCATGTATTTCTCTAACTGTTAATGTACCTGTAATTTTTCTCTTCATTGTTAACATCCTGACAACTTTCTACACTTATAACTTTAAAGTCTGTTTCAAACTTATTTCAAAATAGCTGCTCTAGTGCATTGGGGTTTGAGATCTGTCCTCTAAATCACTGCAATAGAGGCCATTTTGAAAAGAGCTTTGAAGCAGACTTTAAAGTTATAACTATAAAAAGTTGTCAGTATGTTAACAATGAAAAGAAAAATTACAAGTACATAATTTAAACAGTTGTAGCAACACGTGGGGACATGCAATGCTATATTTTTTTGGAACCCTGCTATATACTCTTTAAAAATATAATATTGTTATCATCATTATCATATGCAAAACTGGCCAATCCCTTATATTCTTGTGGGCATTGGGTACTGGTTACAATGGTAGTAAAGCACAAGAACAATCCTCAAAAGTTATTAAAACTTTTTTTCTAATATTATTCAAGTTTTATACATGGTTCAAAATGGCAGTAATATCATTAGAAGCTGAAAGCTTAACTACTCCAGTGTGGCCATTACTAAATGAGAATTCCCAAGTCTTCCTTTGCTATTAGTTCTAGTGCCGTACACATGCTGTGATTTCTTTTGGCACCCTTCCACAGAGGAGCATGCCTACTTAGATAGCAATAGTTGTATTGACTTAACACCTTGCAGACTCATTATTTTACCTTGAAAAACCAAATTAACACAAAGATTGCTCAAAATACCAAAGTTTCTCCTTTATCTAAAAACATTTGTTTGTTAAAAGCTATCTTACTGTGTTATGGTTTTAACCCTTAAGAGTGTGTGTAGCTTATGGCTTTTCAAGACACATTAGTTCAAAAATAAGTTTTTATTTTTGTTATTTTTTTGGTATACATCAGAAGTCATATTAAACCCATCCAATTAACCAGGGTGCTTGCCGGTGTGTGTTAAATCAATAGACCCCGCAGATGTCTATGAGTGTTTGGGAAGCGAACAAGCTGACCTCACTGGAGACTTGTGTAGTAGTCACTATTCCTGGTTACTGTGCTTCATGCTTTGTTTCGCTTGACGTGCAATTATTTTTTCCATTAAACAGCACAACATGTATTTCACTTAGAGTTTCTTGGAATGAGATTTCAAACGGGGTCCATTAATACAACCCTGACACTGAAAGTTTAGAAAAATAACAAGATGCAGAGCAGAAATTATTCGTCTTGTGAAAAAGAAAATAAAATAAAAAAATCATTGCAAGGTAAATGTTAAAGTGATAGTAACACGAAATAGCTCATCCTATACACAAAAGTAATGTGCAGTATTGTAACAGCGAGTTAAATGACATCAGTATTTAGATTTGCCAATGTCTAGATCAACTGAATAGACCCCAGTATTTCTATAAATCAGAGACTACACGGTGGATATTCAATTATTATTGTTTTAAATGTATTTGTGGATGTCAGAGCCTGCCATGCTATATTCTCATTATTATTGTAATTTTTAATTTTGTAAAGCTGAAGTGGCCTATATGTTAAATTAATTATGCATAATTGGCTGGTTGACATAGCTTTTGGGGATAACATTTCAAACTGATTTTAGAGATTACAACACAATTTATATGCAGTATAAGACATTCTATGCAACATATGTATAAGTAATACAAATCTGCATGCATTAACTTTACATTAATATAAAAAAAAAATGCTTTAATGACAAGTGTTACATTTTTTATATAAAAACAGCATTAAAAACAGTATTTTATCAATGTGTTAATCTATGATTTTTGACATTTTATATAGTATGTAGTTGTATATAGTTTTGTGCCTCATTAATCTGTCAATAAGGCAATCTCATTTCGTCTTCTCTTTATACTGATGTGAATGTAGAACAGTCCATCCCCATATAATTGGCTGCTCCTCCACTGTCCCACAAATTGACCTCTGGTCAATCACCGCTTGCTGGTAAATGAATCTCACTTTCACTGCCCAGGGTTCAAATGTATCTGCAGTACCATGTCTTCCTGCCATGACTTCAAAAATTACACTCGTAATTGCTTAGGCTATAATATATATATACATATATATATATATATATATATATATATATATATATATATATATATATATATATATATATATATATATATATCTGGTATTGAGAACTCTCTATACCAGGATATTCTAGACCTTTTTTGTTTACTTATTATCAAATGAATAGGAGAAAGGCTGGAAAAAACAAATGAATAATAGATTCAGGGTAATAAATACTAATATTGTCTGTTGTACAAACAAATGTCCAGTTTGCTCCTGCTGTAATTTTTTGAAAGTAACTGCGGTAGCAATGAAAACTGCCATTATGTCGGTATTCTGATTAATTATAAACTCTGATCACTCAGAAATGAACACCTTCTATAATTCTATCTTTGATGTCTAGAAACACAATCACATTTATAGTATTGTGATCCTGGGACAATTTTTGCCAGGGTTTGTATTGCTATTGCTTGTGCCACTCTGTGCTACATTTCTTTATATATATATATATATATATATATATATATATATATATATATATATATATTATATAAATATATATAATATAGCTAGATAAATAATCTATTTATATATAATATATATTATATATACATATAATATTATAGTATATATTTCTATCACAGAATAAATCATTATTATGGTTTCTTAAGCGATATAAAGTGTAAAATGGATTATATAAGCTATATACAGTAAGATATAGAATTTACATATAACACACATAACTGTGCACTGTAAAATAGGGTATTAGGTCATCAAATACCTATTACTCTTGCTGAATGCAAAGAACTTAATAATAATAAACATGCAAGTACGTGTCCTGAAATGACCTTGATAACAAATCAATACATTCAGTGCCCTTTGAACCACTCAGTCCTTCTAAATGTTCATATCTATTTTATGTTTATTGAAAAAGCTTGTCAACTATTCTTGATACATTTGCAGAAGCTTGTGGGTAAATATAGTAGCTGTATAGTCTTGATCAGGTTTTTGAAGTCTGAAGACATCATTTGTTCTGAGATGATCACTGCAGGAACAGCAAATTCACAGTATTGTGTTTTTCCATGAAAACAACATCATGGTCAGAGCAGCATCATTTATAAAGGCCGAAATAGTCGAAACATAGAGAGTCATGTCCCTGCTATGGGGAGTTATATAATTAGTTTCATGTTTAGATTTTATGTGGGTGGGGTTTCTCAATCACAGATAGTACATGGCTAATTCAGAGTTAAGAAACTGACAAACAAATATGTGTAGAAACAGATTCTTAACAAATCTGTTGTTGGAGAGTCCAGGACAACTTCGGTATTAGCCATATAATACATACTAGTATGTAACCAAAGCCAAAACCATAACTATCTAGTCAGTATGAAAAGAATCGTGTTGGAGGTATGATGTATCTAACTGCTCCTCTCCTGCCAATGACAGAGAAGTTGGCTCTAGTCATTTATCAAGTACTCTCTGGCCACTGAGGGGCTGGCTAGTCCCTTGGCCGCCTGCTGCTCAGGGGGCCGGCATGCAATATGTGCATTTCAGGCCTCTGGTGGGCTGGCAAAAACTGCTGATGTGCTCAGTGCTGCTAAGTTTGATGGATTTGTTGTTGTCACTTGCTTCTGTCCAATTCTATATAACAAAACAAAAGGAATCATTAACTCTTTTGTGCTGTTCAGGAGTTTTATAGGTTACAGATAATGCAAAACTAGATGGGATACAGATGGGGTCAGTTGGAGCATTCTGTGCAGGCCTTTCTAGAATAGAGTGTTCTGCATGCATGGATGAGTTTGCATAGAAAGCTGATTACAGAATGATTTAGTGACTGCAGATATCCTTTCATTTTGAAACCCCATCAGTAGATTTATATTGCCATAAGTGTGAGTCTGGCATTGTGTGCCATTTTTATTTACAACTATTTAAGAACTGTACCATTCAATGGAACACATTTATTATTGACTTAACACTACCAGTTTCAACATCATATTTGTATTGTATGCACATGTTTGTCTGTACTGTCTCAGACCTTTTCTGAATTGTTGGTGCTCATTGTACCATTATGGATGTGGACAATGAGGTGTCCGCCAAGCAGTTTTGTGTCCAGTAGTCAATGTTGTTGCTAGACAGAACTGTTGCCCCTGTTAATATAAACACACAAAATAGCATTTTACATTTTTAAATAATACATTGTGTCACTTGTCTGTTGCAGAGACAAAATGTAGGGTTTGTTTTTGTTGTTGTTTTCAATTACTTTCAAGAAAATAATATTTTTGTTCATCAGTATTTTGCCTGTATGGTCATTCTCAACATAGCCAGCAGCCAGAAAGTCAATAAATGGTTCTCCTTCATTTATTTAACATACAGCTATGACCAAAAGTTTTGCATCACTTAGAAGAAAACAGACAAACAAACAAACAAAAAAAACTACATGGATAAAATTTAGATATTTTATTTAACATCATGTAATCAAAGAAACTACAAAATTATATTGCAAAAGTCTACTGGAAACAACAATAATAGTACTTAGATTTTGAAATGTCACTTTTTTTTTGCCAGTTTGCCAGTTTTAGAAACCTACAAAGCAGTATGTTAATGTAACATTATTCAGCAGCATCATAATTCGACTTTATGAAGCAAAATGAGTTAATTCTAAAGGGTGATGCCCTATAGCTGTAGCCATAGCTGTAGCTTTAGCTTAAATTGTTAACACTATACCACACTGCTGTGTCACCAGTAATGTTTACTCACAGCATAAAGTAACATTATATTCTAAGCTTCAGTGATGGCTAAAGGCGTTTATCCGTCTGTACTGCTATGTTTGTGTCTATAGGTGCATAAAGCATGAATTACTAGCAGTAGTAATTTTGTTAAACATTAACAAGATGTTTAAGGTCTTACACTAAATGGATGCTCTCATTATTTTGCTTAAACAGAGCATTGCACATTGTTCATTTATGAGCATTTTTGCCTAAGCTGTTAATATGTTGTAGCTAGACAGGTCTGAGCCAAGTCAGTGGAGTGTTAAAATGTGAAAGGGGTCACAAATGGAGATTAGATAAAGAGGCATTCAGAACAGAAAATAGGAGGCACTTTTTATCACAGAGAATTGTGTGAGTCTGGAACCAACTCTCCAGTAATGTTGTTGAAGCTGACACCCTGGGATCCTTCAAGAAGCTGCTTGATGAGATTCTGAGATCAATAAGCTACTAACAACCAAACAAGCAAGATGGGCCAAATGGCCTCCTCCGGTTTGTAACCTTTCTTATGTTCTTATGTTGCTATTTCTCTTAACATATTACAGCTCTCTTCAGAGTTATAGTTATGCTTTTGTAAAAGAACATTTTGGATTATTCAAAACAATGGTAGCACCTACCATATGGCAATGCCCTCTTATACAGGTTTTATCACTTAATTGGTCACATATTTTTAGAACTCATTGGACAGGAAGACATCTCGTGGCAGAAGCACGTGTGTAAATAACTTTTTTTTTTTGTTAATAATGTTTATTTGTTTTTCTAGATTTGGCACTGCCGTAAACAACCCGACAGACCTGTACATCTCCATTGAAAAAGAGGAAGCAGGCTAAGATTTGTTAAGGAAATATTTAACAGTAGACTACTATAAATATTTGATGCAAAATAAGGTGTCCCTTTTTGTAATGAGAAGTAGATTTAATCCATTCCTACAACTTTTCTAAAACCATTATATATCTTTCAGTAATATAAACATTTTCTAAATACTTTCATTTGCTACTATGTTTTCAGATTTCTCTTAAATGCATTTTAGCCCTCAATGGCATTTTTAGGATTTCAAAGAAATGGATGTGCACTGCAAGAAGAGAATTTCTGTGTGATCCAAAGAAAATGCCATAGTAAGCACTTTTGTCCAAATTTACAGATCATTTTAGTTCTAAACCTTTCAGAAGATATTGTACAATATAATATTATATCACCCTTGAGATGTACATTTTAACAGCAAAGTGTAGCATGCTTCAAGCACCATATACCACTTAAATCTTGACATCTAACATACAGGTACTGTTTTCCTACCTCACAAAAACCTATGTATATTTTCTTGAAATATTGTTTAGATCCACAGTAATGATGATGTCCTAGTGGCTTCAATGAACTATGGCATGCATTTTAACAATTCCCCTGCAGCATAATAATGCATTTTAAAGGTGATACCTCCAATATGAATTATATACCTATATTTTCAACTGACCTACTTTTCTGACCTTTGTAATGTATCCTCATTCTCATCAATAACGTATAAGAGAAAACTTGTTTCCTATATAAAGCTAATCTTTCCTTTTTATTGTATTTTAATGAAACTGAGTTTGTTCGAAGCTTTTAATTCTTTCCATTTGTTATGTTTAGACAACTCATTAACTATCATTTATTATCATTAGACTGAATTTTTAAGCTTCTTTTCCCAGGAGATGCAATGCAGTCTTTTTCTCTGTTTGCATTAAAACAAATATGGACCTGCTGAGGCATTAGATGAATGTGTTCCCTTAATGCCTGCTGCACAATACTATCCCATTACTATTGCACTACTATTGCAAACTGGATAAACCCAATCTCATGCCCCAGTTTAATACAATACAATACGCTTCAAAGGTGAAGCCTTGGACTTTTAGCAAGTATTAGGAGTTCTCCTTTTGAACAACAGTGTTAAAGATGTTGACAGCTTCCATGAGCCTAATTCATATATATTTTATTTATTTGAGACCATGAAACTAACCTGCATATACAGAATGTCATAAAACTGGACACTTCACTTAACTACACACACAACTGTAAATAAGTAAATACACAATAATTGATCATATTTAAATGTGCCATAACGGTTGTTATTCATAAAACAATAAACAGTTATTGATAATAACAGTCTGTAGCAAAACTGTTAAAAACTATTAAAATATAACCTTAACAACACCTGTAATAACATGTTTATAGATGAAGTTATCAAAGAACAAAAGTGGGAACCATAAACCTTCAAAGGAGCTTAAATGCACTTCACTATTTGAGTTTCTTGATATCCAACACGTTACACTGCCATTAACGTCCTTGACTTCATACAGCCCTTTATGGCTAGTGTTTAATCCCTAAATCAGTGATTATATTAAAATAGGAAATTATTACAACAATTGGGGCCTTATAACAATATCCAGTACAGTATTATCAAAATGAGACCTGTTACGTTTTATTTTTCTTTGTATCTCTATATATCCTCTGTGTATTTCCCAACACAAAGCTACGGAAATAGTTTCAATGCCACCAGAACCATTTTCACTAGAAATGACATTGTAAAGGTGTTATATATTGAAGAAGCGGTGACCATGGAGGCCAGTCATGATGTGCTCACTGTTGAAAGCAGTTTGCCATACCTGAAAATAGTTTAAATGACATTGACATTGAAATTCATACAAACTCCTTCAAAGCTGGTGCCTTTGGCAAATGAATTACATATAAGGATGCATATTAATACACTGTATGGCCTTTACCACTGAAATAGGTCTGGAGTTCTAATACACATTCACACATTATGATTACAATATATTTTAACCAGCATAGAACAAGATAAATAGTATCCACTGCTGCAATGATAACACTAATCACAGTAATATTAGCTTGTTCCATATTGAAAATAATATTAAAATAACAAAGACATTCATTATTGTTGGCATAATTCATACTGAAAACATATTACCAATATACCCAGACACTGGAATGGCTTTTAAACTTTAAAATGTGCTATTTATAAAGAACTTCAACATTCTCATAATAAATGATTGGAAAACTAACTGGGGGAAGTTATGTTTATGGTGGGGGAATGTGCACAATTGTGCCCCCAACTTAAAATGGAGATTAATCTCTACCTTCACAATTTATTAACCAAACTCAAAGCATTTTTGTTAATATGTTTGGTATTGTGTAATATGTTTAATCCTACAAGCTTTTGATATAATATATTTACAAGAAATACAAAGAAGTTGGGTTTTGCTGAAAGAAACCCTTGATAGCTGAAGCAATTTATTCATTAGAAAGTTTTGCTGCATAAATAATGTTGATTAATTAGCAAGTCAAAATCACAGAGGATGATCTATGTAGAATAGATCACTGTCACGGGAGCTTCTAAATTTTTCATTTACAGTGCTAGCACTTTAATTATATTAAAAGAAGCTTCATCACTTTGAGAAAAAAAGAGATATTAGGAATTATGATTAGTATGATTAAAGAATTATCATATTAGGGCTCTAACCAGTGCTGTAAAACACCACTTAAAAGCACAACCAGTAACACTACAGCAGCAGCCTTTTAGATCATAGCCTGCTAGACATTCAGCAGCGGTCTTTATTAGACCATGGCCTGCTCCAGACACCAGCTGCACACAGAGTTTTTCTTCTGTGTGTTGGCTTAGATCTCCCGATCTAAATTTTAATCGGGTTTTCTGAGGGATTATTCCCTAAGTGTGTCTCGCCACACCCTCGCAGCGACATGCACCGTGCCACCGTGCACACCGTGCCCCTGCATCCAGTGCACACCTGTACCCGTACACATCCTTGCCCATGCACCCCGTGCACTCCTGTGCACACCCGTTCACCGTACCCCGTGCACACCTGTGCACATCCGTACCCATACACCCCGTGCATCCCAGTGCACTTCTGTGCCCGTGCACACCCGTGCTGGTACATCTATCCGCGCACCTGTGGCTAGTGCGCGCTCTTTGCACATCGGTGCCCGTGCGCCCATGCATCCGAGCACCCCATGCACTCATCGGTGCACATCTGTTCTGTGCCCATGCACTTACCGTGCACCCAGTATGCATACCCGCTCCTGTGCCCTGTGCACATTTGTACCCACATTGTGCAACCCGGGCAAGTGCTGCGCGCTATGCCGGGTTTCCATGAATGCGGCTCTTGTAGCCAGAAAATGCCCCCAGATGACCCGCATGAATTCTGTGTTTTATGTCTGGGTCCAGAACATGCTGCTTCAGTTCTGTCTGACAGAGCATTCTGCGCTATCTGCGAGAAGTTCCAGAGCCAACAGGAAGCTAGAGCCAACAGGTCAGTGGGGCTGGGATCTCCTTCTAGCAGGGGAGCGCTGTTCCACCTTCATGTGGTACAGCATCATCTCCTGCCCGCCTACAGCTATCCAGGTCACCTTCCCCATCTCTCGGGCGATGCTCTCGCTCACCTACCAGGAGTGTGGGGCAGCTTTGGCGCTCCCCTCCTAAGGAGTGTTCACCTCCCACGCAAAAGCATGCGCGCCCCAGGTCCCCTAGTGACAATCAGCCTAGCGGGATCTCGGTCCTCATGGACCAACGGACCAGATTGGTCATTTTATGGAGGTGGTGATGGGACAACATTCACTCATGATGAGTATGTTGTTGGCCACTGGCACCACGGCTGTGCCGGTTCCCCGGCTGCCCTTTCCGACTGTTGAGTCTGAGTCCGAGTCTGAGCTTGAGTCTGAGGCTATCTCAGACTATAAAGAGGACATCCTCTCTCTGCAGGCATCTAGTTAGGACGAGTTTGTGCAGGAGGGACCTTCTTGCAACTCGGTGGATGAGCTGCAACAGGAACCAGAGGTATCTCCAGGGACAGAGTTTGAGGCTTTGGTTGAACGAGAGGCTCAATGTCTACGGGTGGAATGGCCCAGAGACAAGGAGCCCCAAGGCTCCTGGTTCTCCTCGGATAAGCCAGTACAGGACAGGACAGGACAGGACACTGCCCCCTTTCCCCGACTTTGTCAGGGAGGACCAGTCTTCCTGGTTCAACCCAGTGTCAACACCTAGCACCGTGGCTGGAGCTCAGGTTTTTTCTTCCATACAGGGAGCGGAGGGTGTTGGCATGGCAGCCTTCCCCAGGGTGGATTCCGCCATTGCGGCCCTCATACAGGCACCGGGCATTGGACTGGCCAAGGACCTACAATGTCCTAACAGACAGTGCCGGACAACAGAGACGCACCTCAAAAAGGCATATGCCGCTTGCTCACAAGCTGCCCGGCTTTCCAATGTGTCGAGCATGCTCTCTGTCTATCAGGCCATACCTCCCTGATATGGGGCAGGTTCCGCCCTATCTTGGATCTGAGACTTCTGAACAAACATCTTTGGGTGTTATGTTTCAAGATGCTCACGCACCGCCATGTCGTCCAGGCCATTCGTCCAGGCGATTGGTTTACCACAGTGGACCTGAAGGATGCATACTTTCACATACCCATCAGGCCCGGGCACTGGAAATACCTTCACTTCGCATTTCAGGGCAGGTTCTACGAGTA
Organism: Polyodon spathula; assembly: GCF_017654505.1. NCBI lineage: Eukaryota > Metazoa > Chordata > Actinopteri > Acipenseriformes > Polyodontidae > Polyodon > Polyodon spathula. Next base: position 12,414,648 of record NC_054543.1, read on the forward strand.
CTGCATACTCCACTTCGGCCTGTTCCTTGCTCCTCGCACCTTTTCTAAGTGCATGGATGCCATTCTGGCCCCCCTGCGGGTTCAGGGATTTCGACTGATGAATTATCTAGATGACTGGCTCATCTGTGCTCAGTCACAGGAGCAAGCCCTGGCACATATGGCGGTGGTCACAGACCGGTGGAACGCATTTGGGAGTGGTTCAGCAGAGCAGACGTAGATCTCTTCACCTCGCAGGAGTCTACGCACTGCCCTCTTTGGTTCTCAATGAGAGACCTCGACAGTCCCTTAGGAGTAGATGCCCTGGCCCACGAGTGGCCGGGTTGTTTCCTATATGCCTTCCTACTGATATAAATGCTCCCTGCTTTCCTAGAGAGGGTCAGGGTAGAAAAAGCTACAGTGCTTCTGGTAGCTCCTCGGTGGCCCTGAAGGACCTGGTTTTCGACCCTGGTGCAACTTCTGCATGGCCAGCCGAGGCAGATCCCCCTGCAGACGGATCTCCTCTCTCAGGCCTGGGACGATCTGTGGCACCCGAACCCCCAGTTGATGCAGCTATGGGTCTGGCCCCTGAAAGGGAATGTCTGTCAGCTCTAGGGCTGTCATCAGCAATTATTGCCACTATTCAGAGTACGAGAGCTCCCTCTACCAGATCACAAATAAGCGTATAAGTGACAGTAATTTCAGGACTGGTGTCTGGCCCAGGGCCAGGACCCAGTTACCTGCCCATTGGCAGTTATCTTACAGTTTCTCCAGAAACTCTTAGATGACGGTAGGTCCCCTTCCACAGTGAAGGTGTACCTGGCAGCCATATCTGCTTGTCACACGTGCATAGATGGGTTATCGTCTGGAAACAATTTCCTGGCGTCCCAATTTCTTAAGGGTGCAAGGAGGCTGCGTCCTCCCAGGACATCTAGCCTTCCCTCGTGGCGCCTTGATGTGGTGCTGGAAGCCCTTACAAAAGCCCCATTTGAGCCACTCCACACTGTGGATCTGAAGCTCATGTCTTTAAAAACTATGTTTTTGCTGGCTATTGCTTCAGCAAAACAGGTGAGTGAGCTGCATGCACTTTCAGTCCTCCCTTCTTGCACTCGCTTCGCCGGAGATGGGTCTAGCGTCTCTATGCAACCACACTAGGCATTTTTGCCGAAAGTAATATCCCCGTTCCACGTGAACCAATCTGTGGAGTTGATGGCATTCCATCCTCCTCCCTTCTCTTCTCTGGAGGACCAAAGGTTGCACATGCTCTGCCCGGTGTGGGCATTGAGGTGCTATATTGACCGTCAGACACACTGAACAGTTGTTTGTGTGCTATGGTTCTAGGACGCTGGGTCAGGCATTGTCTAAACAGTGCCTGTCCCATTGGATAGTGGATGCCATTGCTCTGGCTTATGAATCTGCTGGCCTTTCCCCTCCGTGACAATAGAAGGCGCATTCTACCAGGGGTATGGCAACGTCCTGAGCCCTCTTTCGAGGTGTCCCAGTGTCTGAATTATGTGCTGCGGCTAGCTGGGCTACGCCACACACTTTCATGAAGTTCTACAGACTGAATGTGCTGGATTACTTTGCTCCACTTTTTGGAGCTTTGGTCTTGGACACAAGAGGAAGAGACCACTTAGTGTTAGTATGGATTGAACTGCTGTACTCTGAGTACACTCTCCAGCGTTACCCATGTGGTAAGAGTATCCCGGTATGATATTGTACTGTTAAAGACCCTCTGTTCATAGGACATATGTCTTTTGAACCACACGCTGAGGTGCTGTTCCGCGTATATTATTTACATGTAGATCGATCCTGTCCTACTGCTGCATGGTCTCCCTCGCGACTGCTTTGGTACACAGTACACATTAGTTGATGGCTATTTTCGAATTGAAAGAGAACGTAAGGTTGCGGATGCAATCCCAGTTCTCTGAAAGAGAAAATAGCCATCAAGCAGCGAGGTCACTTCAGTAGCCCTTACGGCTTGAAGCAAAAGAGGCTGGGCTTCCTATGCTCTACATAGTCATTCAGCACCCGAGAGGCGGGGCACTGACTTCAGAGCTACGGAGGCCTAAAGGCAGCTTTTATATTAAGTTCAGCATAATCCTATCACCTGACGGCGATACCCATTAGTTGATGGCTATTTTCTCTTTCAGAGAACCGGGGTTGCATCCACAACCTTGCGTTCTTCCATTTCAAGTTACAAATGATACATACCTCCTTGAAATCCTTTTTTAGTCATGATGCACAGTATAATCAGTATATTCTTGTGTGCTTGAGCGGTAAAAGGTATAGCAACACACCCCCAACTTCTACATCAGTAGAAAACAATTCAAATAAAAAGATTACATGACACCCTACTAATATCTGTAATACTCATTATCATTAAGACACAGCCATGCCACTACTTCCACAGCATAATGGTGATTCTAAGCAACCTTTTTTCAAATGTATTGCAAGTGATATACAGGTAATTGATAATGCTGGTGTGAAAAATGTCTTCGATTTTCCTCCTAAATCCTATTTTGTTAGCCATCTGGGTTCCCTAAACTGCTCTCTTGAGAATTGAAGTAATAGATAGTAATTACTCTAAAGTCATTTACTTTTTAGAAGTGTTTAGTGCTTATCAGTTTTACAATTAAAATGGAAACAAGCTATTCCTCTTATTTATTTTTTAATATGGTGTGTGTTATAATTGACCAAACCTGAATGGAAGGACAGACTCTTTTAGTCAGAAAGTTCTTTCTTTCATAATAAGGATAGCAATAGGGTACACAAAGGTGTTTCTTATTATGCTAATTCTAATTATAGATGTAAGTTAATTTGAGTAAGACATGAAATGACCTTGTTTAAAATGTTAGATAAACAGGCACATTTAATTAACACAGGTTAATTTGTCAGTCAGACTTTATTTTAAGGATCATTCTGTTATTCAAGGTCTTGGATAACACAAATATGTATTATTAACAAGGAATAATCTTTTATTATAATATTTTGTAATGCCGCATTACAAGTGTAGAACTTCATGTCGTGTAATAATATAATTATAAAGATTCCATTTTCTGTGTTTGTAGATTTTTCACCTGAATTGTGGACCATTCAAGTATATGAAAATCCAATAGTTTACATTAGGTAGTAATGTTTATGTCCTTAATAAATTAGATGTATTTTAATTTGGCCAAATAATTTAATGGAAACAAAAATACAAATGTTTAACAAAAATACTCTTTGTTACTATGAAATCAAATGGCGTCCTAAAATGGAAATCAGATACTTGAATATGAAAAAAATAAACATAAACACCAGATAGTGAAGATCATAACATCCCCTCAATTGAGCAGGATTATTGCAATTTTGTATGTTTGAAGCAGTGAATTGTTTTTATATACAACCAAATACTGTACTGCAAAGATGCTGACATGCCCTGAAAGACGTAAGCTTTAACTGCATAACTTGTTAAAGAGAAGCTTATATAGTGCAAAGGTCCACTTATTTGTACAGCAGTCAGCATGCTGTCTCGCCTAATATGCAGCAAGTTTAAATTACACTGAAGTAGGCTAAGCGTATAATGACATGACTTAGAAATATGACATACTGGGGATAGAATCATGACTTCATCTCACAATGTCAACTTGTTGCTAAATATTCTGCATCTCTTTCTACATATATAATATACAGATAGATAGATAGATAGATAGATAGATAGATAGATAGATAGATAGATAGATAGATAGATAGATAGATTAAATAAAGCATAAACACAATAACAAGGATAAGACTGCCTCGCATTGTATCTTTTGAGTTAAGATCCAGAAAAGGTTACAGTGAATAAATATTCTTTGTATCTGAATTTTTTTAAGACTCAAGTGAACTGAGCTGTGGTGCTCTCTGACCGGTTCCTCACGGTCAGCGGCCCAGAGCAGAGTGATTATCTTTTAATGTATTATTCTTGAGCCAGAGAAAGACCAGTGTTGAATTGGGTCTAATCCCAGACCGCAGAAGTATTCAGAGAATGATTTTTAATAAGTTAATATATTTTTGTATATTTTTTATATTAATAATAAACTTTATTTGGATAAGTGCCATAAAACCTTACACTTAAGTTTTTACAAACTTTTTGGGGGGGTTTCATTGTTTCATTAATGCCAGTTTGCAAAATGAATCCTGTGTGTTGTTGTTGGTCAGGTATTGTCTCTTGTAAAGGACAACACTCTGACTATTTGTTTACAACAAGAACATATATTTTTTTAAAGCTAAATGAACCACAAATGGATACAGACAAATAAATACGAGCAGTCATCATTAAAAAGTTGACTTAGTCCATCAATAGGAAAAAAGGCATCAAGGGGAAAAGGAAATGTGGCCGATTGAATTCTCTTTGGATTTCAATGAATCCCACTGTTTTAGGTGGGCACTATAAACCCAATAAATCATTATATTACTATAGTGATATCACAATGGTGATGTCCACTCTGGTATCAGGGATGGTTATTCCCATTACCAAAAACAGCCTTTAGCATTTTATGTTTTTTTTTTTTTTTTTTTTAATATTTGATAGTTGACCCTATATTACTAACATGCCTTTCTGTTATCCTTTAAGAAAATTATGCACTGCAATAATTTGTATTGCTTCCTTGTTAAAGTGAGACAGAGAGGGACCAGTGAAGCATCCTCTACTGTACATGTTGCATGAATTCAGTGTGTATTTCAGTACATTGCTGAATGAAAGCAAACCATATACAAAATTGTAAACTGCACATTTTGCAAAGATCACCAAACACTCACCAAGTAATACAAAATAAAGCCAGAATATCTCTATTTTATCTTCAACTGAAGCTAGAGCCTGGAAATGTATGAAGTTGTTAGCAGAGGTGAGAGAGGTCATGTAGAACTAGTCACAGACACTAGCCATGCTTCTGTGACATGACTTCAGATGCACTCTGCAGAGCCAAGCAATGCAAAACAATAAGGAGAGGAAATTAGAAGCATCCACAACCCCCCCATTACAAGCGATAAAAAAAAAACAATACTCACCTACCAAAATAAATCAATATAAACTAAAATATCTTATTTTTTGGAGTGGAGGGAGAGGGTTAAGAAAGGTTTAACTCAATTCCAGTGTAAGGCAAGGCTCCCAGGTTTACAAATGTACCAGTATGTAAATATATACACTTCCTGCAACAAACCAAACAAAACGTACAGCATTACATGTTTTATCTGTTTCTAAAACAAAACTAAGTTAATTTAGAGGCATATCTCTAATTTAAACATTTGGGGAATGGAAAACAATCCATAGTGAACTAAACTGAAACATGTACATTAATAAATAAATATGAATTACCCTTGTGAAAATCCCTATTTTGTAAATATATATATATATATATATATATATATATATATATATATATATATATATATATATATATATATGCGTGCATGTGTGTGTGTGTGTATTTATGTATGAAACCAAAACATATCTACATTCTCTCTTAATGTGAACACACTATTCAGCAAGAAATCCTATGCACGATGGCTGTCTTTTTATATCTGTTGGGGTGTTAAATTGACAAGCATCTACTGAAAGGGAATGTTGTATCCTCCACTGATTCTTCTTTCTAAAGGAGAGATATTGCCCCACTTAGATAAAGGTTAATAGTAATTTGGAAGAACATTAAACTCTGCTTATTTTATTTCTCATCTAAGAAGGGAATAATCTAGAAACACGAATCTGTACTGTCCATTACAGCTCACCTTTGCTGGATAAAAAAAAAAAAAAAAGATACATTTTAATTTTTCCAGTGTTAATAGATTTAATGTTCATTTGTCTGTAGCCTGCAGGCAGGAATCAATGACATTTGAAATAATTGTTGTTACAGGGGTAATCTCTGGAGGAAAATGGTGCAAAACTGTAGAGAAGATTTGAGTAAATTACTGTGTCAGCTTCTATTTATTTGCTACATGATTGCCAGAGGCAGCGCTTCAAGATATCCATTAGGAGCCTGGACCATAAAGAAAGAAAGCGCGTTGCCATTGCCGAAAAGTTAGCGTGTAATGCGGCAAGTTATCAGTAAAGTGCTCCCTGTAGAGAGAGAGTAAGGCGCCAGGGGGAGAATAACAATGTGCAAATGTAAGGAGAGCAAATTATAGTTTTCAAAGAGCCTGGTTTTATAGGAAAAGAAGGGAAACTGAGTGAAAAAAAGATATATACTGTGGCATAAATAAAATCTGTCTATTATAATGATAAGTGAATATATATTTTTTTCCATTTCTAAAGTGATATCGGTTTCAGTATAAACTATTTGGTGTTAGACTTGTATACATTTCTCCTATTTTACTGTGTATATGAATATTTTTAATGAATAAAAAAAATAAGTATAGATCAATAGTATGTTGTTTGTCTTATTAATAAAACAATAAAATGGTCCAAACGTGTGTCACACTGTTTATTTATTTATTTGTTTATTTTAAATTTTAAGGCCTGTTTGAAACTCCTGCATCTTTAAGGTGACTGTTGAGCTGATAAAGATGCAAAGTGTGCCTTTTTTTCTTTAATAGTACTTCTGAATTGGTCTGTTAGCTGTCTTCATTACCACTGGCTAAGTAACCAACCATCAAAGGTCATATATAACTGTCACAACATGGCAGTAAAAACCCTAATTGTACATGAACCATTGTGATATGGAGATTATGATTAGCAATTTCAAAGTTGTTCAGCTTTTCTCTAAAGTCTACAAGGTCTTAGGTTAAATTTTCAGGAACTATCTATAATCCAAGCTGCTGTAGTGCCTTAGAAACTCTACACCAGTTTACCATACTTTAAAGCATCACTTTAATATTTCTGTGAATGTTAGACGGCTTGTGTTACAGCAATTGCCCTCAAGAGACCTAAGAGGTAACACAAATGTCATAGCTTTTCTTTATGACATATAGTGTATGTACATTTTATGAAATATCGCTTTGCACAGACACCTTACCTGCAGCTTTTTTTTTCTTAAAAGTGAATGGCAACTTCATTAAACGATAAATCCTACACATGAGAAGTCCTGCGTCTTGTGTAAAAAAAAAGCACTTTACAGTAGGTAATGATGTTTCAATAAATAATGAATAAATGGTGAATATTATTTGAAAAACAGAAAAAAAAACATAGCATATAATCTGAATAAACTACTGTAAACCAAATGATTAAAAGAGTGCGCATTAACTGAAAACCAGCTGAATTAACTGCATTAACTGAAAAACTGAACTGGAAATGCATAATTCAACATGAAATCAATGTAAATACTGTACAGAAAGTTAAGCCCAAGTGTTAACAAGTTAATCCTTTGCCCTCTAATCACATTTATACTTATTCATGTTTTTTTTTTTATTTAAGTGCTTCACACCATGCCACATATTTTAACACAAAATACAAATAATATATTATGGGACTTTATAATGCGCTATTTCAACTTAAAGTTTGATGGCACGAAAATAATTGTCTATTGTAGACAATGTACAAAGCAAAGTTTACAAAAAAAAAAAAAAAAAAATCACTAATCATGTGAAGTACATGCAATTACAAATGGAACCATTTACATTTTAATCGAGGATTTAAAAAATGAAACAATTAACAGGAAGTGAAGATGAAAAGCAAGGGTTGAATTAATTAAATGACACTGATATGCGGCAGCAGTGGGAAGGAAGAAAAAAAAAAGGGTTGAAACAGTTTGTAGGGTCTGCTAAACAAATGGTGCTGGTCCCTGTGGGGAAGAGATTATTATAGGCTCCGTGTCTGTCAAACGTGTGAACACAATAAAAAAGGGGGCCTTAGGCGGTACGCTAGCCTCAGAGGGACGCAAGAACCAGGACTCTCCGCAGCAACCCCGACCCTGCCAAAGAATTTCTGTAATCTGCAGGCTGATTGTGGTGATCCCGTGGCTCTGCCTAGCAATGCAGTGGGCCTAGCTTTTGTCTGCAAGCCTCAAAGAATGAGAGGGGGTGAACGTCCCTTTCTGGGGCAGTCCTTATGAAAGCTTCCTGCTATTGTCCAACAGGCACAATTGCACTTTTCTGATCTTTTGTGCTCTCCTGTTGACAGTGGTTATTAACTAAGCAGTTGGACATGGAAAGGATATGACCCCCTCTCCCTTTCTGCTATGGACAGGAGAGGAAGCAAACAGTAGGTTTACATGTAGCATTAGTTTTAAAAAGGGCTTGGGGAGCTTATGCGAAAGGGCAAAGCGGAAAGGGGTGGAGCAGCTTTAGAGACAAAGACAGAGGAAGATACAGTGACTGGCATGGAAATAGCAAAAAAAAGAAAGAGAGAGAGAGAGAGAGAGAGAGAGAGAGAGAGAGAGAGAGAGAGAGAGAGAGAGAGAGAGGGGGGGGGGGGGGCAAAACAAGAAAGGGAAAAAGGCAGGGACTTTCTTCATTGTGAGCATTTTTTTCACTCCTCAAACAGATGCTAAGGCAGATGGTAGTGAATTAACAGAAAATGGGAGAAGAAGGAATGAGAAAACACATTACTGGTCCAGAGAGGGTGGACATTAAAAAATAAAGATTAAGGAGGGGGGTGGGGGGGAGTTAAAACGCTAGCTCATCTGCAGGGACAAAATGGAAGGGTGGAGGATCCCAGCACAGAGATACAACTCACGATAATAATCAAAGGCGTGAAATTACAAGTGTAAAATTTGTGGGGCCCAAGGGGGTGACGTGCATTGGCTCTCAGCACACATGCTATCCACAAATTACCAATGCACTGTTTTGTCCGGCCATCATTAATAATCAAGAGAGCAGCACAGATACAGACAAAGTGCTCATCTAATAAGAATCGAGGCCACTTAACAGCCAGCCACTAAAATGGCATTATTATGAAAGTCTTAGTCACAGGTGGAGTAGACACCTATGGAGGAATATTAGGCAAAATTGAGTGGCTTTTAATTTCTTTCTAACGATAGACTAGGGAGCTGACAAAACATTTGAGTCATCTGGCCCGGCACTGTGCTAAAACATGGGTCAAAGTCTCATTTCAAAATTAAACCCAAAAATTAATTTAAAAATCTGAAAATGCCCCAGTTTCGTTGAACCATATGTGCTGTAATGTCATGATACTTTGCAATGGTTCTGGATACTCATTATGAACCAATCAATAGTGTAATGCTGCTCTTTTGGGGATGATCTGGATTTCCCTCCATGTGACATTTTCAAAATATCTTTGAGCATTCAAGTCTTTTCTCAAACACTAGGATAAATTATCTCCAACACTGTCTGCAAACCTTGGAATATCTTCAAAAAGGTCATTGTCATGTACCCTGCTATAAAATCCTTACTTCACCATAACCTTATGGTATATTTTGTGTACAGATCATTTTCATGCTGTACAAAACCACACAGGTAATCTAATTCTTAAAACTCCCTACCAGAATCAACAGCATTGCTTAGAGATGGAGAACCCTATAGCTAATTTTAGAGACAGGGACTTTAATTTGTGCAGGAATTACTTTGCAGGTTAAACTTCTAAAGTTTCCAAATGTGAAAAAAAGAACGTTTTTCCATAGTCCTATCAAGTTTTATATTGTCGTAAGCTTGCTTTGCCAGCTGTAAAAGCTATGTACAGTTTACAGATTCCACTACTCTCTCACTATATAACCTACAAAAACCACAGCAACTAAGGTATAAACTTAAAACATGACATTGCTGCTGTATATTCTGACATTTCTATTCACTGTAGATTTCTGCATAAGTTTAGCTTGTACATTATATTTTATTCAGGGCAGTGATTATGTGTATTATCTATCATTTGAATTATATATTGTTTTAATAATTTTATTTTATAAATTATATTAAATAGTTTTATTTTAAAACAAAAGCCTAAAACTAAAAATGTTTATGCATGTCTTGGATTACCTAGCCCTATGTTAACATTAAACATGATGTAATATTGTGAGGGTATGGGATAAAACAGCAACTGTGGAGAGTTTACCATAGTTGCTGCCCCCACTCATCTTGAACTTGATAGCTCTGCATTCTTTGTTTTCCAGCTACTGTGCGTTAAAAAGCACTGAAAGACACAATGAAAAAAATCCCTGACTCTTTCACCTGATAATGTGCTAAATACACATAATCAGATTGCTCCAAATTGAACATTTGGCAAGAGTCTGAGTTCTGATGGATAAAACGTGTATTAAGAACCACTATTATTCATGCTGTGATGCTTCCATCAGATAGAGGCTTTCCCAGCACTTGAGAAAAAAGTCAATAGTCGCCTATAGCAAGTATTCCCCCCCTTGGATGTTTTCACATTTTGTCGTCTACAACCTGAAATGTTGGTGCATTTACTTTAATTTTTACTGTGAAACAACAGTTAATGAAAAATAAAAATAAAACTGAAATGTCTTGGTTAGATAAGTATTCACCCCCCTGAGTCAATACTTGGTAGAACCACCTTTGGCAGCAATTACAGATTTGAGTCTATTGGGGTAAGTCTCTACCAGGTTTGTACATTTGGATCGCGCAATATTTGCCCATTCTTCTTGGCAAAATTGTTCAACCTCTGTCAAGTTGGATGGGGATCGTTGGTGGACAGCAATCTTCAAGTCTTGCCACAGATTCCCAATCGGATTCAAGTCCTGGCTTTGACTTGGCCACTCTAGAACATTCACTTTCTTGTTTTTAAGCTTTGGCTGTGTTCTAAGCAGGATTTTACATGGGCTCCAGAAATGGCTTCCTTCTTGCCACTTTTCCATACAGGCCATATTTGTGGAGTATATCAGCTATTATTGACACATGGATAGTTTCTCCCATCTCAGCCATGGAATTCTGTAGGTCTTTCAGAATTGTCTTTGGCCTCTTGGTGGCTTCTCTGACCAATGCCCTTCTTACCTGGCTGCTCAGTTTGGGAGGACGGCCTGCTCTAAGCAAATTTTGGGTGATCCCGTATACCTTCCACTTCCTAATGATCGACTTGACTGTGCTGCAAGGGATATTCAATGCATTTGAAATATTTTTACACCCTTCCCCTGATCTGTGCCTTTCTACAACTTTATCCCAAAGTTGTTTTGAAAGCTCCTTGGTCTTCATGGTAGTATCTTTGCTTTGAATACTCTACCCAAATGCGGGACCTTACAGAGACAGGTGTATTTAATCTGAAATCATGTGAGACACATTTATTGCAAACAGATGGACTCCATTTAACTTATTGTGTGAATTCTTAAGGCAATCGGTTGTACCTGAGCTTATTTAGGAGAGTCACAGCAAAGGGGGTGAACACTTTTCTAATGAAGACTTTTCAGGTTTTTATTTTTAATTTGGTTGTTTTCTCACACCCATTATCTTTCAAAATTTCTGAAGTTTAGATTTTTATTTTATTTTATTATGGAATTAACACTTTAATTTGAGTTTAATTGCATGCTAAGGCCTGCGTATTGTAATTAACAAGCACAGTACTATACAACAGAGATGAACAAATGAATTCAAAATAAAGTGGGCATTCAATGGGCATTGACACAAGTTTAGAAACAATGAGGTTTAGACCCAGAACAGAAGAATTTAAGTTGACGTTTTTAAAAGAGCGAGAAAATGAAAACACAAGCAAGAAACCACTTGTTGAAATAAACCTCACAAAATCATAATTGCGTCCAGTGAGAGAAAGTTACTAGATACCTGAAAGAGACTTGGACAAACACCTTTCAAATGTAATCTTGTCAGTAAAAAATAAACATGTGGAAGACTTTGAAAAATATCTTTATTCTGAAGGTATTATTCCTTTTCCATTGTACCGTGCTTGAGATTGAGTTGTATTGAGAGCCGTAATGGCAGCAGTCTGTTTTTAAATGTTATTGACTTTTTTATACTTTAAGAAACGGAGAATATTTTAAATAACATATGGGTCAGAAAATATTCTTATGACATGTGCATCACTACTCAAAACCAACTTGAGACATATTATTGTAAACTTGAGTGTTATTCGGGGAGCATGAACAAGGGCTCCTCCCCCTACTTCCTTCCTACTAATACCATATCTGCTAATCTCCTATTTAAAAACCAAGCCTTGAGTTTGTTTTCTGTCTTGCACTTTTTTGTTTTCCACTATCCTCCCCTTCTCTCCCACTATGCTTCCTCTTCTATTTGGCTACTCCACCTCTGCAACTGAGCACTCCTCTACAACGGTCTCCTTCTTGGGGGTAAATGAAGCTCACTTCCCAGCCTTTTAACTATCCCTGTCATCTTCCCATTCGCTCCTCTAGATCCCCCTTGGGGAAGTATCGGTTGCTTCTCAGCCTTAGAGACAAACTGTTTGGTCTCACCTTCAAGAGGGCGGCTCTCCACGAGCCAAGGGGAATCGCCTTACTCTTCTCTAAGTTATAAGCACATATCTTCTATTATCAATTCCAGAGATCTCTTCCACTACTCAGCCCTCGATAATGCCCAGTATTCACTATTAAAAAACATTACAAAAATCTTTACAACAGAATAATACATTTACAATACATTAATCACAAAACTATTTATCACAAAACATTTGGAGAAAACCATATCCAGAAAAAAAGAAAAAAATATGTTTTTTTCCTTTCCATCTTTTTTTAAAATATGTATTATTATATATTTTTTTGTATTGTTATTTTACAGTTCCCTCACCTGTCACAATGAGTTCACTCTCCTCAACCATAAACAACACACTATTCATACACCAGATTAGTTCAAACATTTCAAAATTTTGTATTGGTTGGATGAACTTCCCACTCTGTTTTTCCTACTTTATAACAATGCCATTTTTGCTTGCCCTGACAATAAATTAACAAGCTGCACTCTATTTCTGATTTTTATAATATTTAAAACCAAAAATAAAATTAACCCGAGTAAATTGAAAACCCAGTTCCTCAATTAAATCTTTCAAATATTTTAGCATTGAGTTTAACGTGTTACAGTACATAAAACAATGAAACAGTCTCTCTTATAGGACATAATGGACACTTATCAGACACTGACAGAATTTATGATGTTTACAAACAAGTTTGTGGCAATTATAGTATGAAGTATTTGCCATTGCCAATCATCTACTCTCTTCGGTAATGGTGGCTTATATAGTGTTCTTCAAGCTAGCTGAATACTTTCCTCCACCCCCACCAGGTACATCCTGCTCCTCTGTAAAATATGGTGATACTTTTAATATGGGAAAAGGATCTAATATGTTTAAAACACTCCGATTTCTAAAAAAAGAAAACTGTTTCAAGCACTCTAGCCCCTCTTTAGGTAGCGCTTCGCTCAGAGAGGCATTTTGGAATGAAAAAACTTGTGAGGAGTTTCCTAAGCTGATTTAAAAAGGGCTCTATTGCCAAGGAGTACAACATCCCTGATAAGGGGCACTCCTGCCTAATCCCCCTCCTCACTGGGAAAATAGCCACCATTATCCTTTAATACACCAAAGATGCCACTATAGATTGTTTGGATCCTTTTGATATATTTGAATTTAAAGCCAAAAGTCTTCAACATTTCCCACATATATGCATGATCCATCCTGTCAAATGCTTTTTTCCTGGTCCAATGAAATTACCCCTAGGCAGCTAAAATAGTATCATAAATCAACCTGTTAGGTACACAATACGTCTGATCACATTGCACAAGTCCTCCCATTACATTTCGGAGCTCATTTGCTAAAGTTCTGGAAAAAAATGTATATTCTGTGCAAAGCAAAGCCACAGGTCTCCAGTTTTTTTTATGGAACAAAGGTCTCCCTTCTTACGGAGCAGTGTGATAACAGCTATCCTGGAGCTCACTGGCATCTCTCCTGCTGCCAAACTCTCCTCATACACCTGATATAGGTCTTCTCCCAACACATCCCAGAATTCTTTATAAAATTCAACAGGGAGTCCATCAATTCTCTGTGCCTCTCCATTGTTAAGCCCTTTCAGGGCTTCAGACAATTATTTTAAACTTAAAACACTTTCTAATGTTTTATTGTCCTCTTCAGGGACCTGCGGCAGACCCTGGAAGAACCGTTTGGACTCCTCAGACTCCTCCACTTCCAATGCAGCGAATAAGTCTCTATAGAATCCCATGGCATACCTCCGAATCTCTGCTGTCTCCCGCACTTCCAGTCCCTCTGGGGTTTTTAGACAGTGCATTACTTTATTTTGGGCAGCCTTCTTCTCCAGGCCAATATTGAGTGGGCGCATCAATATCATTTATACTTTGGTAACGTGATCTTATTAGAGTGCCCTGTACTTTTGTGTCCAACAGATCTGGCAACTTTCTCTTTTTAAATTTAAACTTTTCAATGAGCTCGTCACTTTTGCCTGATTCAATAGCTTGCTGCAATTGTAAAATTTCTGCTTCCAACTCCTCATTGACTCATACATTCTCCTGGTGGCATCCCTAGTGTACTGCTCACACAGAGACCTCACCTGTATCTTATGCACATCTCACCACTGCCTTAGAAAGGAGTACACATCTTTCTGTGCTCTCCACCTTTTTTTTTAAACCTTCGTCACTGGTTAAGTGAAAGCTAGCCATATCACCTGGTGTTGTTGACAAAACATCTACATCTACATCTCCACCTCCACCTCACACACTCTGCCAGGCAAAACCAACAGTTAGATAGATAGATAGATAGATAGATAGATAGATAGATAGATAGATAGATAGATAGATAGATAGATAGATAGATTGAGCACAGGGAATTAAAAAACATCAAACTACTATATCCAAGGAGAATCAGGCTCAAACAGGATACTCATCAATCACTAGAAATACTTAATGAAGAAAAACAGTAATTAATAAACTGAAAACACACGTTAATAATTAGTTACAATGTTTTGGCTTCTGAAATAATGTTGTGAAGTTTGAAAGTTGCCCCAAAAATGATGTACAGTATGACAAAAAAAAAAAAAAAAAAAAAAAAAAATTAAACTGGTATATTGTTATCGAAATAGATGGCATAGACATATTTATACCAACAGAATATCTACAGCACATTTTGACACTAGTCTATGGCAAGCCAAATTATCATTTAGAGATATCTCAAATTGCATTTTAAGATATCTTGAAATATTTTAAGATATCTGTCACAAAGACGGCTGGAATGGGTGACGTCAGACCAGAAACAGGAACCAGGAAATAAAACAACAGAGAAGTGGAGTTTGATGGAGCTGAGCGAGTGGTCTGCATTTAATAGTGCACAGACAGACAGAAAATAAAAGGTTGCAAGACAAACAAAACACAGGACACGGCACCAAAACAAAGAAATGAAACAAAATGGACTAATACTAAACAAACATGGTGAGCTTCTATTTGAACTCTTACTATTATTATTACCTCCGTCTCCAATCCCATCTCCACTCACCGAACACACAACATACAACACAAAATACACACAGGGGCGGGTAGATATCTGAAAATGAAATAAAGCTACCTCAAATTGATTTACAGATATATTTAAATGCTATGGGAACCATGTGGATTTTGCTAGCATGGTACGTCAAACTGTCATTTAGAGATATCTTAAAATTAGGGTTTAATTTTCCTGTTCATTAAGAGATATCTCTAAATCATTTGAAGATATCTTCAAATGAACAGGAAGCCATTTCAAGATATCTCAAAATGACTTTCTGTGAAAATGCTTTATGTTTTGAATTGACTTCTTGTCCATTTAGAGATATCTCCAAATGAACAGGAAGTTATTTCGAATATCTTCAAATGATTTAGAGATATGTTTAAAACCCTAATTTTAAGATATCTCTGAATGACAGTTTGGCATACCATTTAAAGATAGCTGTAAATCAAACTGAGATATCTATTTTATTTTTAGATATCTCTAATTGATTTACAAATAGCTCTAATTGATTTAGAGATATCTTAAAACACATTTTAGATAACTTAAAAACTGTACAATTATCTGTAATTCAATTTGAGATATCCTGAAATGTTTTACCCATATCTCTAAATATTTCAAAATATCTTAAAATGCAATTTTAGAAATCTCTAAATGATAGTTTGGCTTGTCATACTATTTTGCAGCAAGAGTAGTTGTTACTCTGCAGGACACTGAAAACTTAATTATGGCAGAGACCTTGAACTCAGGGTATAATATTGTAAATGTTCTGTGCCCTTTTAGATTTGACTATTATTGAAATATCACAAGGCTCGTCAGGGACCTGCTGATTAAGTTCACATTATCAGAATCATGTTATCTGAACAAAAATAGGTTCCATTGTGCCAATAATTTCCTTGGGATTTATGCCAGTAGCACACTTTTGCCCTGGGTATTACAGTTATGCTATTTCCAAGGCCTGAATTACTGCATCCTTCTCTTTTAATCACTTGCCTAGATCATTTCCCATTGCTATTAGAACACTGCCATCACTGCAAGATTGTTTCAGACAATAGCAGGAAGAGAGATGTTCAATGAAGGTCATTATGAAGTAATCACTGGTTATAATGGCTAGAGAAATATCATAACCCGCCATTTAGATGATTCCTATTTCTGATTCATTTACAAGGGGGAGACCACCAAACTTGATCGAGTTAAGACAATGTAACATTAAGAGAAAAAATGCTACCCGCCTATTAGATTTATTTCACATAATGTGTCAGACAAAAATACAGTTTGTCTTTAGACATGAAAACAGCAACAGAAATGCTACAATTTTGGTCGAGGCAAAAGGGAAATTGTTGTTTTTACATTTCTGTATCATTTTTGCCCATAAGGAATATGGATAACAAATGAAATATTCAGCCCTATTGTCTGATTTATTTCTTTTATTATCTGCAAATATCACCCCAACAGTTTAAAGGATAGCTTGCTTCATTCCTGGTCCACTCGCTGGGGGCCTGACAACCTATCAGGTTTACACGCATAAACTGGTCAGGATTGTCTGAGCGTTTCAATATGTTATACTTTAAGGTTTTGAGCATGCAGAATTTCTAAGTAGAAATTGAAAAAAGATAACAAAAATCCTTGAGGGGATGTTACAGAGGCCTGTGCCTCTGAAATGATAAATTTGCACGCTGTACGTTTTGAAATGGGGGAACAAAATGTTATTAATTTCAAACCAACAGGAGACCTGCACATAACAATCTCTCAGACTGTAACTAATATTATTATGCTGGAGACCCCAGCTGACAGCATTTTTGTTGTTTTTGTTTTACTTGGAGGTTATGCCGTTTGTGGGTCTTGCTGCTCTCAGCCTTGCCAGTGGTATTAGCAAGCCTGCAGAGAGAGACCCAGCCTTCAGTGTTCATAACAATGAGGCCAATCAGCTATTAGTAATTGACCATTAATGAACAACAAAAGGCTAGTCACAAGGGGATAGCAATATGGACCCCCTGAGTCCCCCACTGGGATGTGTCATTAACGTTATTGTTCAACTTTGAGGTGATTATATAAAAAAAAAAAAAAAAAATCAGTATACAGTCTGAGGAAAATTAGCTTGTGATGGGTTTGCCTAAATACATTGCACCTCTCTGTGCAACCACATTATATACTGTGTGAAACACCATGGGGAAAAAAGAATACATGACTGTATAAAACAAAAACAGAATACTGATTTGATCACTGGCACTCTTCATCTGGCAAGTAGTTATACATTAACATTTTTTTAGTATCAACTGGTAATTGTTGCAATATTGTTCTAGGATTTTTTTTTTCTCAATATCAGTTAGATATCACACAGAGGTTTCCTTCTGCTAATTTTATTCAGTTCTACTGGCAGGTATGAACTTTTTTTTGGCATAAGGTAATTGGTTCCAGTACCAGGTACCAGGTAAACCTCATGTATTTCTAGAGCTGATCTTTCTTTAAAAAAATAGGGGTGGGGGTGGTAGGCGGGGGGGCTAATTGTGCTAGGATCTTCAAGTTCCAAACCTATCTTTGTAGCTATTATTTAGGTGTGAAGATTGTATGGAATTTCTCAGCTTTCCCTTCTGGTGTCACTGTGGAGCAAAGAAAGAATGTCACACATTAGGGCAAGCCTAAAGGGTGAGGAAAACATGTTAATTAAGGGGCTGGAGACAGTGTTGATCATCATTTGTTTTCTGTTCAACCCTAGCCTTTATGAAGTGTTCTCTTGTGTCTGGTTCAACAATCTGCAATAGTCCCACCCTGAATCGTTTGATTGCAAACAACGGTAAAATGCTGGGGGTTCAATACTGATGTAGGTTCTGGGAAAACTGAAATTACATTCATTTTAACATCAAAAGAGAAAGCCTACAGTTAAAAACGTTATCTGAAGCTCTTCTGGGCTTAATAACATATAACATAATCACTGTGTCTGCCTATTCTGTGCATGTACTTATGTATGTAGATTATGGCGTGCTAACACAGTTAGCGAATTTGGCACTAACTCAAACATTAGTGTGAATCCAACACAAATGCATATCAGTTTTGTTGTTCCTTACAAAAATGATAGCTCTGTCTGTAACCTTAAGCAGGACCAATGTATAAGGTTCTACTATTATATCATACAAGAAATGTCAGTGATTTGTGAGTTACTTCATAACCTAAACCAGTAACATTGCTTAAGATCACAAGAAACTAGAATTAAGCTTAAAATGGAAGAGTTCAAATAAGATGTGATGCTGCAATGTTAGTGATGAGCCAGTATTCTTAATAATATGAATGTTCCTTTTGTTATTAATATTATAATCTCAAGACCATAAAAAAACCTCTTAACTTAATTATTGTTTAAAGAGAAGTTCATTTATTTGAAGAGAATTGTAGTCCATCCTTTGGGTAAATTTGATCTATAACCTTCATCCAGGTTATTAGTACCTCAATGGCAGCGTTTACATGCACAAGTCATGACAGTTTTCCTGACTACGTGTTTGTCGTACTTTTCAGGAAATACATTGCTATTCAGTTCTGATTTAGGAATAAAAAAACATCTGTACCAAGGGGATATTGAAATGTCTGTGTCTGCTTACTAAGTAGGAAAAGAACCACTCTGAATATCGTGAGGAGAGATTCATGCATCGCCATGAAGATAAAAACATTTAACAAGAGAAATTAATTCACGTGTTGTTGTGCACATTCTGAATTACCCTGCGCATTAATTACTTGTTTGTCTGGTTACCTTCCCAACACACACACACACACAAACACAAAATATATAATATATAATAATATAATTTCTACTAAGTACAAATTTTACTACTTAGAATGTATATATGTGTGTGTGTGTGTGTGTGTTTGTGGAAAATCTAAAAGTTAAATTTCATTAACACTAGAGCCACCTTTTACAATACATGTTTTTATTCTAAATATAACCTACAATATTCTATATTTATTTATACAAGCTTGTAGTTATCTCTACTGGACCTGGCAGCCATCAATTCCTTTGTTTTGCACAGGGAATGCTCTGGGGAAAATATCAGTAGGAAAGACTTCATCGTGAACCTAGCCACAGCGCTTCAGCAGAAACATTTCAATCAGAAAACTGCAAAGCTGCAGGCTGCAGCAGATCAACCTTGATTCTAGGAGTGACACACATGCAAGAGAAATGTTACTTTCGTTTTAGATTAAAATCTACTTTTGTTTTTACAGTTGTATGTAGAGAAACCTGTTTACACACTAATTTCTTTTGAAATGTTTCTTTTATTATAGTTTTTCATTTTTTGAAGTACTGCATTATATGTGGTAATTTAGAAAATAAACCCTTTTATGTTTAATTGTTCATTTAAGTATGGCGCTTCGGCTGTGCAGATGATATGATGTGCTTGAATAAAACTTTTGAGTTGTATCCGATAGTTTGTCTATCATGTTAATATTGATGATGTTTAAAATGTACCATGATAATGATTGCTGTTGGCGGTTGTAGATATGAGTATAACTGCAGTGGTTCTAGTGTTAAAGTAGTCCATAAATGTACATTTTGAGTGTGTGTTGGGTGTGAGTGTTTTGTACGGCCGTTTCTGAGATTAAGTCAGAAAAATGGGATCCTGAGTGCTGAAATCTCGTAAGCCACAAGCACGATTCCTGCTCTGGTTTACATGGGTTTTTACAGCTATTTTAATCATGAGAAAGCCAGTGACCCTGCCGTTAAAGTCACGCTGCCAAAAGGACATCCTTTTGCTGTTTCACGAAGTATTCACGTGACAACGTCACACAGTCATGACTGTAGAGTTGATTTTCACGTGCATGTAAACCAAGTCAATATCTTCTAAACTGACAGCTGCACTGGTCTACCTCTATTCTAAAGGACATCAAATATCTAAAATCTCAGCACCTCACCTCCAACCACCAGTGCTGGATTGTTAGTAGACAGATGGAGGAGTTCCAAGTCTTCCAAAAAGCAAGATATGAAACCATGACCTTCCATCTCAAGGCACGTGACCAACAATAGCCCAAACCAATAGACTAGCCCAGCTTTTCATAATCCCAAAGCATTCTTCAGAAAAAAAAAAAACAAAACAAAACAAAAAAAACATTGTAACATTAGGGGAAAAACATGTGACCCTTGATCTTGGCAACTTTGACCATACACAGATGTCCTAAAGCTGCATCCTACTCCCTCTCTCTCTCTCTGTCACTCCTATTCAACACACAATGGCTAAAGATAGTTATTCCACCTTGAATCGATCTACAAATCGTCCCAGGAGAGCTCAAGTACCTCTACTGAGACCTCATACAGTGCAGAATTTCAGATTCTAAGAGAGAGAGCAAAATGACAGGAGAAGAATATTCAGCAACCCTCACTTTAAATCAAGATAAAAGACTGAAATGGAAAATAATAGGCCACACAAACCCCCGGACGTCTCAGACCCCTAATGGAAACACATGGCTGAAGGCTGAGGTGTTGTCAGCAGCCTGCGCTGTGACATTCCTTTTTGATAATCTGGCCTGCCATAAAATTAGAATAGCAAATACCTCCTGACAAAGATGCATGTTCCCCCTCTATTGTGCCATCATAAAAAACTCCACTGGTAACTCCAAACGCTGCAAACTTCAATTTAAATTTACAGCGCTGCGAAAGGAGAAGTGATATGCACTCAAAAATTTTAATAACCTATTAAGTTACGACTTCAATTTCATTTTATGAATATTTTCCTTGGGGAGCACAGCTATCACCAGAGAAAGATAGAAATTTAAAAAAGATAAATAGTGCCATTAATCTACAACATTTCTCTTCCATTATCCTTGAAAATGAGGAGTTATTTTTGTTCAGATCCTCATGTAATTAGCTCCTTACACTTGATTCACTAGCCAGAAAATGACCATGTTCAGAAAATTAAAAATTTGTCATTAAATGGAATTTAACATAATATCATTTATCTTTATATATTCCCCAGCTGACAAGCGGGGGCCTTGGAAGTTGATCAGGATTTCGTGTCAAAAGCCTATGTGTAACAACCGAATAGTGTAAAATAGAGAAGGAATGAACAGCGGATTCTTTTGAAGGCTGACCATTAGTAGATAAGTGTTCCCTACATATTTAATACTAATGATTTTATAAGTACCAGTATGTTGAAAGCAAAAACACTTGAACGACTGCAACACTATATTCCTTGTCCTCTTATATACAAACAACAAAAAAAAATAATATATATATATATATATATATATATATATATATATATATATATATATATTATATATATATTATATTATATATATATATAAGAGATTACAGTCTTCATTTTATTCATAAGCGTCAAATGTATTGTTGTCAGTGGCATTATCACTGTATGAAAAATAAAATGTACAAAAATAAATGTATTAATTACTTAATAAAATCATACAACTGGAGTAATACATCATTTATGCAATTAAGAGGTATATTTTGAAATAACAAATGGTTCAATGTGTGTAAAAGTAAATAGGCCTAATAATTCAGTGACAATAAAATGTTAAGTAATATAAAACAAATCAGAACACTTTTTAATGATAAAAGCAATGTATTTGTTAGTCACAATCAATCAATTAAATATAGCTTAATCTACATTAATATTTTTATTAAAATAACATTTTAAAAAAATTGTATCACTTAGTGACAGACTCTCAAATGACTGTAATGTTTGAAGTGTAAAATGCTCAGGCTCTTAAACTACTTACTCGTGTAAACATTCTCAGATCAACACCAGTTCAGCAACAAGAAATGTTAAGAAAATCTATTTCCCACAGCTCATTGCAAGGAGTGGCCAGTCCTTTAGATTTTAAATGCATCACGTTATTCTATAGAATTCAGAGAAGGCATTCATTAAAATATACATTACAGTTATAATTAATTTTAAAAAGGCTTTTCTATACTTGCATCACATGATTGCCTGTGCTTGCACATGCATTTACAATGGTATATCACGGTAAACATTAAGGGGTAGATGTACTAAGATGGGCCAGTCATTTTCATTGCGGCAATTTGCAAATATATATATTGTCATATGAGAAAGCATGTTAATAAAAAGAACTGTAATATACTAATTTAAATATTTGTTGCATCTGCTTAGCAAGATCTCTAGCATACGTTGTGAGAGTCATGAGACATTGTTCAAATAAATAGAGGGAGTTGAGTTGTGGTTTGCTGCAGCAGAGGGTGCCCAAAGGATAACGTCTATACATGCAAGGGTGAAAGAATCAAAATAACACAGGAATGGACATAGCAATGGGCTATTAGAAGGGGTCTCTGGTAAGCTCCTACAGAGACTCCAGATGGCCCAGAACACAGTGGGCAGGGTTTTAACTAGAACCCCACTCTCTGCTCACATCACCCCTATTTTAGCATCCCTTCTCTGGCTCCCGGTAAGGTAAAGAATTAATTTTAAGATTATTTTACTCACATACAAAGCCCTGAATAATCTAGCACCAGCCTTTTTAAAATAACTTTTAATTTTCCATGCCCCTGTACGTGCTTTAAGATCTGCGGACCAAAAATTGCTGGTTGTTCCAAAGTCGAGGCTGCAAACAATGGGAGGTTGGGCGTGCGCCAGTTACACGCCTCGTCTTTGGCACGTTCTTCCCCTTGCAATGGGAAGCTCCATCCCCAGATATTTTGAAATCTCTTTTAAAAACACATCTTTTTACTATGGCTTTTAAAATTGCTTTTAGTTTTGTGTGTTTTTTTTCTGTTTATGTTTTTATTCTTGTAATTTTCTTGTAGTGCTTTATTCATTGATGCTTTTATTATTTTTATTATTGTCATTTATGTATGTAAAGTGGTTTGTGATCCCCAAAAGGCACTATATAAAATGAATTATTATTATTATTATTATTATTATTATTATTATTATTATTATTATTATAGTTTTTGTTAAATGTAAACGTCATCTATACAATGCATTCTGTTCCATGTTCATTTTACCTATTTTAATACTGTTATATATATATACTGTCATATATATATAAAAGGCAGTGTAATTCCATCAGATTCTATAGTGGGGCCACTACCTTCACCCCTAAAAAGCTTTTCATAATCATACAGTACCGTAGCCCCTCGCTAAGCTGGACATGTTTGTCCGACATAAGGAGGTGTCGGGTTTATAAGCAATGCAATAAAAACGCACACACATACATATATGGTTTTCGATATATTTTAAATATAAATCATTGCGCGAAATAATACTAATGTGTTTTGAGTAGGCTACATCTGTACAATAGGCCTATACAGTATACAGTACAGCAGTAAAATCAAATGAATACCTAGCGCAAATTCTTTTTACTTTAGGATACTGGTAACACAAAATAAATCATGCTGCTGCATTGTACACATTGGTGTACGATGTGAATAAAAAATCATTTTAAATTGAAACTGAATGATTGTAGGGTTTTTTTTTTTTTTTAAATTATTATTATTTTTAACTTGGCCTACTTGGTAGCCTAGACAATTAACATACAATAGATCATGGTCCTATACAGATGCTCAGAATAAGCTCGAGGGGTTAGTGGCATATGTGTGCAGTCTATTGCTCCCAACATGCTGGGAAAACCAGAAATGTCATAGAAATTTGTTTTCAAGGCTTGTAAGTACACCATGACTTTAGTGAAAACTAGGTACTCAAAAATACATTGAGCACAACTGGCAAAGCACGAGATAAAGCGGACTGGAAAATGCCAGCAACAACTGTGACTGTTTAAAACGTGCTTTCAAAAGCTCTTAACAAACTGTAAGTGCTGCAAAGCTTTAGTACATCTCATTATAGTATCTGTGAACCCTCATTTGCATCTCCACCCCCTTTATGTGAATGAAATGCAGGAACACCCATAATTACTGTACATGTTCATCAAAGGTTGAACCGCAAAGAAAAACTGCTGCTGCAAAGCATTCCCTAAAAAGTCGCTAACAGCATTGCTCTTGTTTAGTACATTTCACCCTAGACTTCCGACTCGATAGGTGCAACACTTTACTACATGTACTCCTAAGTGCCTGAAGGCTGTTTTAAAAAACAAAGGCTTGTTACTAAATGCAATTGACATGAGAATTTTATTTTGGCAATGTTGATCAATTAAAACTCAACATCTTCCAACTGTCCTTGTTTTGGGGCTTACTGTTATGGCTTTAAAATGCCAGCACTTGATAATGAATATTAACCTTCAATAATAACTGAAAATATGGCTAAACCTGGCTAACAAACTGGATTATTTCTTAAAGTTATATTTTGATTTGCATTTTGGAAGGGAGACATGTAGAAAAAAAAATAGTACCATTCAAAAACACTATCGTAACGAGGGCAGGATTTTTTTAAAGGTCGTAAATGATAACTCTGTTTTAATCACCAAATCAATATATAGCAATGATTTTGGAATTTGCAACTGGTGGTTATGCCTATGTTGTTATTAAATAATTGTACTAATGTGATTTCTGAAGTAATGTTGATTTATGAAATAATGTTGTAGCGAGCAATGCTTCTTGAGAATATTTATTTTGTTTGTGTGGGAATTTAAAAGGAAATCTGTGTTAATTGTCATAATTTATCAGGAGTTAATTTGCACTTGGAAAAGGAGGGCTTTAATTAATGAAACAGTATATAACTTGCCTTGAATAAGATATGTAACAGACCGCAGCTGTGGCACTCACAATACAGAGAGAGAGTGTACAGGACCATGTTTAATTTTTTACAGACTACCTAGATAATTAAAAAAAGTTTTTTTTTTTCTTTTTACCCCCAAAAAGATAGGAAAATGCACATTAAGAGTCAAAATATCCCCCCAGGTGAGGGTAATGACTAGTGGGGTTTAAGTTTTTTTTTTTTTTTTTTTTATCTGTGCCATCAGATTTTTACCCACACGCCAGAAAATCGTAAATAACTGTTATATGTGAAGTGTTCTAAAGTTCACAAATTATACACAAAATAAATATTCCCATTATTTTATTTCCATTTGGCTGCTGCTCGCTGGTGGAAGAGCCGTCTCCCTGTATGCTAGTAGTTTCCATAACAGCGAATTATGTGTCCATTCATTTTTCTTGATCTCTTTAACATGCATTTTAATAAACGAGTTCCCCTTTTCTAGATATTGAGACAGGAAGCGATGTACGTGACCTGCGACAATTATGCTTTTTAATAAGAAATGTATTCATTAATGACCTCATCGACTCAATTTCAAAGCATTAACTGAGTGATTTTAATCACAAATGTCTTTGAAAATCACTTGCTACTAAATCTGTCATTACTATACCGCGAGTTTGATACAATAACATTGGTTTTTGAACCCCCCCATATTTATTGCAGCACACCATTGAGAAGCATTTTTTATGTTTATAAGGGTAGAGACTTAAAATGTTGTGTTTTTATTTTGTTCACAAAACATCCCCTATGACAGTTTTCTTTGAATGTTGCCATTTCAACTGTGAAGGTAAAAATCTGTATTTTATTTGTTATCTCACACAAATGGCCTTATTTTCAAAGTGTTTCCTCCATTCTTTAATTAATTCCTATTTTTTGAAAAATAATGTTAATGTTATACAATTAGACACAAAACACACGGTGAGTGCTTAAGACACGTTGAAATATATAAATTGGAGGTTTGGTTTAGTTTTGTAAAATAATAGGTGTTAATTAAAGACTGAGTAAACACTTTGAAAATATGGCCCAAAGTCCCTAAATTAAGCAATAATAATAAAAAAAATTGCTTATACATACCAAAATATAAATAGCACACATTTAAAAGGTAATTATGGACCACAAGAAACCCATTAAAATGGCTTGTAGGTATTGAGGTAATGAGGAAAACCCAAAGGGTGGCTGCCAGACATTTTTGATAGGAGATGAGGGTCACCATCAAAATTCCCCAAGGAGGTATTTGGTACAATTTGTCAAGTTTGTGTAACAAAGTGTCTCAGAGATATAAGTAATTAATTTTGAGGCAATGGTAGACACAGAAACATGAGCAATTTATATTCTAGTGACGGCATCTAATGAGATATGTACAGGAAGTAACATTGTAATAGATATTGTCAAATTACAGGCCAAAATTATGCACAGACATTCTGGACAACATCCTAGATACACCCAGGATTATTTTATTACAAACTATCATCAAGAAGAAACTTACAGAATCCTGGCCCCCTACTCTATCACGGACCGAAACTACTGTAATAAGCTTCCATTGGTCCTTTTCACAGCCTGTTCCATTCCATTTATAACTAACTCTTGCTTTGTTCTGCAATTTATCCTCACCTATCTCCACTGCTCCAGCCACCAATGGCTTTCAGTCCTAAAGTCTCCCTGCAAGCAAAGCCCAAAACAACCCCCTACAACAAAGTAAACCACAGGATTAATTTACAAGGACCCCTCCCTAATTTTGTAAATCTTTGATTCCTCTCTGAACCAGACGGACACCAGTGCCTTAACTATGAGGACCAGTGTGACCAATCAATCCTGGTTCTGTAGGTCTTACACAATTAAAGTGGGCTATTTTATTTTAGATATTTATTGTGTGATTGATTTGAGTGATTGATTTCTAATATTGGTTGTTGAAAGACATACATTGAACACACTTGCTCCTAATGATTATCGATACAGTTTGTATCTGTAAATTTTTACCATAGTACTTAAAGGGGGTGTTTAATTCAAACTGTATTTATCTTACCTGAATCCTGCTCTCCTGGTTAGCTATGTACTTTTGTTCTATCTTTGCACACCCCTTGTGTTTTCAGTTTATGTAAGCAAATGCACAGTACTGCTCCTCATGTGGCTGGTTTCATGAGAAGAGAGCTCATTTTGATGAAATGCGTCCACACTGGTTTTAGGAACAAAAGAAAAATGTTCCTGCTGACTTTTCAGTGGAGCTTTCCATGTTTCTATCTAACTGAAACATAATTTTGAGTGCAACGTAAGAGCCCAGGGGTGCGTTCAATAAGCAGTTAGCAGTTATAGAATGGTCTGTTAAGAGCTAGCAGCTTCAAAATGGCAGGCAAGATACTGCAATTTGTGTTTTTTTTTTTTTAATGTAATTACTACTACTCTATTCTTATAATATAAATTTACTGCCTCTTTTTTTGTTGGTTTAGCATCTTGAGGTGTGAGTCAGATTTATCAAGTTATAAATCGTCTATGTTTCTTTTCTAATAATAGTGGTTATATTATAATAGTCACTTAAAAACATACCATAACCAGTTTTAAAAAGGCAAAATGACAAAAAAAATATATCATTTACCACACATGTGTTGGTCAAACAAGTCCATATTTGGAAAAATTCATTTGTAGCCACCACACTGATAATACAGGTTGGCCATTTTGACCATCTGGTAAGGCAGCTCAGAGCTTGACTCACTACTGTTAGGAAGCGCTCGCAATGTGCGCATCGTTCAATATGAAAAGTCACGTTACGCTCTGCTTATTGAACACACTCCTTCTGCCCAACATGATGGGAACCTGCAGCACAGCAGTCAGAACATAAGGAAAGCTTTAACAAGTTAAGGCATGCACTCATTTCAAATTGATTTATTTTATTTGGTGTTGTAAATGTGTATGTTCCCAAATGAAACTTCGCTTGTGTAAATAAGTTTACTGAATCCACAAAAGAAAAAGAAAATATTCATATTGGTCCAAAATAAATCATCAAGAAACATGGTTATTGGTTCAACAATATGTTTCTACACAATACTTGTGTGAACTAGTCTTTAAAAATACATAAAATGAAAATGGAATACATTATAATGCCTTTTAATAAGGTGCTTAATGCAGTGTGGATTCATAGCATACAATACCCTTCAAGTAACTTCAAGCACTTCAACTGGTTTATTTTATGGCCTTTAATTATTTTATCACAATAAAACATCGAAAATGGAAAACCCTCTGTGGCACTTTAAAACATGAACTGTTTATGAGAGTTTAGCCGACTCGTGTTTTTATCCCTAGAACCTTGGCGCCTCACTTGGTAGATAAAATAACACCAGAAATACTTCCATTGTTCTATTTCGTTTTATGATCACAGTAACATTTGTGGTGCAGTGAGACCTCCAGCCAGATTAAGCATATATGCATGTTGTACTATAAAGCCTTCACATTGAGTGTTTTACACAGGACCTCGTCACGTATGCCTGATTCACTGAAAATTGCATGAAGGTTTTAAAACACCACCACATTACTAGTAGATTTAAAACTAATAAACTCATTTCATAATAATATGTGCGATCGGGATGGTAATAAATCATTATGGGAGCCTTCGTTTTCCTGATGTAGGATTGAGGCACTGACCCTAATCAGTGCATGCAGCAAATATTTAGAATTACAGTGGGAAGCTGAATAATTTCAGAGGGTTCTTACCAGAAGAAAAAGGAATAGAACGAGGTGCAGACTGCCTTTCACCACACAAATATGTGCGCTTAAATAAATGAGCGTTTTCTATTTTAAGAATGTTAGCGTTAAAAGTTGTATTATGTGAAACTTATGTGAGGCCTTCTTCCAATCCATCCAATATGCACACGTAATAGTATTACACAGAGGACGAAAAAAATCATGAGAGTTCATGAATTTATGTTTTATTTGGAATAGACAGCCAGATAAGCTATATTTGAGAGATGCCTTGTAATATCATTGGTATCAAAATATGAAAAAGTTATCGCTGTGGTAACAGTACCATTCTACCAATGACTGATAGACTGTGACTTGTGCTAACTTTGATCGTGCTACTACAAGTGCTAACATCAGACAAGGGTCTATTGATGGGTGTTTGTGAATCAAGGATCATACAATGGTATTACAAAAATTGATATGTGCATTAGAGAGTTGGTGAGTGGTAAGTTAAATATAACTCACCACATTTCAACAAGATAAGGTCATTTTAGAGCTACGTTAGTTCTCTAAAGGATCCTAAAATAATAATATAGCCTGTGGTCATGAGAAATAAATAACTCATAATCCAGAAAAGTGCAAGTCTAGTTAATATTCACAGCGACGCTGTAGGTCATCTCCATTGATTCTGACAATATTAAATAGTCTTAACTTCTTTTAAAAGCAGTACAGCACATAGAAAGGGTCTTCGCAATAACGTAATAATTGCACAGAACCTGAATGGTTAAAAACAATGAGTGTATTGAATATTATCCAGATGTAAACTAAAAAGTATATAGGAGGCTAGGTGTTTGGTGCACAATCAAGGGAGTTATCATGTTCACCATATAGTGTGACATACAGACAGATGCAATCAGCACATAAAGGTCCCACATCTATGAATGAGAAGAACAATACAAATGCATGTTTTATATAAATTACTACAACTCCTTCGTTAAACATTATGGGCAGTATTGTTAAAAATCACAGTTAACCTCTCCAAAGATGATTTAGAAACATAGAAAAAATGTATTGGTACAAAATAAAAGTCTGTACTACATTTTGAAACTCGCGTGGAATTCAAAGCAGGGGACTTTTTTATTACATTTATCACATCAGTGATTTACTATATTGCAGTGATTTTGGATTAAAACGTCTACACTATTTTAAGTTGTTTAAGTTGATATCTTATAAATCCATCTCTATTTTAAACTTGTGATAGATTCTGGGGCATACCTTTGCATGAGAATGCAATTTAACATCCAAGGGAGCAAAGTTTGTGTGAATGATGGGATAGTGGAGTTAATCATTTGAATATCATTTATGAGAAGCAGCCTGTGGCTTATGTATGAAATATTTAATATATTAGAAAGCTACTTGTTCAGAGTTAATACAAAAAAAAAATGACCACTTAAAACTAGCGTTTCTAGTGCCAAATCACACCGCATTTTCCACTGTGGATTATTGTCTGAGATTGTCAAAGACATTGTAAATGACACAACTGCACCGATCAGCTGCACAGAAGTTAGTGCACAGCAGAGATAAATTCAGTCCTGGGGCCGTGCTTTTTAATTTTTTATTATGGTTTCTTTTGGGAAGAAGTAGGCAGTATTTTGTAAAGTTCATTACAAATGCTAGTTGCAGATATGCACGGTTGAAATTTGTAGCTATCTACGGGGTATTTGTGTCCCCTAACACGGTATATTTATTGGCAACACGCCATAACACAGGAACAAATGATCACTGCACTTTATCTGGTAATAACCCTTCTCCTTCCTTGTTTACAACACTCTGTATGTAAGTTACCTTCAATCACTAATCTTTAGTTTAGTCACACAGTCGGTGTGCACATTCATTCACATTCGTGTCAATACACTTCAATCTAACACCAAATATTTTTTTTTACAGTTTAGCAGTATTATTATTTAACTAATTGCTCCTGTAACTTCTATCTTTCCTTAAGGTTGCTGTTTAAATGCTTGCTGTTCATCCCGGTCCACCTCTGACAATGAAAATTATTTGAATGTATTTTATGCATGTCTGTACAAGTGGGGTGTAGCCCCCTTCAATTTTTTTGTTCTGCACCACCTTTCAACCCATCATAGAAAGTCTGATGCCGCTGTCATGGCAAATTTGCCGTGGCACGTCCGCCACTGATTGACAAGCTTTCATTACTTGACTTGCATGCTTGTTGCGCAGTAATGTTTAAAAAACAAAGACGAATGAGTGTCAAAATTTTAGACAAAAGGGAATTTAGATGTCCATTTTAATTAATACTTTTAATACAATTAAGATTACTAGCATGCAGTTTTAATATCATTACAGTGATAAGTATTTACTTTGTGTTATTAAATGACAATCATAAGGTAAGTAGTTACCCCACCTCCAATACATACATCAATAGCGGACTGTGGCCCCCCAAGATTTGGACATTGCCTTATCTGGTCCTCCAGTTACCCCTGCTGTAGAACCTCACGCAGAACCAGTACTGTAATAGTTTACCATTGTAATTGTCAAATTATGAAAATAGTACCGCTGTGGTACCACCAATGAGTCATAATACTGCAACTATTCTTGTGCTACCAATTCCCATTAGAGCAGAACTATTAAAAAATAATATTTGATAAGGGTTTACATGGGAATAGTATGAACTTATGTTAATATCATTATGTTGTGGTTATACTGTATAGTATACAGTCAGGTGCGTAAGCCTCTAAAATACTTTACAAGTCAGCAATCCAGTGTAACTATTTTTCTCTTGTCTGTGCTTTGTAAGCAGTTGCAGGGTTCTGGGCTGGCCCAAGGGAAAGAAACAATTAAGTGTGCAAAGGTTTTACATTAGCATAACAGAGTACACAGAAGCCCTGAATCTTGCCTTGACAAAGATTCCAAACAGTATTTTTCTCTCCACAATCACAATTAACTCTTTGCTTGTATGTCCAGACTGCAAGCCGGCTATGATTGGCAGGGTAATGTAAACCTGTTATTTAATTTTGAAAAAAAGATACTAATTCTTTCAGAATAATACTGTATATCCAGAAACCACTCAGCTCTACTTGGGGATAACACTGCTACACTCTTCAATAAGCATGGGGTTCAGGCTGAACATATTTTGTCAGGCTTCTTTGTATAATATATGAAAAAAGGTCATTTTCAGAGGGCCTGGGTTTTTTGTTTTTTTAATCACTGCAGTTGTAGCATTACAAGCTGGCCAAATATTTTGATGTGTCCGGGATGAGTTCTCTGTCCCATGAAAACTGAAACAACTGAAGCAACCTCTGGTAAATGCAACCAGGAGGGTTCAACATAGCATATTTGAATGCCAAATGAGGACTTAATCCTTTCATGCTAAAGAACAACAGACAGTTAATGGGTTTTGTTTTGTACATAGACCAAAAGCCAGTAATAATTCATTATTTCCAGGAATAACCCACATGGTAGGCCTTTAAATTGTTTGGTAATGAAATTATTTTGCAAATCAATTTAAATCTTACCTTGCAGAGCTTTTTTTGTGTGTGTTTTGTACGAGACGCTCCTGACTCTGAACCCAAGTTGTTTGTAACCATGGATAGGTACAATGATTGCTAAAATCACTTCCTGATTAAAAATATAGGTTTCCATAAAATTTGGTTCTTTGTTAACCAATAACATCAGCAAGGCCCTATATATTACTGGCAATTAAAATGATCCATTATTATATTTGTATTTTAGTCAGATGTGTGTTATGTGTTCTGTAGCACCCTCCACCCCCTCCACCGTTTGTAACGCTCTTTGGTTGAGTGGTGAGGTGGGGACATGAAAGCATATAGGGAGGGGCACCCATCAGTGCGGGCAGAGCCCAGTGAGAGAAGCTTCTGTGAAAGTGCAAAACTGTGTTGTTTTTGGTGTGGCCCAGGCAAAACAAGCAGTAAACAATAAATGATGTTAAATAATATAGCAGAGTGTATTAATTAATTTGTAATCCCCGGGATTGTCCTGAAGTAATAGTCCCGTTTATTATATACCCACACAAAACTCATACACAAGTCTGTTTGGTTTGTGGTGCAGATACAGTTTTTTTGTGATGCAGTGCTGTCTTTGGATTTGTGATGACCCTTGGCGACAGCTCTGGAACGTGTTAGTTGTCTAATAATAACAAGACACAATTAGACAAGTAAACAAAACACTCACGATATGTATTCACAGATCCTCAGGTCCCTTCCATGTTCTTTTTCAATAACCAAAACGAAGGACCAGATTACGTCGCTTCGTCCCCTACTTATACCTTAACTCATGGCCCCTTGATAAATGATTGCAACCGCTCCTCCAATCCGCGGCTGCCACATCATTTCCCTTCTGGTTCGATGAATTAATGTACTGAAGCTCCATCCCTTTTCTAAAAGACCGGCTTCCTTTTAACCCTGGGAAAAAATAATTAACATGATCAATCCGGATTTCCTGTAGTTTCAGATTAGAATACGGCACCACAACCAATCCATATACAATAACAAGCATTCCTATGAAGTTTCCTATGAGTTAACAGTATTATGTTGATAAACCATATGTCGGGGTAGCTAGCAATGGAATGTACAATTCCCTACTAGAAATTACAGCTCTGATGAGCTGGTGACCAGCTAAGATTTGGGAATTGGAGCAAATGTTTATTGGCCTCTTCCAGGGTACCCAGCAGCCAAATACATTCACACAGAAATAATACACTAATTAAGCAGTGTAGATAGAAAATGCTTACATTAATAACATTACAGTAAAGGGATTTCCTGGACCATCATATACAGTTCCTTCTCCACAGCCAATACTCCTGAACCAGGGTGAGTCATTTTTGTAATTTCCCTTAATTAAGGATAATAACTAAGGTTTTTTTTTTTTTTTTTTTTGTGAGATTGGATAACTGCATTTAAATGCACATTTTGATGCACTGTCCACTACCACATTATGAAGAAAGGCAGATTCCAATAATTTAGTACAACACTTTCAATAAGTCAACCCTTGTATTCAACTATTTAAAAGTCTTAAGTAGTTGCTGCTAAATAACTGTTTTCACTGCTACTCCTTGGAGAACCAGTTCCACTAAAGCTGATCTAAACACTTTCTTAGTTAACAAATTCCATCTGCCCATCTGTTAAAAAGTCACATCAAGTGTGCAGGGGCTTTCTTGGCTGGTTTAGCTATATATCTGAAGACTTGTGACAGTGCTTAACCAGTCTAGACAGACCAACCGTCAGCAGCTCCCCTGTATAGAAACCCTGCATTCAAGTTTGTGAAATAAGCTTCATCCATGGAAAGAGTGTACAAGTGCTATAGAAAGTGAAAAGTGCAATGCTCACAAAGTGAGGAGAAGTCTTTGAAGACGTCCTCAGCAGAGGCCACTTACGTGTTAAACATTCTAAGTAAACCAGTCCTCAGTTTAAACAGAAGAAAGTGAAGATCTATTCATTTGACTGAAGATGGACAAAGGGAGATGGTAGTAATTCAACCTGGTAAAAAGAGATTGTTTTGTTTGAGAAACTGGACAGAAACAAGAACATTTTGCCTTAGACAAATATTCCCATTTTAAAAGGGGGAAAAAAATGCCTCTTTTAGAAGCACTCGAAAACTTCACCACCCACCCCCTCCTCTCTAAACAACATCACACAGCTTTCATGCAACTCACATCGATTCAGTTCCCAAGGGCCCAAACCAATTTCTCTTGTTTTCAGCCAGTCTTTCTGCCTGAACCTGCAGCAGCCATCAAACCCATTAATCCATGCGCCGAAGATGACTATGACTGATTTGGCCGCCAAACAATCAATTTGTATCTCTTTTTTTTTTTTTTTTTTTTTGCGGATCTACAAAATATCATGAAAAAGTGTCAGTGGTAATAGTTCCACAACAGTGAAATAATAGAGTAATAAGGCAATCAGCGTTTGACCTTGGAGGACAGTTAATTCATCTGCCCATCTATCTTAATTATTTCCTCTGAAATGGTTACAAAAGAAAAACTGTACAATTCATTCATTCTGCCATGACAATTCCATTTTTTTTTATCCCCAGTACTGCTTTTATGTTTTTATTTTCATAAAAGGCAGCAGTTCCTAGCTAAGAATTTTAGAGAATTATATAAAGGTACTTAATAGTACAAAATAAGATAAAACAGTCAATTTATACATGTTCTACTTTTTGTTTCTACAGCATATTTAAACACAATTTTTGCTAATTACTCAAATAACTTTGGAGGTGCCAGAACACCTTCCCAGTCCTTAATGTAGAATCTCAGAATCTTTCATTCTAATGATTTTAATGTAATCTGCAAAACTATCCATGTAATTGTACTTGGCAGGCTCTGAGAGTTGAGGGAAGCAGGCAGGAAAAACAGACTAGCTTCCCAAACCCCGGCTGCACTTAAGAATGCAAAATCCCCCGTTTTTAATAGTTGGGAGCAGAAGGTAGGGAAGGATGTGTCTGGGAAAAGCTGCGGAAAAACATTTGTTGGAAGACAGTGACAAAAAGGGGGGCTTGCTCCATGCTATTCAGAGACAATTTGTAAGCATGGCTGTTGAAGCCAGGCCAAAGACTAGCGAACAGCTGGAGCCCACAGTGATTGATAAATGCGGCCCGGAGAACTTCATTTTGATGTGAATGAAGACAAAAGCGCGACAATGTTCAGTGAGTGTGTAATGTTACCGTCATTAAGTAGTAACACTGGACATGCCCCGGTCCTCAGATGGGGGACACTGAATGCCAAAAGGGGGGTCAGGACCCCTGCTAATTAACATTTTATAATAAAATGCTCTTTTGTAACAATTTTATAATTGATTTACCTTTCAGTCAGATCATTAAAATAGCTCTTTGTCAGGGTCTAGTGCTATCTCTTTATATATAAGGGCAATATTTATATTTTTCAACAAGTTGAGTTAAAGCCAGATGAATGTGGACAGGTTGATCTATACATCATGCATTTTCTAGTGGGTTATTATATTGAGAATAACTGAAACAGTAAAAATATTTTTGATCATATTACTGGGAAACCATGAATTCTGCTTTGAACCGTCACAGGTTAGATGCAAACAACTCAGGTGGATAGTTTCGGAACACAAAATGAGATTATTGCCTGTAAATAGATTTCAACAACACTGTTTTATTTTCACTTCACAAAAGTGGTGCGAATTTCACTTTGGCTTAAATAAGTGCCTTTGGAAACATTGATACCCCCCCTTCCAAAAAGAAAGATTAGAAAATAGACAAATACACATTATGCTTTAGAAATACAGATTTCAAGCTAAAAAAAACCCTACATCAGCAGAATTACAGTGAAGCCATTTCATTGATAGTAGTGCAAATACAATTGCAGGAAAGATACTTTTTTGCAGTTTCTCTTTAGTATAAAAAATTATGTTATAAATATGTTTTGTACAGGGAATAGAGTTGAGCATTATTAACTTAGTTATCTGATACCATACAAAATAACTGTATTGCATAAAGGATTTGTCAGCTATGCTTATTAAATGTGCTCAAGTAATGATAATGAAACTTCAGTACCTTTTCTGATTGTATATACGAATTCCACAGCAATGCTGTGGATGTGCATTGCTCTCATAAAATTATGTAGTGAAACATTGTCACGGGTGTGCATTCTATATCTTATTGTTTCTTTGGTTAAAAACAGCATATACTTTTTGTCTTTTTTTTATAGCTGTTTGTTTGTTTTGTTTTGTGCTGGATTCAGCTTTTGTGTCGCAAATTAACTGAGATAATGCATCTGCATTTCTAAATGGCTAGATAGATTTTCACAACCTGGAGGTTAAGAGCAGTCAATTGTATGTTTTTTTTTTCTTTTTCTGGCTAATAGTACTTAAATGAGCAACTCATAGGATCACCAGGCACATGATTAATGGTACACAACCTGTTTTGCTTTGTGCCAATTATAGAAAACAATTATTTCATGCTCTGCCTATAGAACAACATTCATCTAGATATGTTTCAGTAATCATTTATTTCCATAAAGACAAATTCACTAAATAAATGAGGTATTGGAAGTTTGAAACTCTTGAAATATAAAATGAAATTCTAGCTAAAACCATGCCAAGCTTGTCCAGAAACTGTTATCGTGACAAGTGTTTTCAACGGCAAGTTGCAGATAGCTGCTGCTATTAAGCACTCTGCAGAAACATTAATCTACAGAAACAAACGACAAACACTTCCTTTAATGCTCTTATAATATATTGTTTAATTCAAAGCTAAACAGTAATAGTGTTTTAAACCAAACACAGTGATTGTGATAATTTACAATATACAGACAGTAGTTCGTTTAGTTAATAGACATCTTAGAAAGGGCTTAACTTATTTCCCTTTCTTGTATTTTGAATAGGGCCCTCAGTTTAAAAGCCTGCTGTGCCAGTTGTGCTGTACAACTATTAGCAATAAATATGCTTAATAACAAAGTTATGGTTCTAGTATTTATAAATGACTAGAATCTCTCAAATTAGGGACACAATGCTTTTGGGATACTCTACCACAGGGACCTTGTATTATTAGTAGAATGCTGGCCCTGTTACTGCTCTGCTGTAAATATCCTTATTTGAGCCTCTCAGAAGTTAGTGACCCTGACAAAGGGAAAAATTCAAAAGTTAACTAATCATGAAAGAAAAAGCCTTTTGCCCGCTGTGTTGGGTTTGCTGTGAACCCTTTCAATGTAATAAAATTAGGTTGAGAAGTATGTATTCCTTCTTTACCTTGATATAGGAGCAAATCTTGTCAAGTATACCAGAAACTGACACAGGCAGATATTGGTGTTTCACGGCTTCAGCGTGTCAAAGAATTTTGCAGATCTTGTGACCCATGTGAAACAAGGACATGTGGAAAGGGAATGACCAATTCAGCCCACAGTAATATGATCAGTACATTTATTAGGATCATTAATTTTTAAACTCTGTGAAAGTTTTGATATCCTCATCTCCGTGGCAATTTCCTGCAGAATACATTATAGAAGGTGGTCATTTTATTTTTTCTTTATGCCAAATGTTGCAATCTAACACATGTCTATTTCATTTGTAAGGAATGAGACTTGGTGACTGTGTGCTCAATACATTGGATACAGCCATCCTTGACCTATTTAATGGCTGGGTACTGTTAAAAACCCAGATAGCAAATTGAAAACTTTTCAGTCGCTAAGTAAAATGTATAGCTGTGCCTGAAGTCCATACAAATTGGGGATTGTTCTATTTTAATTTTGAGTTCAATTTCAGACATCCTTACTGCAAGAAAGGAGAACCCAGGGCCATCCATCCAACAATACAATATAGAATTTCACCTGCCAGGATTTGAGATGAATGAGTGAATATTGATGAACTTGAAAAACCCAGAGCGTGATTTTTTTTTTTCCTTGCTGGGGAATGGGGAGAAGCGCTGTCTGGTTCCCACTGGAGGAAGGACCTCTCTCAATATTCAGAATATTTTGAAGTTCAGAGGAGGTATCAATCTCACTTTGAAGCTCTGGGGCTTCATTTGTTTGTGAGGGATGTGAAGTGCTGCTCAAATGACTATGCCAATTCTTCAAAACCCACTTAAATCAGACACAGTGGCTGTTGTTATTGTTTAAGCTCCAAGTTTCTTCAAAGGAATGCTGAAAGTCATTATTAAAAAAAAAAACATTCACCTGAGAATCAATATCTTTAAACTAGTCATGGATAAATTTTATCTGGTCATGCCATTCCAAAAAATAAGATTCTGTACCCTTACTACGAAAAAACGGTTAAAAATTTTAAAAATGTAAAATTTATAAGTGTTCACATTTTTCTTTTCCTTTCCTTTTTAACCAGCATGGGGTTGTAGTCGGGCAAAGATGCCACAACCCCAAATGTAACATTTTACTAATTTAAATGATGTTACCCCATTTTAATAATACTATACCATGCCTTAAAAATACATTTTACATAATCTAACAAGCACCAATGTTGAGGGCAAGGCTGCATGCATGCTGCAGAAACAAATAAATATTAATGTTGTAGTGTTGATATTTTTTTTTTTTTAAAAAGCCTTTGTCTCAACATACAGGGCAATGCTGCATTTTACTCAGGAACACATCCACCACACCAGTATTGCTTTGGTTGTCTTTTCTTCTTTATAAGATCTGCTCTGCTTTTCTTTTTTTTTTTTCTGTATTGAAACATTTTTGTGAAGCATCATCAAAACAGTGTTCTATAATAGTGTTACAAATACAGCAACAACAACAACAACAACAAAAACCTTGATGATTTTTCTTTACTATTTAAAGCAAACATTTAATTGTATATTTATTTATCTTATATCTGAGTGGGTAACAAGATGAAGCCGTTAAACTCATTCAGCATAACCTTGTATTTAGGTTTGGGGGGGGGGGGGGGGGGGGGGTGATGTTTGTTTGGTAACCACACTAGTGATTAATTCAGTGTCTCCACATTACAGTCCTTAACCGTTGTCAGCTGAAAGTAGACTTTATGAAGCTAAATAATTATTCACATCATTTTAACAGTCCCATCCTTAGCCTCAACGACACCATTCCTGATTCTATAAAATGCTCTTGTCATATTGTTCTCCCTTTTTTACCACGTAAAGAGATTTTGTCAAGTACTGGTACTGTTTCGCTACTTGCAGTATTTTTATCATTGTGGCTGTGTGGCTGTAGCCGCTCTCTGGTAGTTTTAGCTGTGCAATGGTCTGCAGAGGTTTTCTCAGTATGTATTTATAGGTTGAGACTGCATGTCTGCTCTGTTGTGGCTGGTTTACCAACACTATTGATTGTAGGTGATTTTCTAGACAGAGTCCAGCTGACCTCTGGAGAGGCTTAGATACATCATTGTCCTAGCGGGACCCCCAGAGAACACAAATGATCACAAATGTTGGTTTTTGGTTTTTTTTTGTTTTTTTTTAGGTTAATCCCTACGGATAAATCAAATTGCTAAAAAAAAACAAAAACAAAAAAAAACAAAAAACATTTTTTTGGACACCCAGCTGTAAAAAGACTTCCTCTGTATTTCTCATTTGTTGTTTTTAAACAATTTCAGAAACAATAAACAATAAACAAAGCTGCAGAGTATGACAAATGCATGCTATTCACAGTAGGAAATATATCCCAATAGTTTTCTGTCTGCTTAAAAAAATAAATAAATGAACCTGCTATTCTCAACATAATATTTGCACTTTTTACTTTTTTATTGAAAAAAGTCCTGTAATTTTGCATTGTAAGCCTTTTTTTAATTATCCTGCATTTTTTCTTTCTACTATGACTGACTGGTTTCTAACTAATGCAGTTTACATATGTAATAACTAGAGTCACTATAAACCTTATATGAAATACACCAGCTAGATATCGAAGGTTGGGAATAATACACTGCTTGTAAAACCTCATGCGTTATACAAATTATAATATATGTAAGTCTGTTCTTCTTTTTGCAGTACTGTGAATACTAATTAGAATTCTTAATATGCAATCATGTTAACATTCACCCTAATTTGCCTAGCATACCTCTCTCTTTCCAACATACCTCAAAGCGGTTGATCAAAATCCAATGAGACGTAGGCCTACCTGCCATGAAACTACCTCTGCTATTGTTGACACATTGTGGGGATCAGGGGAAGTTCACTTTAAATCAATTAACATCAGACCTCGTGTAGCTGTTCATTTCTGTAAACAAACATTTTAATATGCAGGCATTAATTAAATCTGCCAAGCTTCCCCTCTCCTCCCATTGATCCTTCTTTACTTAATTTTCTGTTGTGTTAAAGAGTTTATTGCTGTTTGGGAAAGAAGATGCAAAATAGAATCACCCACTGCTGCATTCCCAGAATATATCCTTACATTTTCTGTGGACAAATACCTGTTTTAGAACTTGTGTTTAAAATATACAGTAGATGCAGGTTATTAGCAACCCTGATAAAAACAACTTTCAGTTATTAACAACATTTTCCCAGAAACCAATCCCATCCCATAGACTTTAATGTTAATGGCATTCTGATATTAGCAACTGCACTCTGCTTATTGACAACTTTATTACTAGTTGCCAGTGCTACAGAGCGCACTTGCATGCTTCATGCAACTTTTAGAACACACTGACTTCACAACTGCGTATTTCTGGCAGACTGAGTTATGGCTGAGTTATAGCAGGTGAGCTCACAAAAGCACAACCTCTTGAGGTAGTCAAAGCTGTTGAGCACCCACAGGCTGAAGAGCCTTCATTCCAAAAACAGTTACGTGCTGTGGACATTTTCCGTATGATATGTCAGAATCGTGACTTTGAAACTGCACACAAAATTGTGATGGATTTACACAATTTACAGCGGGATGTGCTACATAGTAAAAAGCAGACAACGTCGGACAATTTCATATTTTAAAAGTGTGTGCTTTAGAATTAATTGTAACTAGTACAACACATGTTTTTATGTTTGCTTCATTCATTAATTTATACAATTGTTGCACATCGTTGTGTATTATTTGTATAAGCTACTCCTTTTTTTTGCACACGCATGAAGTAAACAGTTCTGTTTGGGTATTTCGTGTTTCTCATGTTTATTTTTTAACACTAACATTTAAAACACATGTATTTCAGTGCCATATTTGTACAACTACAGTATATATCTCTGTTCCATATAAATACACTTGAAAATGGGGGCTTTCAGCTTATTGACAAGTTTCGGTTAATGAAAACCTTTTCCTAGGAACCCAGAGGTTGTCTATTGTATATCACTGGGTTGAATTTGTTGTAATTCTGTAATAAGAATGTTCTTCTGCTTAGCCAGAGCTATTTACTATAAACCTAGGTAACACAGATATGCAGAATACTTGAAATAGCATCTTTAAAATTAATTTACATGTACATTAAAATAATCTCCAATCACATGCATTTTTCCACCAAGAGCACTTTCAGAGCGTAGTTTATGTGGGGGTCTATTTTAAAGATCTATCTACAGCAATGGGAGTTCAGGGCTTCACGTGGAGTCATAGTGTCTGCTGGACGAAGAGTGAATCCACAGAGTGGACACAGGAATCAAAGGGACTAGCAAAACGTTGTTATGCTTATATATAGCTTGATAGATAGATCTAAATATAGTGTTGTTTTTTTGGGGGGTGGGGGGTATCATTTGCAGTTTACATAAAAGGGTGTGCAGCATTGTATATTGCAAGTGTTTTTCTAACCACAATCCTTGTGGTCATGCGTTGTTAAGAACAGTCCCATTTTTTTTGGCCGAAACTTAGTGGCGATGCACCATGAGGTAAAGAGCAGGCATGGCTAATCAGGATCAGGATGAATAACGTTTAGCCTGGCAGACGATTAGGGATGTTAATATTTGTTGGCTTTGTGATGTCACTTCTGATGTCTGGGCAGTCTGGTGGGGATTATCCCTGTGAAATGATATACATTCTGCGAGGCTTCTGTCTGCATGTCAGTTAATGAGGAATGCTGTTAGAGCTAGCCATGTGTACAAAGTCACGAGGCTAACATGCAGCACCTTCACTTGATGGAACCAGCTTGAGTAAAGACACCGCAGGTACACTTGTCACTGACAAATATGATTCAAAAGGGAATCGCTTTTACGAATTACAATCGTTTTAGGATTCAGGTTTAGAATATATATTTCATGTTTTCAAGCATTCATATATTTCTCTTAATATCAAAGAATTGCTGTTGCACACTGACATTATACTCTATCTATCTATCTATCTATCTATCTATCTATCTATCTATATATATATATATATATATATATATATATATATATATATATATATATATATAGTAAATATGGACTGGAGAGGAGGGCTATAGTGGAAAATTATTGACCCTTGGGAAGACTATAGTTACTGGCAAGGGGCTATAATGCCCAAAGCCGCAGTCTGAAGGCATTGCACCGAGAAGGTAACAATAGTCTTCCTGAGGGGCATTTAATTTCCCACTATGAGCTGAGTATGCAGTACATATTTAATATATGAGTCAGTAAAAATAATAAGAGAAGCCAGGTTGGATGGTAAATATGACTTCATATACTGTAAAACAATACATTTGTGCAAGCCTTTTATTATGTGTTTTTCGCATATTAAAAAAAAACATAAAAGACATAAAAATGTTAGCAATGAAAATGTTAGTGTTGTATATATAATGAAGCAATATACTACTACCAGTGCAACAGGTCGCCAACATTTCTGGAGCAAAATAGGCTTTATGGGTGTGACTGGCCAAATATTTTGGTCACTAATTTTTATGGCTTTACAGTACTTTGTTTAAATATAGCTGATACAGCATAAATAAATAACAGAAAATGTTTTGAAGTTCATACTGCAAGTTTTTTGCTTTCTTTTGTAGTATGTATTTTAAGTCATTCTCTGTTAAGTCGCAGTTTTTTTATTCAGCCATTTTGTCCTGTTGTTGGAGTGGAGGTGGAAGGCGTTCCTAAGGATCTTAGGGCAACAGTTCAATATATATATATTACAAGCTTTTACACTTAAACTTACTGTCCTGCTTGTGAGAGTAATGACATTAACATACTTCAAATCACAATCCCTTGCTAAACTCCAGGCTTTGTTCTGACAGATTTAACACTCAGTCAGGTATCCTTTCACTAACAAATGCTTTCAACAACAATGTGTAAATGTTTCAATTATGCTGTTTGGAAATGAACTACTCATGCGAGTAGACTGACAGTCACTTGAATCAGAAGGTGTTTTCAGACTACAGGTATAGAAGTGAAGTTGCCTAGAGAGCCGCTCTTCATTTTCAATATCCACCCTAAACAGCTTGTTGTAGATGAATTCCTGTAATTCACAAATGTTTACAACCACCAAAAACTGATGGCAGATTTAATTAGGCCCTCTAAAATCCCAGTCATCATCATAAATAATAACCTTATAAAGTCAGGGGTTTTATTAGCCCTGTTAGTCAGCAAAAGGCCACCATGAGGCCGCAGTTGTTGTCCAAGATATATTCGAATTTTTGACTGGCAATATAAACATATGTGTGGTAATGATCAGGTAACTTTTATAAGCAAAGTATTGTACTCAAAATAAATATTAATACATGTTCAATGTATCAACGATATTAGGAAAACGTGGTGAAGACCCTGTATAAAAAGATACATAACTTGAATTCTGCAGTCAGCACTCACATATCCGACCTTATAAAATTTTGACTTCAATGACAGTTAAACACATGTGATGTATATCTGATTATTTCCTTTTGGCCCGTTCCACCCCCTGTCCGTTTTTTCAGAGAACGCAAAAAACAAAAAGATACCAAAAATACATATCTGAAAGAACAGTGTTTTAAAATAAGTAGGCTTCCATTTAGATGTACTATATTGGTTTTGTTGGTACAGTGCTATATTTTCAA
The DNA here is from genome assembly GCF_017654505.1 of Polyodon spathula. Classification (NCBI taxonomy): domain Eukaryota; kingdom Metazoa; phylum Chordata; class Actinopteri; order Acipenseriformes; family Polyodontidae; genus Polyodon; species Polyodon spathula. The sequence goes on from NC_054543.1 coordinate 12,458,633, forward strand.
CAGAAAATGTATTTTAATTCAGAATATCATTCTGAAAATATCACTTTCCAAAAGAGATGACGCGTGGACTGTAATACAATACATACTGTACTTTTAAATCTGATACGTGTTGTAGCAGTATCTAAAATTCCCTGTTAATGGCACAACAGCAAAATTTTAACCATGCACAGAACTGCGTACAATGTAAAAATTTAATGCAATTTAGAAAAAGATTAAAAAAAAAAAAAAAAAAAAAAAAGCTTCCAGAATTACAACAATATCCAGAGGCAGTATTCAAAATTGCAAAATATAGTGCTCAATAAGGCCCTAATGTCACAGTTCACTTGCAAATTTTTATATATATATATATATATATATATATATATATATATATATATATATATATATATAATGGCGACTGACATGTACCTGGGTAACAGATATCCGAGTGCTGACTGTTTTAAAGGTTTCAAAACCAACTCATGGGTTACATTCTATAGATTGTAACCAGTCAGTGTTTTACATACCAGTAGTTTTTAAATAACTATTTGATTTGGTAAAATGGTCCATTATTATTAAAAGTCTGTTAATTTCCTTTACATTATAGGTATGTCTTTGCATCCAAGTCTTTGATAAGGGACTACAGCTTCCACAACTCTCCAGAGTTCCAGGCTTTTCATAGGACTCACACTGGAAAAGGCTAAGCAAAATGTTATTTTGCCTACAGCTGACCTTTTTAGTGTTATATAACAATAACTAAGCATATGCTTTTTGTTTCTGCATTTCTGTAGTGTTATGTGTATTCATGTGAATTTCTGGGCACCGTGGCCTATTTGTATTAAACAGGAATCAATGCTTTGGTGGAAATACCTTGTAATGCTCTTTCATGCTACAGAGTGTTTGGTAAATTCCCTGTATTGTTTGCTATTGCAAGCTCATTACACCACAGCATGGTAGAGGCAACAGCAGTAAACGCTCTTGCAAGAAAAAGACACTTCAAGTTGGCATTCAGGCCAAATGGTCTTGTCAATTATTAAGAGATTTTATTGGTTTCCATCTTTCATCAGAATGTTGTGTTATGGAAGCATATTCTAGCATTGCCAATACTTTTTTCATAGTGAAGCAATGTTATATAAAAGAAAATTCCTGGTTATTGTGTATTGTGCTTCTTTTTTTTTTTTTTTAACATTTAATGTTATACCCCTTAACGGTACCAATTATTAGCAAGGGTAGCGCGGGAAAGTATTGTAAAACATAGTAAAAAGAATGTCCATTTAACACAGTTCTATATGACACCCACACTCATATAAGAATACATAGTTAGGATGAAGGCTGCAGCCAGTTCTATATGAATTGTAAAGGAAATTAAGTGAGAGTGGTTTTAATCACAATTTACAGTGCATTTATTATTGCCCAAATACAATCCATAACAACCAACACACACTGTACACTGTATATAAATTACAACCCGTGAAAAGGCAAACCTGAAGGATCCAACACAGTATTTTATTTATAAGAGAATTTAAAAAATAAATAAATAAATAACCTGTCAACAGTTTATTTCAACAGAAGCTAAGGGAATTAGGTTTTAAATTGTACTGAAATCTTGTGCAATTATGCGACTTCCAGAACAAATATTACATTTATATATTTCCTGGCTTAAAGCACTTTCTAGAATAGCAAAGAAAAATAACACTTTTGCAGCTTTGTAATGAAAACACAAAACAAGGTCTTACTCAGATTCTCTTTACAGACACGTGACAACAGAAAAGTACTATATGTTTAATCCCTAAAAGGTACTTTTAATTTTTTTTTACTGCATTAACATTGCATAGTGTTTAACAACAGACATAGAACTGAATGCTAATGACAAAAAGCACACAGTCTAAAATAAGTATGAATATGATGTCATTTTCTTAGTTTTCATGCAACGTTAAGCATGTACATCCTTTTGTGGCATGCTAACTGGAATCACTTTAATGCAATATTGTGGTGTATATCAATATTGTAGTGCAATTAAGTCTGCAATAGACAGATCTAGGACCGGAGCTCTGAACTGTCTTCTCATGATATCTAGATAGATAGCGAGTGCAATGTACAAAGCTTTTGCAATCTCCGAGCTGTCCCCATGAATTCAAATACGTATAAAAAATGGAAAGTCCTTGTTTAATGTTTGTGCTTCTGGAAAACTGGTAATGGATGCATTGCCCTGAGTGTGTAAAGGAGACAGTTTATTTTTTTCTCTGTGATTACCCTAACAGTGCTGATATACGAATGTAAATGTGCTGCTTAGAAATCTCCCCCCTCTTTCCCTCTCCCATCTGCCAGACAATAGTTTTTAATCTTTAATCCATGAGCAACCATTGAACACCAGCGAATTGCAAATTACAGATGTTTTACTGTCTCTGGCATTTTTTTTTTTTTTTTGCTTTCTTGCTTCCCACTGTCACTCAGTGTCTCCCTCATATACTTTGCTCTTCTGCATTCATTAGACACCCTGCACCATCATAGCACCATATGACACTGTCATCATTTGGTAATTAAACCTTTACTCACTTTAAATATGAAAAGCTGGCTAGGGTAGGATCATAACATTCACAGTTGTAGGGCTGCAAGAATAGTAGATTCTGCACAACAATTCTTCTACAAAGAATTATTAATGTAGTTATTTTGCTGTATAAATGTTGTTTTTGTTATTACCAAAAACAAAATGGTTCCCCTGCAAAATAAAACCTTCCACATAGCCCCTAAGAGTTGAGTTTTTCCACCTAATCTGCAAAAGAGTAGCACACATTTCAATACTATAACTTAACCTAAACTCTGCAGTGATGTGATATCAACATGTTTGTTTCTGCTGTAGATTAAGCATTATGTTTTTTAAGTAAAACTCTTCTTTTATTGAACTTGAGTATGATTTTGGTTTATCCACTTCTTTCTCAAAGTCTAAAAGAAGATTGACTTTAACAGCACATTATTTCATTATATTGCTGTGTATTGTAGATTTTGTTCATTAGGAATGAACTGCTTTGATCTTGCCTGACCAAATGAAAAACTATCAAAAAGTTTTAAAGAATTCTTTAAGGGCCTATTATTGGCCAATTAGAGATTAGCATTTATATGTTTCCTCTGGGCTATATCCTTAAACAGCATGTAGTGGCTTCTCATTTTTGTGCATTTTAACTGTGTCTGTTGGTCTATCAATGTATGCAAAATAATGCAGTCAGGGTTATGATCCAAAATGTCTCAGCATATTATTCGTGTCCTAGCCTCCTTACAGCAGTCAGTGTGACCAAATATTACACAATAAATGGTCTTGCACCCGTTTATTTAACAGACTCCTTCTTAATCACCTCATTTTCAAGCTTTAAGTGAAGATGTATTTACTTTACCTACTGTATCACCCTTTCAGCTTAGCTCATATTACTTCATTAATGTATTATTTATTTAGTTTTCCTAATATATTCTGCTATCGATTTCCAGCATTATTTTATTGTTACTGTCATATTGTTGCTGTCATTGTACAGTGCCTTGGGATGGCCATCGACAACACTATATAAATGTAAATGTGATGTTGTTATTGTTGATACCATTGCTAATTCATCTGATTTAATATATCCTATCCTTCCACAACTGATCATCATAAGCTGAAAGGTGGGACCCCCTACAGCGATTTTGGGCACGTCTGGGTATGGAGTCTGCAAGATGTTGACATGTCTCCTGAGGTATCAGGGATCATTTATTTTTCAGTCTCAAACAGATGACACAGTGTTATAAAGTATGGTTGCCTTGCCCACAGACTGGTTATTCATACCATAGGGCCTCAATTTCAAAACAAGATGGGCAATGGAGATGTGTGTAATCTCTGATGCTTGTTTTTGTTGACCCATAATGGATGGGGCTTCACCATATTGGTGTCATGTATTTTAGGCATCTGAAGGGTCAGTATTGAAAAATAAATATTAACCGGTGTTAAAATAGTATGTAGAAATGTGTCTTAAAATGAGTTTTGGTCAGATATAATTTAAATGTATCAGCACATGCTTACATATGTAATACAGTCTGATCTATGCTTACATATAGTTTAATGGTAATGGCAGTTGTATTTGGTGCTTCTGTCTTTTCCATTAACACAATAGCTTGCAAGACTTTAAAAAAATACCCATTAAAAAAAATATATAGCTCTGAGAACAATGAATTTTTTTTAATTTTAAGTAAAAAAAAAAAAAAAAAAAAAGCTTAATTTTATATTTTACAGACGTTTAAATTTCATAGATTTTTTTTACCACATTATATCGATTTAAATTTTTGTAGCTTTGTTTTAAATACATTTCTGTATGTAATTGAATACAAAGCTATACTACACAAAACAGGTTTAAAAAATGAATAATAATGTAAATGTCTGTATATATATATATATATATATATATATATATATATATATATATATATATATATATATATATATATATTGTTTAATTTTTAAAATTTTTTTTCCTTAACAAAATGTTCTTTAGATTATAAAAAGTTACCCTTTGAGTTTTTTTCCGTGGCACGGGGGGGTCATGCATGTCTAATGGAAAAGACAGACGCACCAAATGCAGCTGTCAGTACCATTAACTATATGTAAGCATAGATTAAACACTCTACAAGACGCCGAAGGCAAAAAAAGGCAAGTGCATGCCACAGGCCCAGTGGAAAAAGCACTCTTTACCATATTGCTGACATGTTTGTTGAAGCTGTTTCCTGTCTGGTCGAAAAGGTGGCAGCTGGGTCTAAGTACCCTAAGGCAGCCCCAGGGCTAACTTACACACAGATACAAAGATTAGGCCGAGGTTGGAACTTTCTATTGACGAAGGTACTGCACACTATTAGGTACAAAGGTTTTTATTTATGGAATGTGTATACCTTTTATTTTGAATGCATGTCTTCCTTTATTCTTATTTACAGTATTAATTTTTTCTAGTATCCTATATGTAATTCTGGCTTCAAATCCATGGTGACATTTTAAGTGTATTTATAGATCTGTTTTAATCAAAATGCATTAAGAACTGTATAAATACCTAATGTGATTGGAATTGGAATGTAATTTATTTTCTGAGTGATGGCATTTATTTCGTTTAAACATATTTGTCTTTTTTTTTTTGAAATTTGCAATCTATGGGTTTGTGCTTTCAATAACTATTTTGTGTCTTGACAGGACAAGTTTCTGGTACATTTGCTTGCTGCATGCTTTTGACACCTGTCCAAATACGTTTATATATATATATATATATATATATATATATATATATATATATATATATATATATATATATATATATATATATATTTTTTTTTTTTTTTTTTCTTGAAGAGACAAATGCTCCTCAAAACAGAACTGTACTTTTTATACATATCAGTGTATTTATTCAGTACAGTTTGTTCAGAAAGAGTAGAACATGTGAACTAGCCTACGCTTTTAACATTGTACTTCTTAAATGCATGTGATATTTTTAAATAAGATGGCGCAGCACATGGCATCGCTAAAAAATATATCTCACTGTTCCAACTGAAATATACCCAAATCACAGGTATGCATGGAAATATTATGGAAATGTATATTTCCAGAAGAACTCATGTAATACTAATTGTATATTTATTTTTGCTTTAGCAGTTTGGCATGTTCTGACTTGAAAGACAGTATTTCTCTGAAGTGCACACTTTGTATTTGCATTACTGTACGGTTAACCTCATGGTTAGGTTGTTATGAATGTCAGCTATAGGCGAAAACTCAAATGACCATATATAGGAGAGAACTATAAACAAACATGTCAGTGACATTCATACTCTGCCACGGCTCTACATTTAGAGCTATCAGTAAACTAACAGAAAAACATTACAATGAGAAATATATACTGCATGCAGATTCTAGTATGCAGTAGCCTCAGATTACTGTACTCGCCATATCCTGTGTTTTGAAGGGATCAGGAAGGAAAATATGGCAGAATTATTTCCAGAATTTTGGAATGTCTGCAATTCATACAACACTTGTCATTTTAGTCAACCAGAGCACAGATAGCCATTAATTTATTACACAGCAACTGAGCTCACAATGGTCTGTCTTTTCTAAAACCACACCGATAGAAGTAGCTGTAAACTTTATTATCCAAAGCATTGCATAAATGAAATAATCGAGCAGCATCAGCATAACCTCTGGAATGATTACACTTGGCCAGAGCAAACACTTGCCTTCGGCTTGTGTTTACTAGTGCTGGCAGTGTGCAAATATTCCCTCTGTAACCAGGTCCAGCTACTTGATTATTCCACATATATGTTTTAAGATAAGCTTTCTGGTATAAATTAAATAAGTATTTCAAAATATAGTCAGCAGACAGACCTATAATTATTTCAATTCAAAATATATATAAAATTGTGTATATATGAGCTGTTTTTTTATTAACTTGACCTAGTCCTGACCTCAACAGATCTTGCCCGCATGAAACAGGCTTTTAAGAAATGTCAAGCTTGGAGTGCAGCAACAAGTCAAGCAATGCTTTCAAATCAATTAGCTGCTGAGAGAAAATGTCAACTCTGCTTCCTTCTGTGTGGGAAGAAGATTGACAAGTTTAAAGAGACTGTTTTGGTCCAAGGTGATTGATGGTAGAGATTTGCAATCAATTAATCAATCAAGCTTTATTTTAGTGCCTTTCATAGTGGACCACCTTCATAAAGCGCTTTACAAGATACAGTATTTATTTATTTTTAAATGCATAATACATTAAATACAGTGAAAAACAATGCATCATACATTAAATACAAGGCTAGGATGTGGAAAGAAAATTCTAAAACATTTTGGTTACGTAAAAAAAAAAGTTGCAATGACACAACAGCTAATAACAGATATCAGGCTTAAGAGCATGTAAAGCAAGAGAGAATAAGTGGGTTCTGAGAGTTAATTTAAAGCAAGTGACGGTGGGAGCATCATGCACCAAAGCTGGGAGAGAGTTCCAGAGTTGGAGCCATGAAGCTAAAGGAGTGTTCTCCAAGTGTGGTGCACTTTTGCTTAGGGATAACAAGCAGGCCAGAGTCAGAGGACCTCAGCTTGCAGGCAGGGACACAACGGTATTCATAAAGCTAAAAAAAGATACCAGTTTCTGGTTATTCAAATGTTTGTTGTGTCATCCTGTCAAAGCAACAGAAGGGTGCATGCAACAAGTTAAATGTAACTGTATTGGCTCTATTGTCAGGTTGTGATGGTAAAACCTGATATATTTCAGGTAGCATTAGTTTGCTTTTAATGCCTAGGGCAATATTTGTCATTAATCATTGACACACACACACACACACTTATGAACTTATGAACTGGTTTTGCTCATTTTTTAAGCTGGTTTCTGGCACTGGTGAAAAAAAAAAAAAAAAACTGGAGGACAAGATAGTTTTGTTTTTACTTTGCTTTTATTATTTTAGTTACCGTAGGCTCGACTTGAAAAAAAGTTGTGTCACAGAAACTTACAATTACTGGAATTCGGTTAATTTATTAAGGTGGCTTCTACATTCAGAAAGATTAAAAAACGATTATTTAAAAAGGGAATTCAGGATTTCTTACACTTTGTTTCACAAAGCCATTGCATGTTTGACTACTTGCCCTAGATTCATTAAGATCGACCTTGCTATTTTGAAAGTGGCATTGACTCTTGGAGTCCACAAGATAGAACAAAACATGTTTCTCTTTTTCAGAGATAGCTGGGTAATTGTTAATAATGGAGGTGGCCTGACCTGGGACTGTTTGTTTCTGTGTACTAACAGCATGCTGTCTTTCCATTGTTTATTTAAACTTCTCAATTTTCTTTTTTTTATAACTTTACATGAAACTTTTTAATAATCTTACAATATTTTAGTTGGTTCCTAGAAAAAGCATTTAACACAAATGGGTCACAAATGGGTCACAAATGGAAATTAGACAAAGGGGCATTCAGAACAGAAAATAGGAGGCACTTTTTTACACAGAGAATTGTGAGGGTCTGGAATCAACTCCCCAGTAATGTTGTTGAAGCTGACACCCTGGGATCCTTCAAGAAGCTGCTTGATGAGATTCTGGGATCAATAAGCTACTAACAACCAAACAAGCAAGATGGGCCGAATGGCCTCCTCTCGTTTGTAAACTTTCTTATGTTCTTATGTTCTAACATTGTAAAAATTAGCAGAAAGATCTAAATAGGGGCAGATCTAACTACTGCTGTTGTTGAAAGCATTAAAAGAAGGATAATTTATATAAAGAAAATAAAACAACATCTCTAACAGTGTGTGAGAGTCTCTTAAGACTAAAAGGGCAGTTTTTTTTTTTAAATGGTGTGGATATTTAGATCCTCCATTGTTTAGATCAATTGAATAGTCCCCGTAACTTTAAGAAACATGAATGTAGTAGATTTAGTTGATTCATTTTTCTAATTTTTCCCCCATCAACTTTAGATTGCCTTTGTATTACCAACAGTGAATTATTGGATATAGCTTAGTGGCATCAGAAGCAATATGGGACATTGATATGAGACTTCAAAGACCATGGTGGGATTTTAGGCATCAACAGGAAAATGTCTTCCCTTACACATACATGTCACACAATTGGAGATTATGCTTCATGCATTAAGGAGTGAAGTGGTCAAACAGCAATGGAATACAAGTTCATAAAAAAAGCATCACCTGCTGCTCTCCAAAGAGATTGTAGATATGCCAATGCATTGATTTATCATATCCCACACTCATTAGAGACCCTTTGAGGCTGGTGCCTATCACAATGTCCTGGTCAATATTTCAGCTGGCCTACATGCCAAATCAGAGGTCCAGAAATCAGTACTCTGAGCTGCTACATTTCTGCCTCTGCAACTGTGGCAAACGTGAGAGTAAATAGAACATTTCTATACAAAATACACCCCCAGTGGTCATTTTTCAAAGCAGCTTAATTCAGAAATTCAGCTTTTAGGAGTCAGAGCAGGACGCAGTGGTTGAAAAAGGACAGCAGCCTTGTAAAAGATCTAGGATGAAACAGCAACAGAGAATGGCAGAGAACAAAATAATACTCGTCTGCTAAGAAATTCAACAGGAAAATGTAGATGGTATAAAGTATCCATTTAATTTCACATTAGTTAACACCTAATCATCCTCGTGAATGTAAAATGAGCCAGTGATTAAAGAACAAGAAGAATGCATTGGTTTTGTTTTAAATTGGTTTTGTCTGGAATGATAAATATAACCTAAACATTTGCTAAGCATCAGTGATTATTGTCTATGTAAACCAAGTGGTGGACATTACCCATGTTCAGCAGTATTCCCACCACAACTGCACTAAAACATGTTTTAAGGATACATTAAGTATTAGTAAGCCTCTACCATAAAAATACTTTCACTACATTACACTTCTAGTTTTCATTTAATTCATTTTAGCAAAGGGTGTAATATAACACATGTCTATAGTTTAGGCTATAACACTCAAAAGGAGGCACTATTTATATGTGTGTATAATTGGTCTATACTATAATTACCCATCAAATTCAGTTATCTAATGCTAGAAATGTTATGTTCTCATGCAACACCATATAAACTACATGTGGTACATGATAAAACCCTGTATGTTTTAAATATATAGATTTCAGATAGAATAGATATAGATGGAGATGTGTGGAGCTCTCAGCTGTAAATGTGGGAAATGTAGTTTTACACACTTAGTGTACAATACATCTTTTATGTTGTTCCTCATCAATGCCAGCTGTGCACGTATACGTTACAGATTCATGTTCACAAGGAAATAACAAGAAACCTCGATAATTCATTTAATTTAGCTTTTCAAGCACTAATGTAATAAAATTAACTTTTGTTTTCTAGTGTCTCTCCATAAGAAAAATACACTTTCCCAGCGTTGACTGATTTGGTTTCTGTTGCAGTAAACCTGTGCAATGTACAGTTTAGCTTCAAAGGGGTGCTTTTTTTGCTGGTATTTTGCAATTTATTTACAAACCTATTTTTCCACGTTGGCAAATAATCAATAATATGTAGAGGCGGGTGGCTCAGTTTGTCACTGTAAAAAACATTCTTGAATTGAGTATGACTTAGTCACAAGTGAAATGGGAGTAGTGCATGGTTTCAGTAGACATTAATCAACATCATAGAGCATTCACACAATCCGGCACAACTGATATGATCAGCTTGGGAGAGGTGCAGGAATAAACAGGTAGCTGATTGTTCAGGTCAGGTCTGAGGTGGATTAGTCAAGCTTTGTCATAACGTTTGGTTCTAGCCAATGTTTTTAGTTTCTCACCTTGCATGAGTCCTAAATTAAAACCAATGTTAGTCACAATGTTCCACAGTTTCAGTATACATTTTGGAAAATGTAATCTCAAACTTTTTTCAAAAGTAGAAAACAACTTGTTCACAACATGAACATCACTAACCCACCCCCGGATCCCCATACATTTTGTCAACATTTTTTTTTTTTAAAAACAAATATAGATTTTTGCTTATTTCTATATTGTTGATTCTCTGTACTAAATTAAACATAAACAATACATTTTAAAAATAATGATAATATTTTCCATTTAAGAATACACCACTTGTCCCTCAAATAATTACATAAAAGTATTAGAAGATATATACCTTAAAAAAAAAAACTAGTGCTATAGTCCATGTGACATCACACACTGTAAAATGTGTTAAATGTAATACCATTATTGATAAAGGATAACACAGTTTTGTAACGTAACACAATCTTTTTATGTTCATTTTAAGATATTTTACACTTTAATGTTTTTGTTCCCAAAACAATTCTGAATTACACATTATAATTAGCAAAGCAAGCAACTCTCCTATGTCCACAATTCTGAAACAAATTGATTGTAAGCTGGAAGCAATGAATAGGAAGAAAAGTTAATAGCATTCCAAGTGAAAAGGTGTAAAAAGAGTGTGGCTAATAAGATTATATAGGGGTCTAAAATCTGGAATCATATTCCAAAGGTAGATGTATTTAGTGACAAAACTAATTTTCTGTGCAGCCCAGACACTATATAATGTCACTGCACCTGAAATTGAACTAAACATTTGATTTAACACATCTTTACCACTTGATTTTATTGGGTTTTAAACCCAATGTAAAAGTATTTTCGTTAAGTTTACAATTCAATGGTGAACTGAAAATATATATATAATATATAATATAATATATTATATATATATTATATTATATATAATATATATATATTAATATATATATATACGATGCCTGATATGACTCACTGAGTGACCAATAGAAATTGCGCTGTTTAATTTGAGTTTCGCTGGGAAAAAAAAAACGTTTCTAGTTTAGTTGACTGAATGTGCCAAGGTTTGAAACACCGCCATAGAGGTTAACAGTGTGGAAGAATACAAAAAAATTCATTGAGGAGGATTATAAAACTTACTAACTGGAACATTAACAGAAGAGTAACTTGTAAAAAATGCAATATTACAATATTCACAAGAACGGCAGAGCGTGGTAAAGCTATAAAACTCAACATTAAAATTGTATAGCAGCTATATAGCCTAGTTAACAAAAATTTCGTAGGAACTACTTTTTTCAAAGCTTAAGGATATCTAAGAAAAATCTACGACCATCCAACCAAAGAATGAGTAAATTTATAAGATGTGACTGGTTTCTGTTTCAGGGGGCGATTTCTATCAAACTGTTAAGTTATAAGCAATGTAGTATATTTTATATAAATTGACCGAAGCAGTAGTGCTCCATGTATCGACAGAGAGCATCTAATGCAGGTGTTTATTATGCTCACAATGTGAATTATGTATAGTCTAAATCTTGGCAAAATATTTTAAAAAAAAATGTAAAACACCAGATTGTTATGCCGAATTGCAATTTGTATTAATTTTTTTTAGTAGTCCTACTGTTTAGGTTAGATACATTAGTTTCACATTAATATTTCCACAGTTGCCAAAAAAAAAAAAAAGCATCATTTAAATTCCAGTCACTGTCGAATTTTAAAATGGCACAGACAGTTTATGAGATTGTAACTCCAAACTTGGAGACTATGATAAATATGATAATTTGTACAAAAATGTGAATTGATTTTTGTTTTCCGGGAGAATGGCTGTGATGATAAATGTTCATGGTTTGAAATAGATGACTGATAGAAAAGCGATGGATTTTTTCAATGGAACTTTAAGTCTGAACCTGTAGATGTCTCACTTACAGCCATTAAAACAAGTATAATGTGTTAGACTGTATGTTATATACAAGGTTTGGGTTCTGGGAGTTGAAGGTTTTCTTCTCTAGCTCCTAGTGGTGTGTGATGAGGAATGAGCAACTGAGATCATTAAAGGTTTCTTATAGTATTAGGTTCAATAGAAATCATTGGATAGAGCATTAAGAAATATCCCTTTTTCTTATTGCACTTAATACTTAATATTTCATGTCAAATAGCCCTTACAGAAACAAAATATATAGGAAAACTGTGGTGCAATATGCATATATTACAATATATTAAAGATCACCAGATATGGTGTACAATATATATATATATATATATATATATGTGTGTGTGTGTGTGTGTGTGTGTGTGTGTGTGTGTGTGTGTGTGTGTGTGTGTGTGTGTGTGTGTGTGTGTGTGTGTGAATATATTGCAAAATATAATTCAGTATAATAACATATATTGTTACACATATTATCCCATATATGAGAAGATGCAATTAGCTGTATCTGTTTCAACATATTGCACTTTTGCAATATATTTTGACTTCTTGGTGATAAGGACTGGTGAAACTAATTAGAAGCACAAGAAAAATAAAACACTTTCAAAGATGAGAAAATATTAAAAGAAAATGTAGATATTGAACTGAAATCTAAACAATACTCAGTGGGCTGTAACAAAATCAATATGAATGTTAATCTTAAGGTTAGCAGGTAAAAAAAAAAAAAAAAAAAAAAACTTTGTAAACTTTCCAGAGAATTTCAGTTTATTTCACCAAGCATCTTTTGTACTTAAATGAGCTAGCTATGTTTTTACAAAAGGATTTCATATGGTTACCTTTTTATTTGTAAGGGTTGTCACAAAATAGACATCAGTCTATCAATATATTTACAATTATATTATATATATATATATATATATAATATATATATATATAATATATATATATATATATATATATATGTGTCATATATTGTTTATTTCACATAGTTCAAGTGTCCTTTAATACTAGAAAGAAGATAAATCATTATCTTTCAAGTATTTTTTTTTTTTTTTTTTTTGTGGAATTTATTGATTTTGGATAACCAAAATCATTTACCCAGCCTATACAATATTTTCACTCTTATTTTAGTTCAAAGTAACCTAAATCTGGAAACAAAAATAAAGATAAAAAAATAAACAACAAAGAAAAAACATTTTGAATATTTAAATACCGGTCAAGAAAGAAAACTCAATTAAAAGGTTTTGTAAATTATCAGTTTTGTTGAATGCACAATGATTTGCTCGTTTTGGAATTTGAAGGAAATGTAGAAGATAGATAATAATAATAATAATAATAATAATAATAATAATAATAATAATAATAATAATAATAATAATAATAATAATAATAATAATAATGTACTTTATTGCAATACTTAAATATAGCTTACGTTTTGGTAATTAAAACGTAAAGGTAACATTGTTAAGTGTTGCTCTTTGAGGAGTGTCAAAAGCACTTTTTTTTTTTTTTCGCCAAACACATACATTATAAATTTATATGTTAAACATGTGACTCCCCGACATGCATTTAAAGATAAGTAGCACATGCTCTTGCAAAAGAAATGTTTTCAATGTATTTCTAAAAAGGGATATTGCAATCTTAATGCTGCCACGGCGGCAGACCTTTTGACTGACAGGCTGGAAAGTTAAATGGGGGAGGGCGTCTTGCAGGTCCTTAGTCGTTTCGCCAGGTATTTGAGGCAGTCTGCTCTCATTGCATTACAACATTACAAATTCTGAAATCCAGATAGGAATATAATCCTATTTTTAATCATCTACTGCGGGGCATATTTAATAATTACTCAGAAATCTGCATACTTTATGAGTTGCCTGAACATGGCCTTTGTATTTAATTATTTCTTATTCCTTTGTGCTTTAAGTAGAGGGTATTCACATAATTAACCCTTTATCACTTATTTAGCATTTTTGGTGCATCTGATAAAGTGAAATATACGCATGGAAAATAAGAAATGGTAGCCAAAATAGTAAGGCTCAAACCACTACATTGATAGTATTAAAAATCAACAATACTATTCACCACATAGTCAAAATATATTTAATGAAATTGTTTCATACATACATACATACATACATACATACATACATACATACATACATACATACAACCCAGTTTCAGGTGCAGTCAGCCAGGACTAAGTTCGTTTTTTTTGTTAAGCATATTCGGCTTAATGAGCTAGAAAGTGTAGAGTACTCCAGCCTACAAACTTGCATGCCCATGCTAAAGACTATCACAGCTGACAAGCTATTTAGATTCTAGTAAAAATCTCCAAAAGTAAATATGAAACGTTTAAATACTTTGAAACGTGAAAAGTGAAACATTTAGGTCATATATATTATATATATATATATATATATATATATATATATATATATATATATATATATATATATATATATATATATATATATATATATATATCTATAATAGATATATAATATATATTGTTTAAAAAATAAACATATAAATTGTTTTATCAATAATAACACAAAACCAGAAACAGCACAATTGTATATAAAAGGATGTTATAAATAATTCAAATTGCTTTTATATTTAGTTTTTCTGAATAAAACGTGTGCATGATAGGGAAATATTTAGTTTCCACTTTTAAAAATAACATATATTATTCTGTATACATGCATGTATTTGCTAATAAATAATACAATGTGTTGTTATATGATTAGTAAATAAAGAGCTTTTGACTGACCCTAAACTGACCCTGAGTAAAACATGGTTATTGCATTTTGTTGTAATGGTTGCTTGCTAGTCCAGAAGATAACACATTCAGCTCTTCAAGTAGATCGGCCCTGGATCCAAAGACAAACAGAAACAGATATACTAAATGGAAAACACACCTCAAACTAAACAGAAAAGGCACCCACCACTTGCATTAACTGAACTTTTAAGGGTGGACTGAAAAAAATAATATGTGTCAGTCAGTATTGAATTGTACTGCCCCTTCTGGTCAAAATATGTATTAATTGTGATGATGACAAGCGGTTATGAGTTCAATAACTGACAATTCAATAAATGTTCTTCATAGACGTACAGTTCATACCATTACATATATAACAAGTAATAAGAAAACACTGCACAACAGTATGGTATGTAACATACTATAGCAGATTTAATAAATGTAATAAATATTATTTGAAGAACATCATAATGGCGTAGGCTAATGTTCACAGGAAAGATAAGTTAAATTCACAATTGTCTCTGTGTCACTATTTCAGCAGCCTATAAAGTGTATCATTAAAAACAATCCATTTTTCTGAACGTAAAATAGATATATCGTGAATTAATTAGAATTGCTTTTCTTAAAGTTCAAGTGGTGATGACATGTGTTTAAATTGCAAAAGAGATGCAAATTGTGGTTTAATAATTTGCTGGACCCGGGGCTGCAAAAAAAAAAAAAAAAAAAAAAAAAAAAAAAAAGCTTTAAAATCTGACTGATTTGGCGCTCAAGGTACAAAGTATTTTCTAATTAAAATAATCTAACCTTAAATCATTTTCCACTTCATTTTCCTTTCAAGATGTTTCTTTCTTTGTTTTTCTTTTTACTTTATAGTTTATTTGGTATCCAAGCTTCTAAAGTATAGAAAGTGTTCCCTTGCACCTACATGACACAAGTTGTTGCGAACTTGTTTTGTAGCATTTCTTTGCTGGAACAAAAACTAAGAAATACCATAAGACATTAAAACAACTTTCAATGCAATGTTGTCTCTGAATAATTTCTTTCATTGTGTATTTTTCTTTTCAATTGTAACTAATTGAATACCCGATAAAGACAGGCGTTTTAAACTGCACATAGTAGATTTACCCAGCATGCATTTTATGATCTGAATTCTAGCAATGGCAAAGTCGTATGTTATACCACCCGTATGGGTCTGAATATATTTCACTCGTTAGTTTTGCATTCAAAGAAAAAACATCGGGGGGGGGGGGGGGGGGGGGGGGGGGGTTTTATAGACTTTGTATTCCACTGAACACATTTTAATTTCGTTGAGAACAATTCTCTCTGTGGTTGAAAGTTAACTACCATTAAAATGCAAGTCGTGGTGAAATTTGAGCTTTAATCTACTTGAAAAGCATTGTGCTCGTATATCTGGAAACTTCCCCAAATCATGAAGTTGCCGAAATTATCTTTTTAATTGAACTGTATGAATAGTTTCTTCTCACCAGCAATCACTTTCAACTTTACCTAATTCAAATATTGTTCGTTATTTAATACGTTAGACATATTAGATTTCACCTTTGTATATCAAATACAATGAACTGCTGTCTATTGAGTGCTTACTGCATTACACATATTTTCATGGTTTCGCTATCAATCACACATCCAAGTCTCCCTGTTTGTTTATCTGTGAGTGAGACCATTGTAGCAGTTTATGAAGTTCAAACAGGTTTCAATCAGGGAAATATTTCACACAGGAGACCAGCCGTGCGTAAAGGATTAAACATGAACTAGTTATATAAAAATGTATATGAACTGCCTTAAACTCCTGCTATCTTGTGGTTTATAATTAATTAACATAACGGTAGAAACCTTTTCATCACAAAGTCTACCTGACTGCCTTGCATATACACATATGCGTTTTTATTTTAAATACACTAAAATATTTAGGCTGGATATTAATTATATAGTGGAAACTAAATATTATATAGTTATCTGGTTAATTTTTCTGATGAAACGTGGTTAAAATGTTTTAGCTGCATAGTTCTGCATGTTTGCTTACAAGACTTACTTTAGGTTACTGTTTGTTTTATGGAGAAGGTATATACGTTACGCGTCTATTGACTCGACTATCATTGGAACGTATTTCATTTTGCGGTTGTGGTATTATGTCATCTAACCTGCATTGTAATTATATCACATATTATTTTGAGTATCATATATATATATATATATATATATATATATATATATATATATATATATATATTATATATATATATAATATCCCATATTATTAGTATAATGTTAGGCGTGCATTATGATGAAATAGATCATCCTCCTCCTTCCTTCGGTTGCAGGTTCATTGCTGAGTTCAACCAATCGGCAGCTCCCTCTGTGAACAAACTCCCTGTAATATCCAACCTTACGTTGAACTTTTTGGATTAAACTTCAAGGAAGTTATTGAAGAACAATGCCTTAAAAAAACACACACATTGATTTGTATAAATTTATCAAACGTTATTATTGTTATGATTTTAAATAGGTAAATGATTATTCAGTTTTAACAAATCCTACCTTTTTGATGCATGTAAATGAACGAAAACGAAAGCCTTCTGGACACAGAGCACCCTAAACCCATCTCCCTATATAAACAGTCTTCTTTATTTCCATCAGGCAATTTTTCTTTTTTTTTCTTTTTATACAACACTTGAGACGCTTTATTTGCTTTGATTTCTATTTTTCTCTTGTATCAATCCCCAGCTCACTAGAGCAGGGTTTGCTTCCCTTTTTTGTTGTCGTCTAACCGTTTAGTTTTGGATGATTGCTCATAGATTTTGAGAGCCAGCGGGGAAAGGCAAGACGCCCAGCCGTGGAGAGAGCGCAGGAGGCCGGACAGATCTAGTGGGCTGCATCGGGGAGACAGACCATTAGACAAGAAGAAGCCATGGCTCACAGCGCTGGGCGATCAGGTAAGGATCTTTTTTTTTTTTAAATTTGATTTCTCCCCCTTGCTCTCCCTTGCTTCTCACACACCGTGCCAAAGTGTTTATTTGCAGTCGAGAGGGGTGTGACAGCTTCTGTTTCGAGATAAGATCATGGGCTCACTTTGCAAGAGGTGAGCCTGGTGACCTGTTCAAATGCGGCCCCTAAAAATAGCCACAGTGACTACAACAGGTACCGTATACTATGTACATTCAAAAGGAACCAAAGGACTCCAATACCTGCATGGTCGCAAAACACAAAGGCTTCACTAATAGCCATTTGAAGGAGTATACCCCAGAATGACGAGTTGAAACTATATAAATTTAAATAAAAATCTAAAAAATGCATTATTGCAGTTAGGGGCAGCATGTTTTCAAGCTTGTTTTAGTATATCGTGATTGTTTACTGCATTCAACTCAAGACATTTCAAACTGTAAGCACCCCATCAATCTATATTATTAAGAAATATTCTATTGATTTAATATAACTCCGTTCTGCCCCTTTATTTTATCTCTTATTTCCTACAGTCACATCATCCATTAATAGCAAACGTTAATATTTGGCTGATGCGTTTGGTTATTGGGTCATTATTTATAATTATTATTATTTTTTTTTTTTTTTTATTTTTTGTATTCGAATTTAACGTGCACAGACCATATATATATATGCATATATATATATATATATATATATATATATATATATATATATATATATATATATATATATATATGTGTGTGTGTGTGTGTGTGTGTGTGTGTGTGTGTGTGTGTGTGTGTGTGTGTGTGTGTGTGTGTGTGTGTGTGTGACGTTTGCCGTTGGTTTGCCACGTTATTCACAATTATTTTCAATGTTGTTTGAAATAGGCTAATCACCATCATGGTAATTATATAAACTCCTGGTCTACTGCTGTTCAATATTACATGCTGCTGCCGTGTAGTATATGTGGCTAACCGGTTTTACAATCATGCTGTTATTTTCTATGTATTTTTCTATTTGATTTGATCTTAAGACGAGGTATAAAAAGGTATTTGGTATTTTCATAACTGCGATACTATCATTTTATTTGTTTTGAAATGGAAACATTTTATTGAACAATTGTCTGCTATATGTATTTTAAATATTACCAGTTAAATGTGTACCCAAACGTGGATCCTAGGCATTAAAGAACAAAGGTTTAAAACTACGGTGGTAATATATATATATATATATATAATATATAATATATATGATATATATATATATATATATATATATATATAATAAAACAACGAAATGCTCGTTACATTTTAAAGCAAGAAGTGGACATGTTGTTTAGTTTATTTGCATTTATTTAACAGATCTCTAAGAAATGCACGTAGTTTTCAGACGAAACCTGTGCTGTCACAAAACCCTTGTCCTAAGCCCTTATTGGTTTGTATACTAGAAAACACAGATCACATACTAATTCACCTTTCCATTTTGGGTTTAAATGGGGAGATCAATGAAAAACAGTTGTAATGATCTAATTAATTATGGCAAAATTAAAAGCAAGTACAAAATCAATCTCTGATGGTGTCGAGGATAGAATTAAATTGATGGCCCATCTGTTCACCCTATAGTCTATGAATAAGCAATCTAAGGACACAACTAATAGAATATGGCTCAGCGTTTTATATGTACTGCACTTAATAAATACATGTACGGTATTATTATTATTATTATTATTATTATTATTATTATTATTATTATTATTATTATTATTAACGTTAAAAATAAAATATGTGTTGTTTAAAATGATTTTCAGTATTCTGCAAACATTTTCGTCATTGGAAACTTTTTATAGAAACGTTCAGAAAGGTTTTTCGTATTAAGTAAAGACATTTAACTCTCCTCAACGCGATTTCTGATTGGTGTTTTTGGTATTTTAGAAAGCTGTTCCACAGTAACTTCAGATTAACGGAGTTGTGAACGGATCAATATAAAAGTGCCTTCAGTTTCCTTTGACACATGCTCCGTCTATTCTTTTGGAAATAGAGGCCAATTGGGAATGAAAACGTCCGGCATCCTTGGAAATATTAGCAGTTGTATTGGTTTTTATCACGACTATTTCTTTCCTGTACGTTAAGTTTTTCTTAATAGGTATACACATTTAATTTGGTAGCCAGCTGGAGTTTTTGAAGACCTTAAGCACTTGCAATGGTAATACATTGATTATTTAATTCACGATAATACTGATAAGTAATAATTTAACTGTTACAATATTATTGTATACAAAGGCTATTTGAATACATATGTAACCAATGTAATGTAAATATTATGTGACGAAATGTTAAAATCTAACTATGCATGAACTGTGTTAGTATTGCATTAAATTGATCTTTAAATAATAAACACTGAAGACAGTGTATCGTATACTGACAAGAAGAGAGACATTTAGGATTGCATTTTTAGCAAAACGCTCTTCTGTGGTTACATACATTGTTTCCAAAATATCTGACATAATTAGATATTCTTCCCAAATGGTTAGTACTGTAATTTCAAAATCTGCCTAAATAGTCAAATATTGATTAAATTAGTAAAATAAGCATGCCTGTATACGATTTTGTTTGAAAGCTTATGTAGGGCTGTTGGCCTTGACTTTGACGTTTTATTTAATGTATTGATTTACACATTATCATAACTGATTGGTAGAAAATACTGACTGGCATATACTACAGTTGTCATGGAAACACATAAATCTGAGGTCATAAAGATAAAACTAAATTAATTTGATTATATATATATATTATATAATATATATATAATATATAATATAGATATATCTATATAAATATATATGTGTTAGATATATATATATTGTTTAGAATAAAATAACTGAGCATGCACTTTTCAGTTTGCAATGATTCTAAGATGCACATTTTTCTTTTTTTTTTCAAATCGAAACATTTTTTCATGCAGCCGATTATAGCATATAAAATCGTTATGGTAAACAGATCACAAATATCAAAATAAAGAAATACAATTTTAGAATTACGGAGCATAGTCTCTCCAGAGATAGAGAAGGTTTGATGTTCAACTTACACCCAGTGATGCCAGCTCCCAACTGAAGTATGCGGCAGGTCTAGGAAAAAAAAAAAAAAAAAAAAAAAAATATCGATTGGTGACGTTGGCATTGTAATATTAAGGTAAATGGGGACAGGAACCAGAGACTGCAGAAAATTGAGGAAAAACGGATATCCCCATTCTCCTGTGAAGTTCATTACTGTTCACTTGGCTAACTTAATGTTGGACAATACGTTGTGAAAGGCTGGAAGCAGGGAAGCAGCGAGAGAGTCGCTTTTTGGTTCCTGAGCACATCGGAACTGAGGAGCTCCATTCTTTCCTTTTCTCCCCTCCTGTCTCTATTCCCCATTCCACTAATCCACAGGCCATTAACAGCTGAGGCTAAAGATGAATGGCTTTCTGTCACTCTAACAAACCTCTTTTAATTAGGCGTCAACTCTCTTTATATATAAATGTTTAATATATGTTTTTAAGAATCCTAATTCACTGTGATAAACACAATTGAAACTAAGCAACTCTCGGCACTCACAGGCTATATGTTTTTTGGGGGGGATCAATCGTGTATATTATAGGATAGGCCCTATATATAGGATTTCTTTTTGGCACTTGTTTCAAAGGATATCCCGTTAAGACACCACACGTGTCATATTACGTTTATAGGTCAGCTGTATTGTCATAGCACTTTTATAAATATAAACAACAACAATAATGCAGACAGTGATATTTTCTTTATCAAGATGGCCTGATGCTTAACGTTCAAAATACATTAGTCTTTAAAAGGTTGAGTGTTAAAAAAATATGGAATTAAAAATTCTTCCAACAGCTATTGCCGCTCTATAACGTGTCTTTGTTTAAAAATTGTTTTCATTTTGAGAAGGTGATTCAGAGTTGTTGTTTTTTTTTTTGTTTGTTTTGTTTTGTTTAGCCTAGTAGTGTATGCTGTTTCTAATGCATGGTCTATAATCTGCCTGATAATACGCGCGCATTGTATGCATGTGCTTGGAGTTTGATGTATTGGTTTCTTGTTGTTCGTGTAAATATAAGTACATGTGATGTCATATAGTTTGAGTGTAAATGGCAAAGTAGTTTTACTGAGGTTACTGTGAGTATATGGCCAACGACAAATGTTGTTAGAGATTATGAATTAATGTATTAATAGCTAAGCTTTTATAGATCATATAATACGCCACTTAAAAAAAAAAAGTTTCCAATTTTGGTATTTACATTAATTATGTCCTAAACAATGTGCAACTGGAGGTAATAAACCAGACCGATACTAACATTTGTTTACCTATTATTTTTAAATACACGGTTCTTATATTTAATCTATTTCATATTTTTGGAAAGCACAGCTGAGTATAAAACAAGTATAATTTCATACAGTGTAGTTAATAGTAGTCTGATTAGTATGCCATTACCTTCCTGCAGGATCAGTTATTATTATTATTATTATTATTATTATTATTATTATTATTATTATTATTATTATTTTGTTGTTGTTGTTGTTGTTGTTGTTGTTGTTGTTGTTGTTGTTGTTGTTGTTGTAGTAATAATAATTATAATAATTACAATAATATAGCGTTGGTTTAACTTACAAAAAACGCGTGTACATGAACTTAAGATCATATATTGCAATGGGTAAGCAAATTCAAAGAAATTCATCTGAAATAACAGTCAGGTCAAACATCAGAGCTTGTATGAAGTGCGTTTAAAGAATCCTTGCCTTGTGTCGGATTTGTAAAGATGGTCCGTTATAAAGAAGAGAGGTTAGATGTCGAACCCAGAATAGAGAGTCTTACACGTGTGCCATTAACATTCAAAACAGGCAAATGCAAAACAAAAAAAGAAGGCAAAAAGCCCTATCATCCAGCTTTAGCGTGACCAGATTGGATAGAACTTTTTTTTTTTTTTTTTTTTGCCTTGGTAGGGACAAATATCACAGTGCAGAAGGGTAAAAAAAAAGAATTCAGGGGGTCTTATAGAAAAAAGGAAAGTAGCTTTAGGGGAAATGTGCTCTGGAGTGTGAAATTGCAGCCCATGGTGCTACATATTGTACCAGAAGCTCCCTCCAAAAACGGTAACAAAAAGAAAAATCATCCCCAAACCTGGCCAGAAGGCACAGAACTGAAACTGGCCTCCTTCTTTAAGAGAGACCCACACGGTTCTTTATATTTTACAGTCTTAATATGAATTTAACCCATGTACGTTTCAAACATGCATACATACATACATACATACATACATACATACATACGTACGTACGTACATACATACATACATACATACATTTCTTGAAAGATTTTGCCTTGTAAAAAACAAATGCTTTTTATTTTGACCGGTACTTTAAAATTAGCAATAAATTCCTGCAGAAACATAGGGAGACAATGATACAGTATTTTGAAATGTGTTATACAATTGGGTCATGCGTTAAAATGTAGATAAGAACCCAGGAATTCTCCTAATAAAGGACAACTCTTTGAACTGTTTTGGAGTACAATGCAAAGGCTTTTCAGCAAGCTCTAATAGGGTATTTACAAGGCAGGCGTACTTTATGCTGTTTGTGTTTCATTATTATTTTGCAACACTTACGTTACCGTATGTTAAAGTGAGAGGAAGACAACTTGAGAAAGTTAATGAAAAAAAAAAAAACATATTTAAGGTGCGCGATTAAAGCTATTTAAATGAGCGGTTGGTTTATTGAATTGATCACCTGTATTGGGAAGCTAATGATCCCAATCCAGTGATCAGTATCTCTTAAAACACAAAACGTTTATTTTTCTTTAATTTCCTCCAAGGGGCGGGTGAGCTTTTTGAAGTGTAAATTCAAGAAGGGACTTCTTTTTAAAAGGGTTAATGAAAACTTGTAGTATCCGAGACTGGGAAACAGACAACCTGTCTTTAAAGGATTGACACAGCTGAAACGCATTTAGAAATTGGAAACAAACTGGAACATTTCATGCGCTCACATATTGATATGTTTAAATAACTTACAAAATATTGTTTACATTTAGTATAACATTGTGTTATTTGTGCGAGTTACTGGCTAGGCCCATGGTGCTAAAATTAGAATAACTATAATAATATTTTGTAAATGCTAGGGTAATCGTCGTTTCAGTTTTGTTTTATTTTTCTTGTTTAAATTGCAGGCAAAATTAGCGCACATGGGAATTGAAGTTGTGTCTACACAAAATGTTATTATACATAAGGCAATGCTATCTATTAACAGAAACTGAAAAAAAGAAAAACAAAGTTGTTGTTGTTTTTTTTTTTTTTAATGAACTTCTGGCTTGACGTTTGGTGAAAAATGATTTGACTTTGATGTTAATGATTGTTAGTAAAACTGCTGCTGGTTGGAAATTTACAAATCAGAGGGTTTACAATCGCAGTTTTCAGTTGGTGTTAAAAATAACGCGTTTAATATAAACAAGACAAAGCTTGTAAGTCTCATTACGAAACACCTTCCCTTCGTTTCAGGCGTTAATTCAGAAAATCACAAAACCTTGTTGTGATCCGTAACCTAAACAGTACCTCTTTTTCTAAGTGCTTGTTCTCGTTGCCGATCTCGTGAATGTGTAGGCCTATTCCTTCTTTTTTTCTAATAATGTACTGGGTCATTGTACAATTCAAATACTGCAAATAAAAAACACAAAGTTCATAAAATGCGTTACTACAGTTTGTTTTCCCTCATCATGACATGTTATTTATTCCTGTTTAAACATTATCACTTTTTTACGTACGGAATTTGTACTTAATCTATTCACGGAAATCTTAAAGAATAGTTGGGGAAAGAAGCCCCATTCTGAATTCTGAGGGTAGCGACAGAAAGTAGTTTTGATATAAGTGATTTGCTGACAGAATTAGTGACATGAAAGTTCTTTTTTTTTTCTTCTGTGGTGTGTTTAAATGTATCAAAAATGATGTCCTATATAGAGCTTTGATACTATAATATATATATATATATATATATATATTATCATATAATATGTTACTAGTGGTAATATCTGACTTCTGTATTTAGAGCGAAGACTCCGGTCTGAGTATTTAACCGCTACTCCGGTCTAAAGTAAAACTACTGAAAACTTTTTTTTTTTTTTTTTTTTTTTTTTTCCCCCAACAATGTTACGTTCTAGATCTAAGTTAAACCAAGGACAGCTCGCGCTGTACAGAAGAATCTTCTTAAACACAACACAGTACCCCATTGACATCATGGTCTCCACAAACATATTAAAAATCATAATTTTTTAGGTACATTTCCTGTACGCAGAGTCCTATTATTTATTTTTAATGTATTTCCATACGGTAAAATATATAAGGTATATATCTCTCTCTCTCTCTCTCTCTCTCTCTCTCTCTCTCTCTCTCTCTCTCTCTCTCTATCTCTATATATATAATATATATATATATATATATATATATATATATATATATAGATAGATAGATAGATAGATAGATAGATAGATAGATAGATATATAGATATATATAGGTGTGGGTGTCTGTGTACGTGCGCATGTTTTAAAAATAAAATGCTACACCACTAAGTTAAGATTTATTTTATTACATACTCAATTTAAAATATATACTATAGCCAATGTGTGTGTGTGTATGTGTGTATTAAATTGGATCCAAAAAATAAACACAATTTTTGTATTTTATTTCGTTGCTTGTTTAGTGTTTTTGACTTATAATGAAACCCCTTACTTAAGTCTAAATAAAGACAGTAGCGGCAATCAATATGTATGCTTTTTTGTTCTCTCGTCCTTTTAATTCCGCTTTCTTTTTTCTTATACCAAACTCTCAATGATTTCCCCCTGTTTGTTTCCCTCCCCTTTAGAAGTGTCAGATGAAGGGACCTCCTCATTCGGGCTCCAGTTTTTTGCGTTGGCGAATCACAAAGTGTTGGAATCTATTGCCTTTGTCTGACAAGTCATCCATCTCTAAGCAAGGGGAGATCTAGAGGGAGGGGGGGACGGGGGGGGGGGGGGGGGTTGCAGCTTTTAGAAACAGAGACACGGGGAGAGGGGCTTCATTCTCAACCCAAAGCTTCTTGCAAGCACATCCCACCTTCAGAAAAAACGACCACAAGACACTTTCAGTGAGTCCATGTTTTCCCTGTCATCTTTATACACATATTTGATAAAACCCAAGACCTGCCATCCAGACCCAGCGATATCATAAGGAGGAATTTCTACTGCAGTTTTAACAGAAGACAGCGAGACTCATTGAGCAGAACTGGGTGTCTTGTCTTGTCAGCATGTGCTTTGAAATCAGCCAATAATTTCCAGATTAGTTATTCGAAGTATCGGTCATGTTCTTCACCTGACAAACCTTCTTACTCTCTTCGGTGCAAGGACTCGACTGAAATACGCGAGAGCGCAACTTGGACGTTTTTTTTTTCTGTTGTTGTTGTTGTTGTTTTGGTTCTTTTTTGTTGTTGTTGTTGTTTCAGAAGTTACCTACCGATGCATTGAATTCGGACATAGACTGCTTGTTTTTGTTCTTATCTAGCAGCATTTTTTTTTTCGTTTCCTTGAGTTGTAAGCTGCATTATCAAAGCGAAACGGCGGCTTCAGTTGATTATCTTTCTTTTCTCTGCTATCCTATGGATATTCACTGCAAAGCAGACCCGTTCTCAGCGATGCACCGTGAGTACACAAATAGTTCTTACTGTAAACCTTGCATGTACATGCATGCTGTGTTTTTTTTTTTTTTTCTGATACTGTTCTTGTCGCTTTGACAAGGAGGAATAGATTTGTGAAATATGTGCCGTACGTATTGTGAAATCGTGCTGATTTGATTTTTAGAAAGTGTGTTGGGGGAAAAAATGTATGCAGTTACTCAGGCAAGATTTATAGCATCATACGTTCCCACAAACAGAATTTAAAGAACAACTCCTATATCTACAAGGAATATTACTGATGTGTTTAATATGCTAAAGGCCGATGTGATTAGGACATGTACAATTAAAAAGACGTGAACGTTACATCTGTTTACAGGTGTAATTTTAACAAAAGCTGCTAAACGTAAATTAAAAATATAGATATTTTGACAGAACACAGTTCTGTGTTATGTAGTTGTAAATAAAGAAGTCTTAAAATTGAAATGATTATAGAAACAAATAAATAACATAATTGTTGACACTGATGTATAACTTCCAGTATAATTATAAATACAAATGGAAGACATTTGCAATGTATCTATTTATCACTTAGGCCTATTTCATATGCCACCAACACATATAATAGGATAAGTATCTAAGTATCTGAAGAATTCTACGAATTACAGTACTAGATGATTTAGTGGTTTAACTAGATTTGTGTGCCATGAAATATAATGACCTACAGAAGAAAAGCTCCTTGAAAAGTTGGTTATAAATAAATAAATAAATAAATAACAATATTATATAAATGACGGCATTTTGCATATCTTAAATAATGCAACGGTAATGGAAGAAATAAACAGTATAAATATATTGCGAATCAAACCTCACTGGAAATATTTTCATTAAAAAGACATCTGATTATCGAGGATATTTAAATAATGTATGTGTAATCTTTTTGCATTTACCACCTTTAAATAATCTGTAATATGAGTTATCAAAGCTCTCTTTAATTATTGATGATAAATGTGCTGGGGAAATTAAACAGCGTGTAACTTTATACCAACAACATGTGCTGGGCTGGAGAGGAAATATATAATCTAATTATATTCTATTTCTATAAAATGAGTGCAAAATGACTTTAGTTAGATGAGTACAACTGTAATTTAAAAATAATGGTGTAGAAAATAATGATTTAATTATGAAACTGGAAAAAGAAAGGGACATTCTTGTCACTTTATATCAAGTGATTTAGGCCTTGAAATTACTGGTAAAAAGACGGGTCAAAAATAAACGCAATGTTCAAATGTACACAGTTCAATTTCAGAGGGAACACAAATGAAAAAGCCATACTATATTGGGAATGTCATTTTAAATTCCACATGTTTATTGTTGGCAGCCTAAACTGACGAATGTTGTTTTTACCATTATTCAATGTTAAATAAACAATTATGTGTTTTGGGAATTATATTTAAGGGTGGAATTCTGAGATGATAAAAAAAAAAAAACAAGACAACAAGATATTATTGATATTACAGATAGGGAATAGGGAGGTGGTTTATTTACAGTGAAAAGCAAGCTCGATTCGGAAGTCGGTGATGAAAACGACCAGAATTTAAATACATTTGTAAAACACTTGTATTTGTGCAATGCCGACTTTATCTGCTTTTTATGGACAATATAATTATTATCTAGAAAAATATATAAGCAATTGCATTCCTGTAATCAGTGGTATTGTAGTAGATGTATTTAACTTGTTTTACAAGTGAAACAGAAACACCGATAGCGTGTGTAGGCCAATAACTCCAGCCTACATAAGGATCATGTTGTTATATTGTGATTAAACAGAGATATCATTTCGAGAATAACGTTGGTTATTTCTTAATCCTTTTCTCTGCTCATTCTCTAAACGTTACATTTCTCCGCTCTCTGATAATTTACTTTTATTGCCTATTTTATTTTATTTTCGTGTATTTGTTTCCTATGTGCATGGTCTCCTCCGTCTCCTCATGTATGTAATGTTATGTGTTTTTGATGTTGTTGTTTCCCATATAGGGCACGGGGGTGTAAACCAGCTGGGAGGGGTGTTTGTGAATGGCAGACCCCTACCTGATGTGGTGAGGCAGAGAATTGTCGAGCTCGCCCACCAGGGAGTGAGACCTTGTGACATCTCCAGGCAACTAAGGGTTAGCCATGGGTGCGTTAGTAAGATTCTTGGCAGGTAAGCAGCCAAATTCCTTCCCGTCTTTTTTTTTTTTTTTTTTTTTTTTTTTTTTTTAAATATAAGTTAGCAATAAATTGTGCCACTCAATCGCTTTTCTACTATAATAAATCGTCTATAATGAAACTCTAGTGCTCCTTTTATCTATCCACGTTTGCATTGGAATTATGTTAGCAGTCTGGTGTCATAAAAATAAAATAAAATAAAATAAAATAAAGTAGCTGACAAACATGTCTTTTTTTGTCTATAGAAATCCTATTAAAACACAAGACCAGGAATTTTTATTAATGCTTGGCAACATTGTATTTATGTTTCACACACGATGAGGTCGACGGTTCGCGTTAAACCACAGTAAAACAATAACAAAATCAGCAGTGCGCGTGCTGCGCAGCAGGTAAGTCGAAATTCACTTAAGAAGCACCGGCCAACTTATAAAGTGACATATAGAACAAAAACATGTAACACCTGAAGTACACCCCCATTTTAAAATCCCTGAAATGAAATAGGATTGCTTGATGTTAATCCAGGCTATTTTAGTAATGATATGGGAAGGGGGGAGGGACAATTTTAATCCTGATGATTTTTGCCAGTAAACTGACAAAAACCAAATGCGTAACAATAACTTAAAATTCCATACATGCACATGTATCGAACAGCATTGTGGCACAAATGCAAATATGAATAACCCTAACAGCAGCAATCAGAATTCAGTGCTGTACTGAGATTCCTTAATGTGCGTTAGTATGAAAGTTTTTGAAATATTTTTTCAGCTATCAAAAGGATTTCAGAAGGTATATCTTTTTTTTTTTAACTTATTTCTATCATTCTCTGAAGAATTATAATGCTAGGAAATGTTTTTAATAGGCGAGGTTAACGTGGCGTGCATTATAAACTCATAATAATAAATAATAATAATAATCACATTATAATAAGATCATAATCATATAATAGTAATATAATAATATCAAGTAATATATAAGAATAACATTAATAAATAATCGTCCTGCGGGAATAGGTCCCGCTGAACTTTTGTAGCGATAGACAATGAAATATCTGTACTTTACTTTATGAATAATGTTATATTATTATTATTATTATTATTATTATTATTATTATTATTATTATTATTATTATTATTATTATTATTAGTGATTTAATGTTTCATAATTCGTTGTTTTTTGTGACAGGTTATAGTTAAACATACCAATTTCCAACATAGAAGCACAGACGTGCGGCGTTTCTCCATTGTGTTGCACATGCACGTCTCAAAATGGGAGTGTCATTTATTAATCTCATTTCAGAAAGAAAGAAGCATCTTTATATTTTGAGAACAGTGTTTTTTTTTTCACCATTCATTTTGATCTTGTTTTTTTTTTTGTTGTTGTTTTGTTTTTTTTTGTTTTTTTGGTTTTGTTTTGTTTTTTAAACTTACATAGTTTGTCCCTTCTGGGAATGCAATAGCCGCCACCCTTGAGAAATAATCAGGAAACGATAAAAATCAAGGTTTAATCTTCTGCCACAATAATTAAATGAAAAAGAATACACCTTTGGGGCATGTTAGTGTATGAAATGCGTTGTGTTGTAATGTTTTTGTTATGCTGTTTCTGTGAAATCTGCTGGGTTTACGGACTGTAAATAAAACTGCAAACAGTAACTTTTAAATTCATTAGCGGTGCTGTCGGCGTGAAATGGAAGCACCAAAAATATTGTTATAGACTGCAATGTTTCTTACGGTTGAACTCATACGTAAAATGTATTATTATTATTATTATTATTATTATTATTATTATTATTATTATTATTATTATTATTGCAGGTACTATGAGACAGGCAGCATTAAACCCGGAGTTATTGGGGGTTCCAAACCTAAAGTGGCGACCCCCAAAGTTGTGGATAAAATCGCAGATTACAAACGCCAGAATCCCACTATGTTCGCGTGGGAGATCAGAGACAGGCTGCTGGCAGAAGGCGTCTGTGACAACGACACTGTCCCCAGTGTGTCATCCATCAACAGGTAAAAAAAAAAAATTCTACGACCTATCAATACTAATACTAAAGTCATATATAGAAAACAGCAATGCCATTTGTGGCAATGTGTACTGCATCCAGTGTGCAATCAATCACATTGTAAAATATGTTTTCAGTATTAGGAATAATACAATTTGTCTTCATCTTAGATCAAAGCATATAACAAAATAATCAAATATCAGCATAAAAAAAAGACAATTCGATTAAAATAAAAGAAATTAGTCTATTCCTCTAAAATAGGCAATGCGTTCATAATCCCTAATAGCGGGGGAAAATACTTCTGTGATCGCTACGGAAACCGACATGTTCCAGTGCGTACGAGAGTGCATGATATTAGTGCAACTATGTTATAATAAAACAACTAAAATACTCCCATTTTAAGAGCCCCAATTTTTATTTTTTATTTTTTTATTTTTTACTTTAATACAAAACACGTATTTCGGATACCTTTACAAGTTTTAAGTAAGAAGTGAATACACATGTAGCTGAGTATGGGTATCTACAGTACTCTGAAATGAAGCTACCTCAATGGAAAAGTTTCATGAGGTTTCTTTTGTTTTTTTTTTTTTTTTTTTTTTTTTTTTTTTTTGTTAAATACATGTACTCAGCTTTGGAATTATTCAAAATAAGTAATATGTTTAATAATCAACTGATAGGCAAAAATGAATATATGTACTGGCTGATGAAATGAAAACTACTATCAAAGAATTGGGAACCTAGTTGAAAATATGTAGACTTTTATTGAAAGCAATATAAATGCAGACTGAAGAAATATGACGTTTTATTTAATATCTTTGTAAATGAATCAAACACAGTAAAGCCCAGTCTGGTTGTTTTTAAAAATTGTTAAGGTATTATGAGTTTTTTTAATCAATTCAATACAAGTACTATATCATTATTTGTTTTCAATACAAACTTGTATCTGTCATACGTATTTAAAGAGTTTTTTTTTTTTTTTTTAAATACTCCCTGTTCACCAAGGGTGGTCTATATAGTGCAATTCAATCCCAAATCCTTCAACAATCAGTCCTTACAGAGGTAGATCTAAAGCTGAGAGCACCACAATCACATCTGTCTGGATGAAAACCGATCAATACTCTGTAACCAGATCCACTGGCAATGGGAAATAGACAGCACAATAGTTCAATATTAGGGCTAATGTATTAGAAAAGGCAGTTTCTTCATTGTGAACTGATAGTTATGTTTTCAAGTAAGCTCAGACCACATCTGAAGTAAAATCCATTACATAACAGCATGGCAATCGGACTGCCTATGAAATAATAACAGTATTGCATGCAGGTCTCATTAATAACTATGGCACCTTATTCACTATTAGTCTTATTGACACCACTTGTGAGTCCAACTGCCTTTTATTTTGACTGGAAATACACTTTCAATGCAAATAGCTTTTTGCTGGATATTAAAATAACATAGTTATATTATATTATGGATTTGGAAGAAAAAATATTGGGCTAGACAGTGTTACAGTGGCACTTCATAAGAGTCCTCTTTGGAAAGTGGAATGAAAGTACACATCTATTTAATGAAACAAAGGGGGCAGTCATAATTTTATTACTTTGGAGTAATGTTAATTATATAAGCATCATATGATTTTAAAATCAAATGTTCAACGAGATATGCAGCATAGAAAATATTCTTCTAAAAAGTTAAATAGCACTGGCAGTTCATAATTGCTCCCCAATATCTAAAGCTTATGTCACTCAAAATGTCATGTAGCCTATAATATTTAAAGGTATTGCACATGAAGCCATAACAACAGTAATGCAGCAGCTGTTTAGCTATCAATCATGACCTCTTAATTTAAGATGTTCTATATGCTTTAAATGTTGAACCTATTGCAATGAAATGAAACAAACAAAGTCTCACCTGTGTGCTTGTATACTGAAGTCAACTAATCAAAGTATTCTCAACATGCTTTTTTGTTCCGATAATCAAGTGTTTTGCATAATCGAATTGTGCTGAAGTATCGGATAAGTATTGGTTTTGTATAATCAAATGGGAGTTTTATGCTAAAAGACATTTTCGTTGACAAAAGCATTTTCCTCACTGTAGATGTCATTTAATAATAAAAGTAAATTGATGGATGGACAGATCAAGCAAAACCATAGATGCACAGCCTTCTAATCTGTTTACTCCATGCTTGGCTCTGATCCCTTTCTTGGTTAAGCGAATTACATCATAACCAGGTTTTTAAAAGCTGGTGTTAATAACAAACCGTCACCAGTATCCTTTTGCTGGAAAGATACACGGGTGAGCCAAGTTTAAGAGGAGGTACCCAAGAAGGAGAGAAGGGAGAAGGGGAAGAGAGCAAGACTGGGAGTAAACCCCCTACCCAGGAGCACGAGTCATGAACTTTGCTTAGGAGGCACTCTTCCATAGAGCTGGCATCAGCATTACATTTTAATGAGCTGATTGGAGAGCAAGGGTAGCCTCACACAAGACAGCAAAAAAGAAAGGTTGAAAAATTCATTTCATGCCTCGTGGTTGCTAAAAAAAGGGCAATGAGCAGGTTCCAACACATGTATGTGATCATTTCTAAATGTGCATTAATTGTATTAAAAGACCCCTATAAACTTTTCATTTCTAATTAAATTCAACCAAGTGATTTAGAAATGGAGCACTCTATGGGCCTTTGTTTATATGGGAAATTAAAATGCAAATACAATGGAATGTATTTCTATTACTAGAGGAACTTCAAGAATTTACTGTTTTTTTTTTTAAATTGCCTACAGAATTGTTAGCTGTAATTATGACTTTTTGTGTTAAACTTTTAGTCTAAAATTCAGCATTTAGTTGAAGATATTTCTGAGTGTAAGTAAAAAAAAAACTAAAACTGATCCAAAATCTAAAAAAAAAAAAAAAAAAAAAAAAAAAAAGCATTGTTTGGTACTTTGATAATCTGAAATTTCACGCCACCAATTTATCAACTGTTAAAAATTGCAGACATTTCAATTCACACCTTCATAAATATAAAATAAGCAACGCGAATCACTTTACAGAAATGCCATATTTTTAAGTTAAATATAGAAAGTATTGTTAGAAAAAAAAAAAACATTAACATTACATTTAATGTTTTCTTCACATCATTAAACGTCACTTCTGTGTCAGTGTAGACCAACAGAGTGAATCTAGTCGCTCTCAGGCTGATGTTTATTAACAAGCAGGTACAGCATTATAGTCCAAACAGGTTTGAATCAGCAACATAAATTAGACATAAGAAAAGAGACACGTCACCTCAAGGTTTATGTTCTAAGGAAAGTGACCTCAGGTCTGTTGACAAAAAAGGATGTTCTAGCTTTAAACACTTTTTCCCTGCATGAATTATTTAAGATTACGCAGAGATGCGGTTGTACTTTGTGTCTGAGCTGCTACAAGGAATTTCCACCAAATACCTGCTTGTAGACATTAAAAAAAAAAAAAAAAAGGTCCTCAAAATCTCTCAATGGTATCGATTCGGACTCAAAGCAATTTTAATATTTCTTCAGGGAATTTTCAGCAACAGCTGAAGTCATTAATTCACCCTTCCAAATTGCTTATTCAATACCAGGGACATGGATTCCAAATAAAGGCCCTATATTTATGTGGCTCACACAAGTCAAGGGGTCAAACAATTGTTATGAAGGGAAGTTAAAAATCCAAATAAAATATTGATATGTGTTTTCTAGAAAAGGCTTGTAGCTTTTGTCGCCTTGCCCCAAGGACAGTGCATTGAGGAAAATTGGAAGCTGCCTAAGTCATTGAAATCAATGAAGGCTTGATGTTTATAGACTATGTTGGTCATTAACTCTTAGCTGCCCTGACATTAGTGGGGAAGTTCATCATTTCAAACTATATTAAAAAGTATTTTACTATTCCGCAAGTCAAATGAACACATGTGTATGATTTGCATTTATAGGCATGACAGTTTGTTGCTTCACAAATGCATTAATAAATATGCTGATACAGTATGTGAGTTTATTGTCAGGGTTCATAAACTGTGAAAAGGTTAGGACTGTTGTGTTTTTGCAAAATCTGAATTCTATTGAATTTTTTTTTTTTTTTTTTTTTTTTTTTTCAAATTTTTATACAAAAAGGTTTCAAATGTTACGATTTATGTTTCGGCTTAAATTTGAACTATAGAAAATGGATACTTCATCATTCATGATTAATTGTTTTAAAGTTTATAAATTATTGTGGCAGCTAGCATCTTTTTAAAGTGCCAAAAAGATTAAATGAATCTTATGCTGGAGTAAGCTTCTGCACAGCAATAAGGTACTATTGCTTTCCTGTCACATATAATTTATAGCTTTCCATTTGCATCTGTTTGCCTGTGACTAATCCCCAACTTTTTATCCCCAAGCCCCGATCAATAGACTCTCATCTGCATTGGCACTTGGGGCTGTTCAGTTATACAGAAGTGTTTGATTTGGGAAGATCGAAGCCAAGAGTGTTGGGTGCTCCTGTGGATGCTAGTGAAAGAGAGAGGGAGAGAGGTGGTGGGGAGGAGGGAAAGATGATTAGTCCTGGGCCAGGTAGAGTCACTGAAGCTGATCATTGAGGTGAATTGATGTGATTTCATGGTTTGTTTGCAAGATCATTCAAGCCAGATTGTATCCATATCTTGCCTTAAAGATGCAGTGACCCTTTTTAAAATTTGGAATTAAAAGTCGGATATAGCAAAATAGTTTTTAGGACAGCTTTGGCTAAGGATTTCATACAGTCATATTCAAATTAAATCTTTCCTCATAAAAAAAATAACATAAAGCCATGGCCAAGTGCACAAACTAATTCCATCCAAATGTATTTATAGAATGTCATACTTGACCTGTCTGACGTCCTGCTGCGGTTGTTTCTATGTTTGTCCGAAATTTTAGTTTTGGGCAAATATATTGGTGTTCTCAAGTCATTTTAAACAGCTGTCCAAAGATATTCTGTTTTAATACTCAGGATATAGCGACGTCCTATTAAGCCTGAGTTCAAGTTTGTCGGAAAGGTGAGTGAAGGGGTCTAAGAAACCCCTTTTGTCCCCTGGGTGAGGGTCCAACTGTAGAGTTGTGGTCCCGGTGTGGTATCCATTCGGTGATATATATATATATATATATATAGAGATATTCCTATATATTATATAATATATATATATATATATATAATATAATATATATATACTTTATAGGTTTGAAATCTCAAGCAAAATTGAATACATGCCGATTTTTAATTATGAACTCAGAAAAGACTTTAAATATGCCACTGATCAAAAGATGGCCTGCCTACCAATATTTATTTGAGGGAACAAAAGTCATTATTATGAAGTGCTAATATGTTATGTCCAAAGCTAACTACTTCAACCCTGAAAAAAACCAAAAGGGATTTATTTAGCATATTATATGTATGAAAAGCGATCACAAAAGTAGAAAGTCTCATTTCAAAACACTTATATAACAGTTTATTCTCCTTAAAGTAATAATCCCTTTTCAATTATTTTAAATAACATTTTCCCCTTTCTCAGTACCAAGCACAGCCTCCCCACCTGTATCCAGTGCTTCAAATGATCCAGTTGGATCTTACTCTATCAACGGCATTCTGGGTATTCCGCGGTCGAATGGCGAAAAGAGGAAACGAGACGATGGTAAGAGGAAAGAGGATATTAAGACTTATTTGTTTCATGCCTTGTCACCCTGTAACCTGTAGGTTAGCATTTCTAGCTACAGGATCCACGTTCCTCTCATCTGTTTGTTTAAGTGGCTTAGATTTCCTGATGTCTTGGCGCTGGGCCTTTCCGTTGACCCGCAGATAAATTTAGCTTTATCTTTTTAATTTTAAAACACTGGGTCTTGATTTCATGCAAGGTGATACACAAAGAAATGTAAATTATTAGGCAGCATTGTCCTCACTTGGCGTAATAAAGGGATAATTTTAATGGATGTGCAACAGAGCTTAAGGTGTTCCATGCATAGTATAACACTCTTGCATGGAGAGTCAAGAAGCCAGGGCACATTTGGAGGTTTTGATTTAAAGTTTAATGACTTTTAGATAAGTATTATAGTTCAGAATTCATTTGGAGGTGCACACCTTTTTTAAAACATGCTTGGTTTATTGTTAGAACAGCGACGCACGCAAAGTAGTATTTATAGTTGACATGGTAATGTAATTAGACTTTTGGGCATTGAAAACTGGGGTAGAAAAGGATCAAGATTCTTTTATTTTTATGACAATCATTAGTCATAGACTTAATCTGTTTGCGAATGGTGAAATGTGTTTATGCAGCAAAATAATGATCATACATCAAGTTAACAAGAACGCCAATGATTTTTTGTCGACATTCATAAAAAGGAATACTATCACAGTAGCTTATTTGATTAATTATACAAGAATGTTAACTCTATTATGTGTTAAAGACAACAAAGACCAAAAAAAAAAATCAAAAGCACCAATTAGGCCCCTAAACCTTTATTACTGCAAAGAATGGAATTCGTAGAGAGTTAACTTTTAGGCATCGGGTTCCTTCATTGTGAAAAAGGTTAGGACTGTTGTGTGTTCTTAAAACAATTGGAGACAATGAAAAGTTAGCTTAGTTTCCCAGATCATCATCATTATCTGGCTCCTTAGTCAATTCAAAGCAGCAAACACTGAAGGCTAAGGAAGAGAGTTCCTTTTTTTATTTCAAGTGTTGACCTCCACTTTTGTTAGTGTTGTCGTGTACAATTAATTTAGCTGAAATGATTAAGAAGAGTTAGGATAATTACATGTCAAGATGATGTAGCCAACCACCCAGGTCAGCTGGAGAAAGCTCTGCTGATGTGGAAGACATTTCAACTCAGTGGCTCAAGAAGAATGATTTTTTTTTGAGTGAGTGAGTGGAGGCAGGCAGCCTGAGGGCTTATGGATTATTGGTTCTGCAAGCAATAGGATTTTTAATGTTATTGAATAAACATCTCCCATGTGAGAAATCTAGCAGGAGGAGTAACACCGAAGGAGTTTGAGGGACTGATCTGTTTTGAAATTATTTATAAAACCTCCATTTATCAATGCAGGCAGCCTTATTTCTTTGTTCCTCCTCTTCTCTGTAGTGGGCTGCCAATCAGGGAGGAAAATGGTACACTGTAAGTTGGGTTCCCAAACATTTGCTTTGCTTGGACAATCACAGAGCTGCATAGACTGAACATGGATAGGGGGTAAAGATAAGAAAGCATATAACAGATTGCGATAATTTACCTGGAACAAAACTAAATATAGACATAACTAGCCATTTTACAACACTTAAGAAACTAATGCCAAATGACTTCACTTTATAGCAGCCGTCTGCATTTGAATTTCTATACTAGATTTGTTTTTTATTTACTTTTTATTTATTTTTACTGATTTAGCTCTTTCCCAGATCCCAAAGGGAAATCCCCTGGTCAGAAGTTGAATGGCAGGGTAGATTAGAATGTACCTTGTCAAATGCCATTCATTCCCTGGGTCAGAGTAACTCAACCTGCATTTTGATTGAGATTGACACTGGGGAGGGAAGGCACTTGCATTCGTAGAGAAGAAGGGATTGTTTCAGAAAGTGTTGGGCTTCTGTTTTTGAGGTCTGCCTGATGACAGACCATATATTTCCACAGCATCTCTGCTTTGAATTATCAGCTCAGTGTGAAATTTCCCTTGATTCAAGTATCTGAGCTGCATTCCTATTAATGTGCTGCAGAAAGGGAGGGGTTTTATACATGGTTGCTGGTCGGTTTACTTAACACTTGCCTCTCCCACAGAGAAGGGAGTTCATGCCTGCTTAAAATACCAGTTTGTGGATGCAGTATTGCTGTCTTAAAGACTAATTAATGATTCCCATGTGGAAAACTAATAGAGATCAGTTTGTTCTTATAAAGCCACAAGGAATTCTGTTGATAAACACATTGTTCACTGCATCCATAAAGTACAAAGAATGAATGCTATCTATGTCCACTTATTATATGGATATATTGTCATATATTGTGTTTTAATATTGTTAAAGCTTGAGCTGTTTGCAGAAACTACCATGATTCAATTAGTAATTAATACTAATCCTTTCAACAAAAGTCAACATGCTAATCATTATAATACATTTACCAGTTATTATTATTATTATTATTATTATTATTATTATTATTATTATTATTATTATTATTATTATTATTAATATTAATGTTGTTTATTAATAATAATAATAATAATAATAATAATAATAATAATAATAATAATAATAATAATAATAATATTAAATTAAAGTAGGAAAGTAAGATCTGGATCTGTGTCTCAAGAGAAACATCACGTATCTCTTGTATCTCCATATATATTATATTTGTTAATTGAAAAACTACATTTTCACTTTTCCGGTATGTTGATTTTAGCATATTAACTTATATGGAGCTTGCTTGTATGGGTTTTAAGAAAGCCTTGCATTTAATGTAATAAACTATTGCTCACAAATACCAGGGATTTTGTAAGTTTCCTTATTGCTGCAGCAATAAGGAAACTTCAGTCAAGTAAAACAACATGTTTATTTCTACATTAGAGCAACGATTCTTAATGAAAAAATAGGAAATACACATTTATAGTGGTGCTCAGTCAAGCCCCAGAATTCCTCTAAGCGTCTTCAATTTTAATAATCAGGCTCTAATGAAGACTTGAGGAGGTTATTTGAACCCCTGCCAATCGTCTAGAAAGCTATTTGTTATTTAAACGTAGTCCTTATTTCACACTGAGTCATCAGGGAGGCTGTACGACAGTTAATACATGGTTTAAATTTCATAGTAGCACAGTAGCCTTAGGCTACCTGAGACTTGTTGGGTTTAGTACTATATATCTCAGCTTGATTAGAAACTAATAACATTTATAGGAAAAATAGTGCAGGCGATTTAATAAGAGAGAAAAAAATGGGCCAGACAAATGGTAGATTTGTAGTCCAGATAGTCCAAAATACGTTGGTTCTAACCCTACTGTGGTTCAATGCTAAAGCTGAAATCTGGTATTCTGCGTCTCCTAACTTCTCAGTCAATAGTGCCCTCAAAGAAAGATCTCCATTAAAAGAAGGATGTTGAGATAATGCAGTGTGACACACGTTATGTACACCAGTCTTCGGAAGAGGAGCTTCAGGGACACAGGTGTCATAAGAGCCATTAATCTGCCATTGTCATGTGTTATTGCAAATTAAAAGTAGCATGTTACACTTGCTGGCTATTGGTGGCATTGGCAGTAAAAAGGAAGGGGTGCAGGTAGTTCCCATGATTGTTTCTTTGGTGGATAGCCCCCCACACGTTGTACAAAGTGACATTTAAGAGAATTTGCAATTCCGCTGAGAAAAGCTATTAATTCGCAAATTAACACCCCCCCACCCCCCCTCTGATGTGCAAGTTATTGAAAAGACAAAAGAAATAGCCTAGAGGAGAAGACCAGCCTTCAGTTCTATCTGTGTAAAGATTGGTATCACTGCTTGCAGATATATAAACCAATTACTTCAGCAGTGTGTGCCTCAACTTATTGCTTCCTTTGTAGGCCCTGAATCCATATCCAGATTGCTTTGTGTATTTCATTATGTAAAATGGCATGCGATCACCCGCCTGATGCATAACTAGCCTGGGAAAATTAAGCTTAGGTGAGACATTGTTTTGGCCAGTCCACTTATTTATTTCCAGTAGCTCAGCCAAATGAGAACAAACAGTTATTGCTGGACTGGTAATCCTGGTAATGTTTTTTTTTGCAGGCTCAGGGCAGGTTACCCAATTTCAAGATGTGCCTGTCAGCATGTCAAAAGGTCTACAGGCAAATTATAGGTTCAGTGTAAGGGTCATTCAAGGGCATAGCTGAAATTGAAGGCACAAATGGTACGCTCTCCTTGCCAATATTTAAACAAGGGAGAAATATGAATACAGTGGTAGAAGTCAAAGAATGTGTTATAAATCCCCTTCCTCTTTTGATGTCACTAAGAAGTGATTCACAATACTGTCTTTTGAAAACCTCTAAAATGACTAGACTTTAATTTAGCCACTTGTGAAGATGGCTTCTGTCTGGTGTACCATAGTTATGAATGCCTGTTTCAAAACAGTTTCTTAAGGGGGAAAGGGAAACAGAAATCTACATGTTGTGTTATAAAGATAAAAAGGAGTCCTTTTCTTATCTGTTATCATAACACAGCAAAAAGCAAGAGACAAGTCCCATTTTCAAAATACCGCATTGTATTTTCTTTATTAACTTGTGCTCCTACTGATCTGCCAAAACATTTGGCATTATAGTTGTCCTGGCTGTAACTTGTGCAGTGGTGTGATTAGTCAAGTTATATCACATAATATAAGCCGTTTTTTCCAAGAAGCATATCTTTAATAATGCTCATTTTGGTAGTTTCATTTTAAGCTTTCAAAACCACATGAATGTATTGAAAATGTACTCTCTCTCTCTCTCT
Source organism: Polyodon spathula (assembly GCF_017654505.1). NCBI lineage: Eukaryota > Metazoa > Chordata > Actinopteri > Acipenseriformes > Polyodontidae > Polyodon > Polyodon spathula. Next base: position 12,499,840 of record NC_054543.1, read on the forward strand.
CTCTCTCTCTCTCTCTCTCTCTATATATATATATAGAATATATATATAATATATATATAAAATATATATATATACTTTTTCAAATGATCATTAATTCATCTTGGTACATGTTGGACTATGTTTAAAAGTTAATGAGACTATATTATTCGCTATAAACAATGCTTAGCTGATTGTGTTCTCCATTAGATTGAAGATTAATGTGAATGTGTTTGTGGATTGTAATGACCTGGGTTTCTCAGTTCTTTTACTTGCGGGTTCTGGAATACTTCCATTGTATCTTTACAGACCAAAGTAGGTGGGTGGAGGCATGTTCTAACAAATAAAATGTAAAAATATTAAAGGCCTTGCCACAGCAGTGGGATTGGCATATGAGGCAGGATGCCCTTGTAGATTAACACCAAATCAACAGATAGGATATAATAGTCAAATCAGGTTACCATTTGTTTTGTGGTGGGATCATGCTTGATGCGTGTGGGCTGGGATTCAAAATTACAGGGCCATGGAAGTGGCTACCCTTTCTTCAATAGTATCAATGTTTTCTTCCATGATGACAAGTAGAATGGAAACCTATGATAACATCTGGCTCTCGTAGCTAACCAGCTAAAACAAAACTCTTCAATCTATCTAATGCTCTTATCTACCTGATCTTTGAATTGGTATAATGATATGCAGGAAGACAGATAGACAGACAGGCTGCCACAAAACAACAGCTCATGTCTAAATTACAAGTGTTACAGGATGTCTACTTACCTAGGTAAATATAGCTTTAACATATATCACCTTTAAAGATGTTTTTTATGGTCCACACAAGATAACCCAAACAATGCCCAAGCAGCAAACACAATCACAGGTTTGTTCATAAAGTGTCTTCCTAGTAGTGAATACCCAACCCCCATCCTAAAGCTGTACCTGAATTGTAAACAGTAAGGATCAGAATCTGCGTAATCTATTTTTTACATTTACACAGAGATATGTTCAGCACTGTTTTAGGGAAGTGTCCATTTCTCTTTGAAAGTGAAACTCTGAATATTGAAGGCAACCCAAGCTGGGTTTGAAAGGCCCAACAGTTGCTAGAAACCTAAGGAATTAAAAAAAAGGAGAAAAGAAAATGTTTGTTTCAATGCATGTGCACTCCTGCCTAGAGGCATTTTAGCATTCAAGAGGACAGGTCAATAAGCATTTTGATTGGCTGTAAGTGATATCATTGGATCCTTGAAGCGCTTAAAGAAAAACAGGAAGGATTTCACACAAAGAGAGAAATCATGTCAGGAAAAAAGTCAATTATGGGCACTGATGCTGAGAATTAATGGAGCGGTGCATTACCAGCGAAAAAAAAAAAAAAAAAAAAAACAACAAGGATGCATTAATTGTGTACCAGAACACAGCATCACCAAGGCAGCACTGCTAAATGAAGGGAAACTCACATGCTAGGATCACGATCGTGACCTAGACGAAAAAGAGAAACAAAGACAACCCAGCTTGTATGCTGTAAAATTAAATTAATAAACACCTTAAACATGCACAAGACAGCATACAAAATGAATTGCCCTGTTCTCACTGCCACTCTTTGGATACTGCCGTTTGCTGTACTGTCTTTCAGCACCATAGGCTTTGTAAATGCAAGCATTTTCTCAAAACATGCATAGTTAGGGAAGATGTAATTTTTTCACTGTGTGATTGACCTGAACTTGCTGAGCTTGTAAGGGTATTCCTACTGTTATGAAGCAAAAGTCTTAATACATTATATATTTTAAGTAACAGGGGAGAACATGATACAGTACCAACCTTATAAAGTAGGCAGCGTGATGTAATAACAAATGCAATTGGAACTATTTGTTCATCTCTGTAAAAAATAATTATTTAAATGTAAGTGCATGTTTGTTTTTATTATTATTATTATTATTATTATTATTATTACAGGAAACGGACACAGGGGAACTACCTTGCTCCCTTGAATTATTTGGGTTATCTCTAATCTGAGCTTATTTTGAAACTCAATTGCAAATTCTACATCAGAACCCAATTATATAACTTGTATATAATTGTAAATCCTAAAAGAAATACAGTTTTGGATAAAGTGAAATTCTAATAATATAGTCATATTATTAGAGATTGTATGAGACTTCATGAGACCCAAACACAAGTGTAGGCCAATGTTGAAATCCTGCTTTAAACCAAAACTGAGTAGCTGTGTGATCCTAGAAGAGTCACTTCCTTGTGCCTCAGTCCCAATTAGCTGTAAAACTGTACTGAGGCAAGATCCCACTGTGAACAAGACGTGACACCTGATTTGAGCCATCCAAGTTGAGTAATTAAAGCAGTTAAATTAGGCTTACGAAAACCTTCACTTTTGCTGATAAGATCTTATCAGGATCATGATGAGATAAAAGCAGGACATGTGTTTTCCTTGTTGTAATACAGATAGAAACATAAGACAGTTGTAAATAAACAATCCACAGTTGTAAAATGTATCCTTTATGGAGCGATTGTCTTCAGACTTTAACCAAAGAAGGCACAAAACACGAGCAGTGTCTTCACACACTACTGTCTCATTAATATTTCAATGATGTGCTCTCCTTCCGCAATTTGTTGGCTCACTAATGCAGGTAAACGTTGAGTGTTCTGGAGCATACAAGGGCTCAGGCCCACCTCTTGCTATGGGTCGTGACCCCTGGGTGTCACACCCGTAGAGAGGAGCCTGTTTTATAGAGCTGGTTATCTGATCTGATAGTCTGGTCACTCGTTACTGGAGTGTTAATACTAAGAGATGTCAAAATGAATAGACTCAAGTGTGACAATGATCAATAAAATACCGACAAAACCTCACAGAGGGAGACTTTTTACAGATATAGCCCCAGAGTTTTCTTGATTAAACTTAATTAATATTACATCACAGCTAATCTGGAAAAGCCCTACTAATTTTTGGAGTCTTAGGAGAATGGTACTTTTAAGGTTGTATAGCACCATAAGAAAAGTAGCAGGCCGTACAAGGAAAACTGGTTTTTTTTGGTTTGTTTTTGTTTTGTTTTATAATGCTATCCTTAACTTTGCAAATGCTGCTTTTTATTTGTCACAGTAATTCAAACATCCTTTAAATCAGCTCCTTAGGTATTAAATAAACGTATCGCTTATTATATTGTTTTTATTTAGTATAAAGCATCCACTTCTCAGAAGGGTTAAATGTATCCACACTTTAAAGAACAGTGTTAGAAATTAACCGTAGAATTGCTTTTTAGTTTGCACTGCTGCCTAGTTGCAGTTGCTGTGAGGAAAGTCTGTAAGGTTTATTATTTTGCGTATGGGAAGCATGCTCCTCTGTAGTGAATGACAAATGCTGGGTTATCGATCGCATTTTGTACTCAGGCCAGCTGATAGAAAGTAATTAATGACTCTATTAGCTTCAGTACCGAAGAGAACAATTGAGTTTGATACAGCAACAACTGGCAGTGGTGTGAAAGGCCCCCGAGGGCGCTGTCCATGAAAAATGCCTGTTTGGAGATATGTGGTCCGGCCCCTAGGATGTGAAAAGATATATAATATACCCACACAACAGGAAAATAGGTTAAAAAATATAAATATTTTTAACAGGATATATATATATATATACACACACACACTATGATATTCAATTATATTTAAAATAAAATCCTTTATCTTAATAGCTGTATGCTCAATACGTTTAAGGGGAATTATAGTAACATCACATATAATTTTTTTTTATATTTTATATTACAATTAGTGTATTACGGTACACATGTTTTATTTCTTTTATGTATATATCCTAAATATTAAGAATCTATCTATCTATCTATCTATCTATCTATCTATCTATCTATCTATCTATCTATCTATCTATCTATATAAACACACACGTGTATACATCCAGTATAGCCACATATATACAGTAGAATTCTGTATATATTTTATTCTCCGTGAGACTGTGGCTCATCCTCTGGCCCCACCATTGAAAAAGGTCAAGCTGCAAAATAGAATGGCAATAACGCCCTGAAATGGTACTATCAGTGAAACATGATTGATCAATTGAATTCCATAGCAGAGAAAAATGTGGGATTAAGTAGAGTATTATACACACAATGAGTTGAGGCATGATGTTCATTTCAAGTTCATTTCGTCTGCCTCCTGCCACCAGATCAGGCAATCAATAGGAGCCTTGCATATCATATATCACCGCTCTCTCGCTGAAGAGAGAACATAATCTGCCACAAATTTAGAATGACAGATTTGTAAGGGAGCTGAAGCCCTCCTGAATAAACAGCAGAGCAGTGAGGCTGCAGCCACCGCTGTTGCAGTTCAATTGGAGCTGAAGGTTTTTAAGAGGTTTAAGGTGTCTTACACAAGCAACAAAGAGAGAGAGAGAGAGAGAGAAGGTATCCCTTAGAAATATAAGGGTAATAGGGTCAAAGTTCAAGTAAAAGGCTAATATTTTCTGAACTGGTTATCACGAAATGATTAACTAGTTTCTATTGACTGTAAAAATGCTATTACATTGGTGCCGGCCTTTAGTTTTCAAAATGAAATGCATTGCCTAAATAAACAAAAGCAAAATTAGATTTTACAGGCAATCTTGTTTTTAAAAAAATAACTTTATATGGCATGGCCTAATGTAAACCAGTGGAACAAAATGAATATTTAACTAAGACACCTGTGCTCCACAACAAGTATACATTTGTGCTGATAGTAATCCATCAATTATCACAGACCTAGCATATCATGAAGGTGCTAATACTGTGGTAATTTCCAGTGGTTCCTAATGCAGTGTGTAAAACTGACACACATGGTTCAGCATTTTCTCAGAATGATTAGAATCTATTTAAAGTATCCTCTGACTGAAGATGTGGTTCTTTAAAAGCTTCCTTACAAAGCCATGCAGATACTCGGGCGTAATAAAAAAAAAAAGGAAACCTACAGCTTCCGGGGGAGAGCTAGGTGAATGAGAAAATCGGAAAAAAAAAAATGTCACTTTTTCTTCTTGTAGATGGTACAGATGGTTCTGGCCCAAACAGTGAATCTCATGGTAGTGTGGACAGTTTACGGAAGCATCTGAGGGCAGATGCCTTTACTCAACAACAGCTTGAGGCTTTGGACCGGGTCTTTGAACGGCCTTCATACCCCGACGTCTTCCCAGCCACTGAACACATGAAACCTGATCAGGTCAGTATCTGTTTGATTCAAAAGATGGCAACCAAAAACCAGGGGCAACCAAAATACACGAATCAATGAAGGTGATACAAATTAGGTAACGAACAATATAAAATCTCTAGTTGAGCGCCTACCTTGAGCCAGTAATTTAAATGTGTCTATATGCAATAAATAAACTCATGTCTACTGTTTACTGAACAAACAAGAACCAGCAATCTCAAAACCAATGGCTGTCTACAGACAAACTTGAGTATTCTTCAAAGCACAGATGATTAACATATATATATATATATCTAGACACGCACACACGCACACACACACTATGACTGTATTCCAACATCGTCATTTTTGTTGAAACAAGTATTGTATCGTGGTTGGCAGGTATGTTCTTTATATTATATTATCTATAAATATAAGCACAGAGTGACCTTTTGAGTTTTATCAACTACCAAATACCAACTATCAACTTGATTGTTTTCCCTCTTTGATGTTAGAAGTAAAAGCCGTGCAAACTGTTCATCATAATGGAAAACAATCAGAGTCACTGTAAAGGCATCAAAACCATAAACACACAAAAAAGTCCTATATGTACAACTTTTTTATTGTAGGCACTGGGTTTTTTGCAATGGACAACCCTTATTTACTTTCATTATACTATTAAACAACAAAAGACTATTAATTTTTCCCTTGAAACTTCAAGCAGGACCTATAAAGCAAAAGCAGTCGCCTAATTGAGTTCATTTTAATTTCTCTCCGATCGTGGCGAATTACGCTGGTGATAAATCAGGGGGACAGCCCTCACCCCTAGTAGAAGGCCTAATTTGCAGCTAATTACAAAACTGATTTCTACTGGAAGATCAATACCAAAACGAATTGGAAATGACTTGCAATCACAAAGAGCGGCAGTGAGGGTATTAGAAAAGGAGAGGGAAAAAGGGCCCAGACCAGTACAGAAAAATCAGTTTTAATTTAATGTAATATTAATCAGACCACTTTCCCTTTCATTTATTCTTTTCTCTTTTTTTTTTTAATTCTTGAAAAGGCAGACCCATTAGCCTGTGTCTGGTTTCTAAAGACAGGCATTAAAAACCCATTCTAAAAATGCAAAACTCAATGGCTTCAACCCCTCCCACACTTCTGCTGGCCATTTGGCCATCCCTTTCAAATCTCCAGCTTTTTTTTTTTTTTTAATCTGGATGATAACGTAGCTATTATGCATCTGAAGCCTTTAAGATAGAGGAAAACATCCGCAACTGTGCCAGTGAACAGTTGTAGCAGACAATTAGAGTTTATCTGTGATAGAAGCAGACAAGACTAGGGTCACAGGCTTTCCCTCTGGGATCTCAGTCCACTGAGATGCTCAAACACACTTAAGGGGCAGGCAGAGAAACTCTTTGGTGCTATACTGGTGCTTGCTAGAGTTAGAGTTAGAATATATATATATATATATATATATATATATATATATATATATATATATATATATATATATATATATATATATATATATAATATATATATACAATTATAACTTTTAACATTGTTTGTTGTTAACCAACCAATTATACATTTTAACAATTGTTTGTCTCCGCGGAGTCAAACAACTGTTAACAGCATTGACATATAAACCTTGTATACATTTGCTTGATGACACTTGTAGAGACGTGGTTGATCACACAGTCAAAAACCTCTTCTTTTAAACTTGACCGCTAACATTATGCATCAGATTCCTCTTACATTTTGTTTTAAAAATTTGTATTATTTATAGAAAAAAAAACACAACATAACATGCTTCGACAAATAGTGTGTCTTCATCAGGTGTTGTGGCGAGTGTCCTGATGTTGAAACACATTGTGTTTGCTTCTTGTGTTGTTTCAATAAATAATACTACTCATATCAATAAGAATTATTATTATGAATGCATCCTCTATGATTCAAGTCTAATTCCTCAATCAAATTATATTTGAATACAGTACTACACTCTCCAAAGTTTAATTTAACTTTATTTTAAATTTTTATTAGCCCTTAGCTGTCTTTGCTTTTTAATTTTTTTTTTTTTAAATGGCTCATGCATATGTCCTGCTATAAACGCCAGACACTATGCTTCCATAACAAAGCTTCAATGTTTCCACCCTTGGCTGGTCAGGGGTATAGCTGCACTGAAGCACAAAGAGACAGCTGACGCCTTGTCTTTCTGTTCATTATGAAATCCAGTTTTTTCTTTTGATGATTATTTTTTAAAGAAAACCCAACAATCACATGTATTATATAATTAACTACTGATTGCATATTGTCCCATTGTCCTGGTTATTTTTGTCATTATCTTATAAATAATAATTTGTATCAATAAAACATTTTTTAAATTATTCCAGCTATTTTGTTGAATAATATAACTCTTTTTCTTCTTTGCAGGCTAACGAGTATTCTCTACCAGCACTGAACCCGGGGCTTGATGACGTAAAGCCCAGTTTATCGGCAAGCGCCAACCAAGACATAGGCTCTAATGTGTCACAAAGCTACCAAGTAGTGACAGGTAAGATACTTGTGATACACTGCCAAACTGCTGTCTCCACCCTATAAACTGTATCTGTAAAACAAATTAACAATGCATAAAAAATGTACCCAGATAAAGTTTTGAAACAGATGAAGAATGCAAGGCTTCCCTCTTTAGTAACAGTTGTTTTCAACAGACATCAGAAGCTGTAATTGTGCCTAGACAATTTATCAAGTCACATTACTGATCGCTACCTACAAATGCCAGGCAGCATTGCTAAGGCAGAAATGGTAAAAAAAGGAGTATGGTTTTAAGAAATTTAAAGTAAATGAAGGCTTAGCTTCATTTTTTTTTTTTTTCCCGTTAGTCATTGCATTTTTCCTATTAAGCAACTAGTAATGATCCGGTTTCACTGCCAGCAATATCTGCATTTCTTTTTTTTTTTCTCTGGCATAGTTAATGACAACCTTTCTAATTAAAACATTGTTTCATAGTTGCCGCTGTTATTACCTAGAAGAAGATGGTTAAGTTTACTGATAGCCAACTGTCAGCCTGAGATTAATATCGTGGGGTTTTATTAAAATTCATATTATTATGCAGAAGCCATCAAAGCCAATGAGTTCTGTGTGGGGAAGACAGAATGATTGAACATTTTCAGTCCCCCTTCCGAAATGATACCAAGCAGTGTTAAGTGACAAAGAAAGGCTTCTTTCTCATTAATATGTGGGCGGCTGGTTTCTCCAGCAAGTTAGGCCTCATGAGAAGAAAGGTGTGTGTTTTGTCCTTTGTGCTCAGGTAGTTGTATCAAAGCAAGCCTAGTCTGGAGGCATCCTTCCTGGCAGGTGGCTCTATTTGCACCTGGGAGGTTTAAGGAAGTATTCCTTTTTAAAGGGGTTAAATAAAGGTCATCTGCTGATCTAGTACATAGCCATTTACCTTCCTGTGAAGAAATTCCAACACTGCCCTGTGTTTATATATTTTTTTATATATGTAATTGAAATTTGTGAATATGTGAATAAAACCTTATAAACAAACAAAAAAAAAAAGAAATGTTTTTTGTATTGTTTGTAGATGTGTCATAGGAAGAATGTAAAGCTCTGGACAGCAGCATTTAAAACAACTCTGTGATTTTTTAAAAATAATTTTAATGTCCTAAACATGTGTTTTTTTATCAAGTGGTTCTATATCTAAGCACAGTTAAACAAGATTAAAAAGCGTTTGACAGTTTAATCATTTTTTTCAACATTTTTAAATCTGCATTGTTGTTGTCTTAAATACATTTATTAGGCCTTTAAATAAATGTAGGCTTGCTTTTTTTGATTTGTGGTTATTTCCCAATCACTGGCACTTAAAATGTTACCCTTGATTTTCCCCTAGTGACTGTTGACACTAATAGCTTAATTTGCAACGTATTTTAATCAGATACACCATTTGGAGCTTGGTTAATAGCAGGACATTATGGTTTACTGGAATATGATAAACCCAAGTTTTAGGAACTGAAGCCAAGGAAAGAGAGGTGCTAAATTATCTTTTGCATTTAGGCTTGGGTCCAATTTTTAATTAATAGCGCCTTTACAGGGGAAAGAGCTGAAGATTATGTTCATTCTTAAAATGTTTTCTGGTGCCAATTAAAATGCCTGGAGTTATTGATCTTGTTGATTTCATGTCCTGGAATTTGCATAATCTATTAAAGAGGAATGATTCGTGAACTCTTCATTACCAGCGGAGATTGGAATTTTAAAGGAACTGCAAAGCTAAAAAGATAGAAGTCTTTTGTGCCCTCTGTTTATCCTATTACTGCTAAAAGTATCTGTAAAGCAGACAGCCAATTCAAATAAGAAAAGTATTTAAAGCATTGTGAGCATCATTAAAATTCACCGAGAGGCAGCTGTCTCCTTTTAAATGAATATTTTAAAGCATCTATACAGTCATGTTTCTATAAAGTGGTCATTCTATTAAAGTGTTAAGATACCCAAAAGAAAAATACTGAGGTTTTTGTTTTATTTACTGTGATATCTATGAATGTCACTGCTTCTTTTTTTATCTTATATTAAAAGCCTCTGGTGCAAATCTTTGTCTAAAACAAACAATGCAATAAGACATGAGATATATAAAGCTTTTTCAGTAAACTGACTGAGATAATGATGTTTAAATAATGTTTAGACATTTCAAAAGAGCATTCTAATCGTGTTGTTCAGGTAAGCAGTATTAAGGTTTTGTGATAGCTTTAATACTAGTATGTCTTTCTCAGCCTGTGCTAAAGTAGTGAAATCTATGATGACCACTGGGGCAAAAGAAAATAGTTTTTTTTAAAGGTGGTTCATTTCAAGACTTTCCTATCTTTTATTATTCATAACGTGGGTTTAAAAGCAAAAAGTTTTAATTTAGCTGCTAATTTGGGCTCAATTTGAAACATCATCTGCAAAGCAAACAGAGCCTAATGCAGGGGGTGTCAATGGCATTCTATAGATATAGAAGAATGAATCAACAGTAAAAATTCTTGAAGCATGTTGCCTGCTGAGCCTATTAATCTGAAACTTCCTGGTACCAGCGGGATGGCACAGTCTCAATGGGCACCCCTTGTTCCCATATTGAGAACTTGAGATGATTCTGCAAGAGGCTGGCGCGTTCTTGAACTCCTTGAAAATGATTATTTTTACATATTAACGCTGTTCAATATACAAGGCTTTTTTGGAATGGTTTTCAAAACCCAGAAAAGTACTGGGAAGACATTTACATGTTGATTGGAAAGCACATCGTAATCACGGTTTAAGTGTGACAAAAATATGATCAGAAATGGCTGCTTTGCTGACCATCTTCAGCATAACCTGTTTGTACAATTAATTTTCCAAGTGCGTCTTGTCATTCCTCTGAGCAATGATCAGCCACCTAACCTGCTGTTTCTGGTGTGTCGTCTAATGCCTCAGTATCTGTATGCTGGAGGCCCACAATCACAGCACAGAAATTAATGTTTATTTCATCATGACAATAGCACAGTAACCTTTGAGCACCGATTTGATAATGAATGACTTTCACTGAGTGTACAGGGAATTGAAGCAATTTGGCTCTCCAAACATTCTTTACTTAGTTGTAATTAATTAGGGTATACAAGTTTTTGGCTGGTGATAAATTGCCACATCCTAGATTTAGAATTGGAGGTCGCTCAAAGATCTTTTTTTTCATGTGAACATGAAGGTGTCCCTGTCATATGTTCCATGAAAATTTAATATTTTACCCTCCTAAAGAAACCTTTCTTGTAATGAGGTTAAAACACGCTGAAGGTTATTTGATGGCATGAATGTGTGCTTGGTAAAAAGTACCGCAGTGGGATTAGAATAAATATTGTGAAAGAGTGTTTCCACAGCTAAGCGGTAACAGTGGGAGTTCTACCTCCTGGGCCTGTGTTTATCTTCCATCGGAATAATCATGGATTGACAGTTTTCTTTTTTAAGGGTGGCTTGTCCCCAGGACAATAAGAAACACCATTTGTATTAGTTTCAAAGTTCACTGGTCTAGAACACAACACTGGGGTCAGTGTTGTATGTTGCCCTTGTCTGTTAGACAACCAGTGTGTGTAAACACTAGTCTCTAACCATGAACAAACTGTTTCTTTTTTCTTGTGGCCATTTGAAAGAGCAATACTCAGTACAGCTTTGGCTTTGTTTATTAAGTATATACAGTAAAATGGTAAACAGTAAGCATGCATAAGTTTTTGTTTAAGCAAACGATGTTGAATGTTAAAATTGATTTTACAATGAGCTTGACTATTTTTAAAACAGTTGTACTTATCAAGTCGTAGGAGTTTATTGATTTTTGCAAACCATGTGTTTTACTTTTCGGTCCTGTTAATAGTAAGAGACTAATATTTTGTTGATAAGCAGTGCTTTAAAAAAAATTCAATTGATTTGTGTGGGAAAGAGGCCAATAAAGATGCTCCATTTCCTAGCATTAAGTCTAAGAGGGTCATCACTAAAGCATCCCATACAAAGAAGCCCTTGTCTTAATGAGGAATCTCTACACACAAATCTGTTGTAAAACAACAATAGTTAGGAAGCAGCTAATGAGGCTATCATGGAGTCCAGAGAGTCTTTGCGAACAAGCCCAGCAAAGAGAAAAGAATATAAAGAGGGCATGTTGCTCCAGCAACAGTTCTTACATTGATTGCTTAGGTTTCTAAGTCAAAAACCACAGTGAAATAAAATATGTTGAGCTTGTAAGCCTAAAGTGCAAGGGTTGGACTATTTGTACTGTTTGTTGTCATGTTTACCCTGTCCTTGTGCAGCAAGATTTTTTCATAAACTGTATCTATAAATGTAGCCTTTATGGTTCAGGCTAGAGTGAGCAGAAAAAAATAGCTCTCTATGAATTAACATATAACATGTTTAAAAAAAAAAAAAAAAAAAAAAAAAGGTGGGTTTCAGCTGGGGCTGTTTGCTTGTTTAAAAAAACAAAACAAAATAAACGTATGCGTCAATATATACTTAGCTACGGCATGTTGCTTGATTTCTGTACAGATTCATCTGATGTTTAGAAAGAATTCACTTGCTTTTATTCAGCAACCTACCTGCATACTAAGAAAGTATTCCCTCAGAAACTGTTCATGGAAAACTTGGCAGATACAAAAAGGCTTTTATGTGTACAATAGCAGCCCAAAAAATAAATAAATAAAAAATGTGTGTCTACAATATGTGAGGATAGCTTACCATTAATGTTTTGACAATATTAGCACAAGAATGCAAAGACTTTTAACCCATGGACGATGGCCTAACCATTGTAAAGAAAGGCTTCAGTCAGGGCTTTTTGCCTGAAATTCTATTTGTGAAGACCAGGATGAAATCCAGGGGCTGGGCACGGCTTGGCGTAATGCCACAGCGATAATCTAGTCTGCTAAACCAGAGATTACCATTTACACAGACAGGTTGCTTGAGAAAAAAAGGAATGGATTTTAGGAGATTACTCTGGCACAACACAGGAAGACAAACTGTCACAGGCTTTTAATAAAAACAAGGACTCATCATCCATTATGCAAAGATTAGTCCCACCTACACTGTCTCTGTTTTAACTAGAGCCCCCTGTCCATTAATATGTCACCTTTCTGATTCTGTGCCTTTCTGTGTGCTGTGTGTACTGTAGCTGCAGTGTCTTTTTCTACTAAACTGTCAGTCAGTCACATACACTTTTGAGGCACCTTCAGCATACCCCCCTCCTAACAAATTGTTACTTTTACTGGAATGTTTTGGAACATTCTTTCTCTCTTCTATTAAAAGGCACAAAGCTATAGAATTCTTCACTGCTCTAAATTCTTACAGAGCCACAGAACCTCTGTTGGCTCAGAGGTTAACATTTTGTGTTTACACATACAAAGAACACCATGATCACCCCCCAATTGTACTATTTTCAGCTGTTTAAGTAAACAATTATTTATTTATTTCGAAATCAAAGATACAAACAAGTGTTAAAATCCAATAACAAACCTAAATTTCAGAAAAACTCAAATGTGCTTTTTCTGTTAAATTTCATAAACAAGCTTTTAGTATAATTTCCATGAGCTAAAAACAGAGATATTTTGGCCTGATTTTTCATGGTTTCTAAAACAAAATACACACACCACAGTCAGTGACACGTAGTTCCACATTCCATTTTTTTCTTTTGTTTACACATTTTTATAGCCATTCTCATCACTCATTATTTCTTTTTCTTTTCTTTTTTCGTGTGTGTATGTGTCTCTTTTTTTTTTTTTTCCATCCGGCAGAGTCTCATTCATCCTCCATCTGTGTAAAGCAGGAGCCACACGAAGCGTCGCTGGCTCCTTTCACCCCCTCCTCCCTGGCAGGCTCAGGCCTAGCGGAGTTCCAGCATTTCCAGCACACCGTGTCAATAGACGCCTCCACCCCTTGCTACAGTGCATACACCCACCACAGCCCCAGCTACGGGCAGTATGCAAGCCAACCTTTAATAGCAGGTACACCACTACTAAATACACAGTACGCCAAATAGGTGGGGGGGATTGCAACTGGATAACATACTGGGTTGAACTAGTGATTCTTTTAAAACAATGACCATCACATCATAGTTCCTCTATGTTTTAGCCCTTTTATTTATCTGCTTACTTTACATGTGTCAACCACCATAAAGACAACCTATGAACAACTAACAATTGAGTTTTCCGATGTCTGAGTTGTTAAACAACGCTTTGCCATGGAGAAAATCACCTGTTTTCTGTAGTTTGGAATGTGTTTTCCAGAAGACAATAGCACTATTGCATATAAACATAGTTAATCCATGTATTCACCGTTCACATCATGAAACCATAATTAGCTGGATTTGATTAAATATCATTACAACACCCATATTCAGATCTTAGAATAGCTTGCCTTAACCGGGCCTTGTTTTGCACTGAGCGTTTTAATATATATAATTTATGTTATCTGAAATGTCTTTAGTTGCGTTAATAAATAAAAGTTTCTGTTGCCAACTCTGGTTTATTAAAACATTTGGCATGAAGAGAATAGCTCCTACTGCTGGAGTAACTGACGTTTACTCTGTTGTGCGGTTATGGTAATTGTTAAAGTTTTAATTTTTTATGGAGTCATTTTCAGGAGGAGGCTGGTGCCATGCTATTTTCTTATGGGAGAAAGCAGGCCTTGATGTTGCTAGGCACCCCACTATGGCTTGTTAAAATATTCATGATTGTATTATGTAAACAAGGGCAACTTTGACTGCTGTCTTCCTCATTAATGTTCAATTGGGAAATGATTTTCCCCGACCCCCAGTGCCCCTCGTGCTAACAATGTATCATTTGCGGGCCTCTGAAGCTCAGGAGCTAGAGGAGCTTTGGCTCGGCTCAAACTTCGTGCGGCAGCACAATCACTGTGGTGCCTGGGTAGGAAAGTCACCCGTCACAACCAATTATGTAGCTGAATGTGGAAACATTGTACTCAGCTCAACATGATGCTCAAGTTTTAGTGGGACCAGAGCCACAAAGTGCCTGGTGTGCATCTATATTCTGTCATGTCAGGTGAGTCGGATATTGGAGGACTTTGGGGTTAACTTTGTTTTTTTACTGTGATTTTGGTTGAAATAAGCTTAAGGAATTTCACTTGTAAAGAGGCAGAACCCTATTTTTGTATAATAGGGAAACTATCCTTTAACAAAAACAAACAAAAAAAACTATCAAATTAAAAGTAGTTTGTTTTGAATCTTTGTTTAAATCCTTTTTTTTTTCTCCATTATAATTCACTGTTTTCCGAGTACTTAATAATGTGACCCTATTTTGACAACAATATTGTCAATACCTATTGTTGTCACCTCTGCTGCCTGACTGTAGTGTAATGCAGTATCACTGCACTTTGCTAAGCGTGCTTTGATCCAGGTGATTATGCCTGACCAAGTGTTGAAGGCTACCTAATCCCTAGTGTAAAGCAAAGTCTTCACTGTTGGTGTGACAGTTTTATAGAGCCAGGTGAATCACTGACCCTCACAGCGACTGCACATTGTCTCTTGAACTCGCTTGCTGTTTTTTCCCTTAAAATCTCATTTCTTACTTCTTTACTGTTTAACGCCAAAGGCAATTTTTATTTCTCATTCATTTTATGCCCCATATAACTTACTGTAATATATTTTTGAAAAACAATCTGTCAAGCCCATTATTACCGGGGACTTTGCTGTCAACCATTGAAGATACAAATAAATACACCTTATGCAGAACTTTTTGAAAGTTTTATATATATAGATATATATATATATATATATATATATATATATATATATATATATATATATAATATATATATATATATATATATATATCATATATACACTTGAGTCCACTTTGATGTGTGTGTGTGTGTGTGTGTGTGTGTGTGTGTGTGTGTATAAATGTATTAACCAATACAAAAGTGTAGTAAACACATCCAAATCTGGTACTATCTGGTTTTCATTGTACTGTATTTAAAATAATTTGAACAGGGTTTTTAGCTTTCCTATTCTATTAAGATGTAGCTTTAACAGATTTACAAAAGAAATAGAAAGTCAGTATGTGCTTTGATAGTACCCCCATTATCCTATCTATATCTTGCACATAACAGATATGGTACTTGTTGTTTTAAGACACACACTGTAAATCCTGGGGATAATCACTAGAAATCCTGGGGATTAAGTGAATGTGAATGTGTTAACACAAAAAGCAGATGCAAGATATAATAATGCTGTAATTTAAAAGGAAAACAAAGGTTTCTGGTTAAACATGTCTGTTGCATTCTAACTCAGACAAAGTTTTATAATGGTTGTGTTTTGTGTTGTGTTTTCTAGGTCGTGACATGGCAGGTACCACCCTTCCTGGCTATCCCCCCCATGTACCACCGACTGGACAGGGCAGCTACCCCACCTCTACTCTTGCTGGAATGGTCCCCGGTAGGTTACTTTTTATATGAATCACAATACCTCCCCATACACACGCACACACACCCACTCACAAATAGACTAATTGTAATGTGATGTGTTTCTTTCTACTTTTTACAAAAATACTTAATCATTGTTTGAGACCTTCTTGCAAGTAGACTGGTCAATGCAGGTTTTATCTTGGTCTCGTTCTCTTGCTTTTTATCTTGCCTTTTTTCCAGTGCCTAAAGAAACCTGTAAAATGAAAACTGGACAACAAGACATTGTAGATGCCCATAAAATGTGTAAAATGCAATTGCCTTCAAAACGTTTTGTTTATATATTCAAATAAATGAATAGTATAAAAATAGAAAAAACCTCCTTTCACAAACTGAATTACCTGGACAACACACATAACAATTAAAACAAGAATATTTCATATGAGTAAATTGCATCAATGTAGAAAACATTTTAAAAGCCATTAAATTCTCCTGCGAGCTGTTTTTGGTAGTAAAATTATTCTTTGCCATGATACCATGTTGAATTGTATTCTTTTGACCCAACAATAAACACATTTAGGATAATGATTACCAAAGGAATCGGCATGCCTAGGCATGCAGCATTGACCTTGAGTTAGAAAGTGAGAGTAGTTAAGAGACAATCTGATGCGATGAAGAAATTAAACGTGCTCGATAACTGATCAGAGGGAAGGAGATAGGACAGTTCCTCTCAGTTACACTTCAGTTCCAAAGCTCATTATCCCCTTGTGTGCGTACTTTCACAAGTCGTCGATAAACATTGTTTTCAGCCATCCTCAAGCCCCAGTGCTACAGAGCGTATCTCTTTCCCCTCTACTTAACCTGCAGTGCAGGTTCACAGCAAACAGTTAAGGGTCACAAAACAGGCAAGAGAGGCCTGTAAATATTTAAATCACTATCTCTCCTAGGCACATGACTAGAGTTTCACTGCCTACCACAAGCAGAAATAGTGGTACTATCTCTATGCCATTTCTTCAGACCAAAAACTATTGTTGTATTTTCTTTTAGAGCACCTTCAAAATGTAATACACCATAGTATTGTCAAATGTAAAGTAGTTATCCATATATACAAAGCATGAGGGTGACATATTCTTTCGGCACAACGGTAATACATTGTTGGTCTTTATTATTGAGAGTAAGCATGTGCTAATGGTATTATAATCCATTATCAATTAGTAACTTAAGCGTAATAGTATGGATGCTGTAATGTTTATTTGTGATAAAAAAAATAAACTTATTTCACTATTTAATGAACAGCCTCCATGTGTATTAAGCCTAATATTGCTACTTTCTAATATTTGTTTCAGTTTGGTAATTCATTCTGTGACAGAATTCATTCCATTGGCGAACAATTTTTTTCAAGTACATTAAATATGTTTTTTTTTTTTTTTTTTATCAAACATTCATTTTCATCAGTCACACACAGTAACATGAAGCCCTCAAATCCTTTTAATCCTAAGGCTATACATTCTGTGCGCTTTCCCATTCATTGGGCCTATGCCGACTAAGATTTAGTGACAGGCCCCAAACACTGTTAAACCAAAAGCCATTCTTCACCAGCTTCATATAAAACCTTGCCTTTATTGTCTCATAAAAGAAAGAAACGTGTTGGACCCACAGCATTGCTCACTGCAACGGTCTGAGTTACTTCCTGAAACTGGAATTCTGCAGCACAAAAAAAAAAAAAAAAAAAAAAAAAAAAATTCTATAGAACAGCCTTTTCTGACTAAAGTTCCAGGGGTTTATATGGGTACTAGCAAGTAAACAGTAAGTGAGAAAAATGAATTGCCTGATTTGTGTCTTTCTCAGTGCTGAACTATAAATAATGTTCTTAGTGAAATATAAAAAAACAAATCATCTAATTAATTTCTTTTTAAGGGAGTGAATTTTCTGGGAACCCCTATTCCCATCCACAGTACACACCCTACAATGAAGCCTGGCGGTTCAACAACCCTGCATTATTAAGTGAGTATTGCTTTTTGCATGTAAATATCATTTTATATTGTAACAAGTGGTTCATTGTTTCAGTAATATACACATTAAGCTTAATCTTTATTTTCCTATTTTAATATTTTTATAATCTTTATTGCATTTGTTTAGATCACAGTGGGGTTTCACTTTTTTCAACTTTTTTTACTATGTTGATATAAGAAAACTGATATGATTCGTTTGTGTTTTTTTTTTCAACCAGTATTCTTCTCCTGTGTTAACTTTCAGGTTCCCCTTATTATTATAGTGCCGCATCTAGGGGCTCCGCACCTCCCACTGTTGCCACGGCCTATGACCGCCACTAGTTACCACAGAAACCAAAAGAAACTGCAGGACGATGGGTATGGCCTCCATATTGTACCAGTCTGATCGGCATCCAAGTCAAAAGGATGAAAGGCGACTCCAAACCATCCAACTATCTCTTACATACAGTGTGAAGGACGGACACTTAACAATTTCACACACACACACACACACACACACACACACACACACACACACACACACACACACACACACACACCATTTGACCTTTCAAACTGTATATACCAAGTCCTATGCTTCAATCTGCAAGATTTTAAAATTTCAAGAGACTGTGGAAGAATAAAATTTAAAAAAAAGACTAAACATGGTGTACGGAGAGGACAAAGTAAAGACTGACAAGTGTTTTTTTTTTTTTTTATTTTTGTTGTTTTTGTTTATTTGTCTTCTTGGATCAATACATTCCTGTACTTGACTGCACCCTCCTATTCTTCCAAAAGGACCAGCATTTGAAATCAGTATATTTCACTCTGAAGAAACATTTTCTTTTCCCAGACGCATGGAAAAGTGAACACTTACTCTTCCTTGTTAATGGTGAACGAGAGGATGGTATGAAGCTGTCTGCCATTCAAGAAGACTGTAATAGAGTAGGTTCCAGCTTTGGTGTGCCACTCCCTTTGTCAATGCATTCAAAAACATTCTTGGAAAAAAAATATATACATATATGCTTGACGATGCCATGAGAAGATTAAGTGGACATGTTTCCTGTGATACACAATCAGATGTAAAAATAAATAAATAAAACAAACCATGACACATCATGGTCTTCTACCAACCAGAAATTAAATAAGTAAATAAATATTCTTAAATTAAGTGGGGTTTTTTATTATTATTATTATTATTATTATTATTATTATTATTATTAACTAATAATAATAATAATATAATAATCATAATTCCAGACATACGGCATTAGGGATCAGTTCTTTTTTTCTTTTTTTTTTTTTTTCTTTTTTTTTTAAACCAAGGCAAATGATCTTGAAGCGAGTCCATGCAATATCTAATCTTTGTTTGTACTTATTTTTGCACTATTATCTTAAGGTATGATGGTATAGGATATAAACACAGTTCACTTGCAGTAACTACTTTTTCTGCAGAGGGGCAGTATGGGCAACCTTTATTACAACAACAAAACAAATGTATGTGAAGCTTCATTTTGTCAGTTCATCAGAGCTGGCACTTAAGGAAGCTATTACAAGTTTACAAATTCCAAACCTATGCCATTATTTTGGTTACATTTATAAAAACATGCCCTATGCATCACTGTAGATAGCTATGAAGTCAATATTTTTTTTTTTTTTACACAGGCCTGTCTTGAAGCTTCTTTAACACTACCTGCCCTATGCAGTTGCTTCAAAGTCTTAGTCAAAATTTTTTTTTTTTTTGGGGGGGGGGGGGGGGGGGGGGGGGGGGGGGGGGGGGGGGGGGGGGGGGGGGGGGGGGGGGGGGGGGGGGGTGGGGGGGGGGGGGGGGGGGGGGGGGTTGGATCGGGGGAATTAAAAAAAACTTCTTTAAAAAAAGAATTATAGCAATTTGCACTTAGAAAGGTAAACATGTAAATGTTTGGGGTTTTTTTGTTTGTTTTTTTTTTGTTTTTTTTGTGAAGACATCCATAGCTGATAGTTGAACTTGAGAGACACAGTTTGTGGACAACCATACTTCTCTTTGAAGACTAGGGAGTTGTGAGAAACATAACTACTTTTATTCAAATACATTCAGGCCATAGCCTTCAAGCCATGCTGATGATAAACACTTAAGGTATGTAACGAGGACTGCAGTTTTTTCCTACCACTTTTTAAATACAATTTTAAGTTACACTGTATAGGGAGACATATTAATGCATTTCTTTCTAAATCAAACTGTTACCAGTGAAGCTTGGTCAACAATTTATATTGAAAATCACAGAACATTTTACACCATTTAGGAAAACAAAAAATTTGCATTCCTTACAGCTCTATCTTCTAGTAGAAATGAATTCTTTAAAACAGTATTCTACTTCAGAGAATAGTAGTAAGTAAATAAACAGTTTTTACCAAGGAAGGTTATGTAGTCAAGAAGGAAACAACAACTCTAACATGAAAAATACAATTTCAGTGTGAAGGAATTGTCCACACATACTGCTCCTAACAAAGCTGGAAAGTGAATGTACTTCTTACCACATTTGCCAAAGACTTAGTTCTTGTTAATATTTTATTTACAGTATGTGTATGCATTGTAAAAGCAGTATTATAGTGAAAACAAACTAGTCAACACTGAAAATGTATGTGGTAATATTATGCAGAGACAAAGATCGTCATTATGCATCTTTAAACTCTGTGGACTGGAAATGTAAACAAAAAGGTGAATTCTAGCAATTATTTAATGTTATGTTATTTGCAACAAATTGCTGCTTTGTAGAATGATTTGTGTATAATGTGAAGACAATTCTTCTCTGTATATAAGATCACCTACATCTTGACCATTGCAGTGTCATACTTCAACAAAAACATTACATCATTTGTGTGTCGCAAGTCTCGCTGTGCTCTTTGAAAAAATAAAATTAAAAAAATGAAGCACAGCATGAACTTTAAACCTTGTGAACTGACAGTTCAAGGGTTTCAAGATGCAATCCATCATTACCTGTAAGGGGTTGCTTCAACATTTTTTGTTTTTAATTTTTTTATTTTTTTTTTACAAAACCTTTTCTAAAATCACTATGCAAATTAAGAAAATGGCTTTCTTTAATGTTTTCTTTTGCAGGGCTCTACCAAGTCACATATTTCCCTTTTTTTTTTTTTTTTTTTTTTTTTAATATTGTGAAAAAGCAGCTTCGGATTGCTAACATGAACATAACACAGCAAAATACTGATCAAAGTATTTCTATTATCTGATTCGAAAGACTGTTGTCACAACTGTTGTCTGATCGTGCTGTCCATTCCACATTCATTGTGAAGTGTTACCATGTTTTAACTGAGGGGACAAGAGAGCCTTGGGATTTCTTGACTGCATTTCAGTAAAATAACTTATTTTTATGACCATTAAAAGTTATAGTGACAACATCGCCCAACCTATTTCATTGTGGTCGTTTGCATGCCTTTCACACTTGCATACCCGTTGGAATAAAAATTACAAATGACTAACTTCCTGGACAAAGTCTGCATTAAAAGCTTCTCATGTATTTTTGGTATATTTTTTTTTTGGTTGACATTATATCTGAATCAGATGACCCCATAAACCCCCCAAACAAATGACGAACAGAAAAAAAAAGTCAGACTGTGCAATGATGCATTGCACCCCCTTGCTCAGAAAGCAGAAATGGTTCACAATCATATTGCATTTGGGATCTGAATATAAACTGCTGTATTTCTCACTGAACTATGACGCAACATTTTGGTACTTTATTGTACCACCTTTAACAAAAAAGGAGACTGCACAGCCAAAAAAAGAGTTAACAGGTCTCTTCCAGTTGTAAAGATGACACAAGGGACATGTCACAGATCTAACAAGCATTTTTGATGGTCTATAACTAAAGCCACAAGGCTTCTATCATTGTTCCAGTTCTGTTCAGATTTTTTGTGCACACGATAAATAAATTTTTGTATGTCAACTCAGTCATGACTCCTCCATGTAATTGTAGAGATAATTAACACTAGCAGTACCCAATATTTGTCCATGCTGATGGTTCCAAGGTTACCTAATATATTAACCAATCCCAGCTGTTTTTCCATCTCTTCTGAATGTCTCTGACACAATGAACTCCAAATTGGATAAGGCACTGGAACATGCAAGTAATGGAGTATTGCTTGGGTTCCAGAAGCTAACACAGCATCCACAAAATACATTGTATTGTTTTGTATGTATAATAACCTATTATACACACCTCAGTTATACAGTATTGGAATGAATTACTACATACAGAACATAGATACATTAAATAAGGTCAAAAGCATGTTTTATATGGCATTTGTCACACTCCAGTAAATGGCCACACAGTTATAATAAACATGCTTTTATATGTTTATATGTATGGCAGTTTTTCATCAGGTTTTTCTTAAGTAGGCTGAATGGTATAAAGAATCAACAAGAAGATTAAATTATGGATCAAACACAGCTACATGATTAGCACATATAGTAGTCTGGCATTAGCCCAGGCAATTATGAAACATTATAATAACATGGTGATAGGTACAGCATGGTCATTATGTAAAATGTAGGTCTAGGAATTTTTGCTGACATTAACCAAAAAGCACTGATAGTATTATCTTTGTAAAAATAAAATATGGATAAATGAAATCGTGATTTTACAATTTACTTGTGCGATTTTGTCTGAGTAATTTATTAGTTTACCTGGCTTTGTTACAATAACAGCAATATACAGCAATATACATTAAAATGCATTCAAAAAGAAATCAAAAGTTGCATATTGAGACTACAGTAACATGTCAACATAGTGCTCAGGATTCATAGAAACAGTAGCATTTTGTTACGCAATGTGTAAATTGAAACCTTGATCAAATAGATGCAAGTAAGTAACAGTGGAAATGTAATGTAAATACATTTGTCTGGATCGACAAATACATTTACTGAAAGGTAGAAACATTACAGACAAACAAGAAACACCCTCAGATTACCTTCGAACGTCTACTTTAAATGTTTATTGTTAACTGAGTTGTTTATTTCTAGTTGGGAAAACTGTATTGGGCTCATGATGATTTAATAGATTTGAGAACCTAGCCCATAAAAAACTGCATAACTTTATGGTTTGTACTGTATCTCAGGTTCATATGCATAAATATTAGTGATTTTACATATGAAGTTTGACATTGTGGCATTTCATTTTAAATATATTTTATGTGAAACAACATTTGATTTACCTTGACAGGCACCATCTTGGCATTCCGTTTGCAGGCTAAAGCCTCATGCTCCTTGCTGTGGCACACATGGCGATGCATTAATGCAGTATCTTTGTGCAGTGTAAGGCAGATATATTGGGGTCCACCATCCTTTAAATCCCAAAGTAAGGACCCTCCTTGGCAAGTTTTAATTCTCAGGGGGGTTATTTCGTCCATAAACACATATATATGTAACAAAAGGAGTGTCACAAACTAAAGGTTTGGGTTATACAATACATTTGGAATTAAATTACTTCCAGAATGGTCTTGTTACTAAGTAGACAGCTTTAGGTAACCGACTATTATAACATTAGCTGAAAATACAACGCTACTTTTTTTTTTTTTTTTTTTTTTAATCATTTCTAATGTTACAATTACCAACTTTTCCTGTCGTCATGTTTTCAGTCAAGAGAGTGTCCACAAGATATCTACTGCAGCAATTCTTTTTGTCATTGTATGTCTTTGCTTTTTATAATTCACTAAAGTAATATTTTTTGCCATCTTATATTAATTGTTTTGTTAAAACAATGAATATAAATGAATGACTTTGAGGTAGAAGATGGATTCACAGTGGTTGTGAGTTTATTTTGCTTTGATGAGTTTACTTGTTAAATGACTGCTTTGATTCAAGATGATGATATCACTACAAGGTACTCATACAGACCCAGGCTACAAATACCTTGGTTCCAATTTTCCACTCTGGGCAAATTGGGGACAATTTCCCTGCAGTTATAGTCCCTGTTTCAACTTTGCATGTGCTTCTTATTATTGGACAATTAGCCCTTGTTTTGGATTTAGTTTGTAAAAATAAAGCTCAAGCATTTCTGTTCTTAATATTTGTTATACCTCAGAATGGTTTATAACTAATGTCTAAAGGCCCTTCCACTAGTCTTCTGCTGGTTTAAAAGTTCCTATTCACCGGACTGTTTATCTCTACGTTCAACTGATTCACAAACAATCCTCCTGTGTTTATGTTCATACACAGAACTCTACAGTGCCAAGTTATATTTATTAAACACAGTTGATCTGTTGTAACAATTCCTATGAAAGATTATCAGATAAGTTGAGTAATACAATGAAATAACAACAAGAATCAACACTAGAGTCAAGAGCTTGTTTTAAATCAAGTCACACATTGACTGCTTGAATCACATTGTTATACTTGTCGCTGCATTACTACGCAGGTGTGGAGCTTGGTATTAGTAAATTAATCCCCCAGATTCAGCTGTTTAAGGTTTAAACATACTTTCCTTTCCATAGGTTGTACTTATATGAACAGAATGTTCAAATGTACATTGAGTTCCTTGACTACCAGTCAAGGATTTTAACAGTCAAGTAATCTTTACAATGGCCCTTTAACTGTGCACTACAAATTTCAGAACCGAAGGAGCAACATAGTCACCGAATTATAATTTTTTTCTGAATACTTCTGAACTTAAGTGATTATTCTTGTTCCAGGAAAATTCAAAACCTAAACTTATTCTGTCACAATAGGTCAGAAAAATGGCGTTGAGTTTATAAGGAATGTTTGTGACTTTGCTGGTCAAAATCTCATTCTACATGCTACAGCCCAACATCAAATTGAGTTAAATGTAGCTACTAGTTAAACAATACAATCTTACAAGGAGAATTGCTGTAACTCCCAAAAATAGAAGGTACCCAAATTGCATGTGGATTCAAAGAGGTTTTACTCCTCTTGTGGTATGTAATGAATAACAGCTCCATTGTTTTTAGGTTTTTATATATATTTTTTTTATTTTTATTATTGTTATTTTTAAATGTGATCTTTTTCTGTTCATGTTAACCCCTGGTTTCAGATCAATGGGATTTGACCTTGAATATGTCAATAGTGATAATTTTACAACACTGGTTACAAGCAAGAATCAAATGCATGCATGACTTGTTTGTTACGACATTTATAACAATAGTTTAACTTTACATAAATACATTCATAATTCTCAATTAATTTTTCTTAAGTTGTACCTTAAATAAATACATATCAATAGTAAGGTATGTTTATTTGCTTTATTTATTTATTTATTTAATTTCTTTAACTTATTATGTCAAATTCAAAGCCTACACACTGACAGCACTACTTTAAGGTGTGACAAGATGAATCAATTACTGTCAGATCCTGTAAGCACAGCATCCATGTACACTCCTCAGTAAAGTGTAACTATTGAGCAATTGCTTAGATCTTAACTTTTGATGTTAGAAATATCATACGATTCCCAACAGAAGCTGAAATGAATTATGTTTTTTTGGGGTTTTTTAATAGTAAAAACAGGTTTGTTGCATTCCTTAAGACATTTTGCCTATTAGAGTATGAAGAAGCGTGCAGCGCTAGAGTCTGTGAAGTTTAATAATGCATATGGTTTAAAAGCAGACTTATTCCTTCTGCATCACACCAGTGACTGCTCCAATCCCAACCCTTCCATAGCAGACGCTCTTATTCAGTGGTAATTCAATTTCTCTGCCTGTTGTTTATTTCATAGCTCCCCTGTGAAGCATCAAAAGCTGATGTTCTGTCAGCCTCTAACTGTCGTATATGTTTGTCATTCAGCCCTTGTTAAAATATAAAAAACACTTGCCTTCGTTCTTCCCCCAGCAGAGAATTCCCAGTAGTAAAATTATTCCATTTAGATGGAAACTTTTTTTGTCACTCCCCTGTCTAAATTGGCATATCTGGCTCTTTTGCAGAAACCAATAAACTGTGAACCTGTATGCATCTGTCAATCAAGCTCATCTTTACTTGAGCATGCCAGATGACAAAAAAAAAAAAAAAAAAAAAAAAAAAAAAAAAAAACCACCAGAAAGGGATCAACTGATTGGTTCTCATCAGCAAGGCATTACAAAATGCACCTGTCATTCTCCATGCTACCCCAAGACTCTGAGGGCTCCATTCATGGAGCATGAGCTTCCAGAAAGGTTTTTTTTTTTTTTTTTTTGTAACTCATTCTGGTATTGTTATTTTTATTTATTTATTTTAATTCTTAAAAAGTACCATTTGCAAATTATAATCTACCATCACAAATTATACAGCTAAAATTAAGACAGGAGGCAAGTTCAGAATTGGCAATCTTCCAAAGTAAAGCCGCAATAACAATAAATGGTGATCGATTTTCATTTTAATATCTTTCTTGGAAAGTACCTCACCATTGTAAAATTATATTTGATCAAACTGCAATAATGAACATCAAGATACCATCTGAGTTTATATTATTATTTAGTCATTTAGCAGATGCTTTTGTCCAAAATGACTTACAGAGACTAGGGAGTGAACTATGCATCAACAACTGCGGCAGAGTCACTTACAATAGGACCTCGATTTTACATTTCATGCAAAGTTTATATAAACTGCAGGACATTTTAATCATGTTCAAACTGTACAGTATAGTCTGTATTTTGTGTGTGTGTGTGTGTGTGTGTGTGTGTGTGTGTGTGTGTGTGTGTGTGTGTCGCGTACTATAATATATATATATATATATATATATAAATATTAAATTTAAATTACTCTTGTATCAACGTAACGTTTACGAGAATGATATGATCTTACTATACTACTACAATAATAATAATAATAATAATAATAATTATTATTATTATTATTATTATTATTATTATTATTTATTATTATTATTATTATTATTATTGTTGTTGTTGTTGTTGTTGTTAAATAACACAAAAGTAAAGTTTCTTGTAAACTGTAAACTAAAACCTAACAATTTTTCAAGGGGCTAGACTGGCATATTTAATTTTTTTATATTTTGCTGCACTCTTCAAATTAACAAAAACAGCAAAATACCAAATAAGCCTTTCAAAATTAGATGGAAAATATAATCTAATATTTTAGATCAATATTTACCTATGTGTTTACCCCCCCCCCCCCCCCCTTGCATAACAAGGTCAAAAACTGGGGTAAAATAAATCCACTAACACGTAAGGTTCACACTTCAGAAAGCCATTGCTTGCTGGGACGAGTTGAAACAAATAGTACATTTTATTTAATGAAAGGATGATTATTTGGAAGTGTCAGATGATGTCTAAAAAATTGTATTAAATAATATTAATGCATGTTTGAAGCTGATTTGTCAATATTACTCAGTAAATAAATAAAGGATACTTAGATTGTTTGTTATCTAGTTCTGTACCTTGAATAGGTGTATTCTCCTCATTGGTTTCCCTATGTTTAATCTATATTAGTAGGCTGCTTTGAGTTACTTCCTGATTACTTGTGTATATTATGCACCTCAGGTATATTATCCTAGTTCAACACTATATGCATGTTATATAGAGATTCTTCTAAAATTTGTAAAATAGTGCACAATATATTCTGAATATTACGGTAAACAGTACAGTGGTATTACAGATATTGTATTTGGGTCTATAATTGCAATTATTGGTCATTTTGAACATCTGTGCATGAATATGTGCATGAATTACTTTTCTTTTTAGTTAACTTTTCAAATGGAGGAAGGCACAGATTTAAAGTGGGGTTGTCAATCAGCTGCTCTTTTCTCTGGAGACTTGTAACGAGTACATTGAGCGTCTTGTTGTTGTATGCCTTCTGTTGCGGTGCTAGCTGTTTCTGCAGTTTTGTGGTGCAAGTGGTTCCGCTCAGGAAGCACACAGGGATCTGGGTCAGCACTTTATGCAATCTGCACAAGTGATTTCAGCTGTGTGCATTTTACTTTCAACAAAGTCTTACTATGATGCCAAGATCCATGTGTACTAGCTGTTGAATAGATACAGACCATCAAAATGTGTATTAACAATAAGAGCAAAGGAGAGATTTAATGACCGCAAAGTCCAAAGACATGCATTCTGCCAGAGCAGCTAAAAGAGTCAACATCATTGTCAAGTTAACAAGTATTTGGGTCTACCTTTGTCATGACTACTTTCAGTCTGGATGCTTTGCATGCAGTATAAAGTATACTCAAGACCTATTTTTTTTTTTTTCAATTATTATTGTACATAAAAGTTACACAATAATCTATCAATATTAATTGAAAAATGCTATAAAACTGGTAAAAACGTTGCTAGAAACTAATATCAGGGGTAATATCAGAGGACAGACAGAAAAGCAGAAAGTTAATAATTGTCTGAGTGACTATAAAAAGCTGGTGGTTAACCTGTATCTGTACTATAGTATGTTAAACAGATATTAAATATCATTATGTATTACAAAATATAGCCAGTGAATGTGAATTCATGGATTCATATATAAACCAATACTTGTTTGGGATAAATTTCAGGTTAAAAAGAGGTAAATATATACATATTTTAAATGGGAGGGGAATACAAATAAATATAACAACTTGGTTTGTTCAAAACTTGCCAATAGTGTTTTAACTACATGTAATTTTGCAATAGCTATTTGAAAAACTGAATAATAATGAATAATGATCCCAATAAAGTTGACCCCACAGACTGAGGAATTTGCTATATATTATACAATATTCTGTCAGAAGAAGTATTGTGCCAAGTTTACCAGGCTGAACTTACATTGCGAGTCCATCCCCAAACCTACCGTACAATAATCTGGATTGAGTATATCAGATCTTTTTAGGAAGACCTGAAAGGCTGAGACAGGTGGGCATTAAGATTCTACAGTCCAAACCAATCTTCTTCCTCTGAGATCCCAATTCCTGAAGCGAATCCAGCGGCCCTTAGGAATTCTGAATGTTTTCTGTCAGTCCCTCTCTTGTATCTTTTAGTTGGAACAATAATTACTGCCTATTTTTCCTGTCATGTGTCACTGGTTACAGCTTGTCAAAAGTGGTCATAATTAATATAGTACATCTTAGCAGTGTTTAAAAAAAAATGACAAAAGGTTAATAAGTTACACTGGTTTCCTGTGTGATAAATTGAATCTTTCTATCTTACATCTTTTGAAGGATCGTTCACAGGAACCTTCAACAGGCAATAGTATAGTTTATTGTGTTTAACGACACGTGGGCTTGAACTTCATGCATATATTTTTTTTAATGAACTGGTTTGCCACTACTGTCTGAGTATAAATGAGATGTCACATCTTGTTTTACACAAAATAGACATTACTAAACAGAAATCAAATTATTGGATGAAGTGATTTTATGATATTATGATATATATATATATATATATATATATATATATATATATATATATATATATATATATATATATATATATATATATTATCTTCCCAAAGGGTTTTATCGTCATCATCTAGATGGGGTTTATAACACCTTCAGTATAGGAGGGCATACTCCGTTTAGCATAAATACTACATAAAAACAATACAAAATAGCCCCTAATGATACTAATGGGGGAAAATGCCTTTTTAGTATGTAACACTACACACAAAATTTAAATTAATAAGCAATTTTGTATCCAAACAGTATTTCATCTAAAGTGCTAAAGTACATAATTTTCACTAGAATCAAGAGTATGCTAAATATAACCCACCATCAACAACTTCATAGCATTGAATAATATACTACACATTTAAAATCACACAGCAATGGGTTTGTCCAAAAGGCAAGTAATTGGAACAAAGAGGTTATATATATATATATATATATATATATATATATATATATATATATATATATATATATATATATATATATATATATTTACAGGGCATTCAACTTTTATTTTACTTTCTTTGATCAGTAGAAATTTTCTAACCAACAAAAATCATAAGATATGTTGCTTGAGTGGTACACAGAGGCAGAGCTGCCTGTCAAGTAAAAGCTTGTCAAGTATACTTCTGCTCACTATCATCCAGTTGTCATATTTGATGGTCTGAAGGAGAAAGGGCATTTCTGCCCTGTCAGTCAACAATACCTCATTAGTGAGTGTTTTAATTAGGCAATTCAAACTCAGAGCTCTCACTTTGCTTAGAAAGGGGGATTTTTCTAAAAAGCTTATACCGCTAAGTAACCAAAATAGTTGTTAAAAAAAAGGAATACATTTCAGTCCAATTTAATTTTTTTTAAATATTCCGTCCACAAGAAAACGTACAATTCGTTATAATTTTTTTTTTAAAAAGTAACCTACAGCTTGTCTAGATATATACAACAATCCTAAATGTGAAGCTACTTGTCAAATCAGAAAGCTCACAGCTGTGCAATAATCAATGTGAGAAATAATGGATTGCTGTTTTCATCGTATTGAAAATGTGAAGTTGAATTTTACACAACACCAAACTACTTAGAATGACATTCCTTACTGTAATTTTAATTATCCTTTATTCACCTCTGTAGTAAATATAATTTAGATTTGTATTCCACAATGCTTTATATGATGTAGCCCTTTTATTTTTGCAACACTGGCATATAGAACTCTATGTTTTTTGTCACGGAATGACGCCCATATAATCTCACTTTAACCTCAACAGGAAAAAAACTGCACCACTGCACAGCATTTTGATACTGTAGCATCATGCAAAGCTATGATATACATGCAGTGTTTCTCTTTTGATATTTGTTGAAGTAAAATTGTAAGAAACTTAAACAAGTTAATAGTTGGGTTAATGACTAGTAAGATGAAGGCACTTGAGGGGGCACAGATAAAAAAAAAAGCAAGCAAAATGTTTAATATGCTTAATTTTAATTGATGATTGAGGCTGATCTTAAAGATTTATTTTCCAGTGAGAAATGTTTTTATATATAAAGTGCACCCACTTTACCACTGTCTTCTTGCCAGTTCAAAATGCCTATGATTAAAAAGTCTCCTAAGGACTGGACATGACCTAGTGGCCTCTGTTCCTCCTGTCTAGCCAATTACCTCTTATCACCTGGAAACCTTAGCAGTGGATGTTACTGAACTACAGAACCCAGAAGGCAAGAGTTTGTACATCTGTAAAGACACATTTTGCAGTATTATATGGGGAAACAAACAAACAACCAAGGGTTAATTTACACCATGGTGTTTGCAACTGTTCACATATTTCATTTGACATAATATGGTTCCCTTCATATTAGAAAAGCTTTAAGTTTTACTCTTACTGTACCTTTAAGGCTAATCCAGTTACAGCCAACTGCTATTTATGACCATAATCAGGTTTTTTTTTGTTTGTTTGTTTGTTTTTTGTTATAAAAAAAAAAATGTGTACGTCACAAAAGAATCTGCTGCAATACCAGTTTATATTTATAGCCATAACAAATCATGTACATACATATATAAATACACAAATCATATACATACATATATAAATACACAAATCATGTACATACATATATAAATACACAAATCATGTACATACATATATAAATACACAAATCATATACAGTTGGCAAACGAAACAATAACTGTGTGGAGGTCAGTTTCATTATTAGGCAAATTTTGAACTACCTGTGTCAATTAACACTGAGGAGCTTCAAACCAGCTAAACACAATGTATGCAGTATGAAAATAATTATGCTTTACATGTGTATTTACTTATGTATGTATGTATGGATGTATATACTATATATGTACTTATGTTGTTCAAGCGGAAGAAAACTCTAATAATGTCTAATAATCTACAGTAATTGGATATTACTGTTTATAATCTGCAGTGTTTTGCCACTGTGTAAGTTCTCCTCTATTTGTACTGCGTTGCTGGAACAGTGTTGCTTGTTATCATGACTGAACTGTAATTATTAGGTAATTTTTGACTCTTGCTGTGTGTGACCATCCAGGAGACATTTACAGAAGTTGGAAGGAGGTTCCTAATGACTGAACTCTGATTGATTGAACATAATAAGAGCTCTGCTTAAATGAAATGGGCTTCAAGCATGCAGCAAGATCCCAATTGGAACAAATGGCTATTAGTTATTATCACAGGTGATCACAAAACAAAGCCAAAACATTTGATTGGACAGGTCATCACAGCCAAACCAGACTATTGCCATTCTCTGCCAAAACTCATTTTCTTTCGGCCAGTAAACAATTATTTCTTATCACTATTGTGTGACATATGATGTAATTAAACACTAATGTATTATGCCTCACTATGTAATTGTCATGCACCACACAGAAGAGGTGGAAGTCCCAGTGCCTATAAGGGGAAGGGTTGACCTGACTGCCCAGTCAAGAAGAGATCTTTTAAATCAGACTAAAGCCCATGTCTAATCATTCCTAGCTGTCAATGGGTATTATTTGTTTGCATCCCACGGAACCCTGAAAATTCTGAATAAATCCCTTCCGAGCTTGACAGAGGCTCACTCTTCCTGTTCAGGTCCGAAACCAGAAAACTGGAAGGAAAAAAAAAAGACAGACTCACCAACCCCCTCCCTCCTTCCATACTAACCCCGCATTCCACTTCCCCCCTCCCAACACCCAGTCACTGTCAGGCCAAACACATGATGAATTGCCCTGTCAACAGAATTCATTCAGGGACCAATTAATTCAGCAGAAATGAACTAGAGCCATCAGTCGCTGAAAAACTCAGTGTAAAGAGCGCAAAGTAGCTCACTTTGCAAGAGAGAGAGAGCGCTGTGGAAGTTAGTCTGACAGAAATTGGTCATTTAATGCTTTAGCGCACTGGAGACAGCCCTGTCATACAGGAAGGCATGGCAGGGCTCCCCTGGTACTTTATTTATTAATTATCCAGAGCAGCAAGGGGCATTTAACTGTCTCACTCCGGGCTCGTCAACTTGACTTCTTGTCATTTCCTTTTCATAAACAGACCCTTTAACACTGTTCGGAGGTTAATAGAATGAAACCCATCCACCTTTCGAAAATATTCATTTTTACAAGGAATAATTTGAATATATTTCTTTGCGTCTTTTAATGTGTCACTGGGCCACTTTTAAGTTGCTGTAAAGGGTTAGTTTAACAGCATGTTAGTGACCTTATAACGTATAGTGACATATGATGTGCATTCCCACTTACAAAACGATATACAATAAAGAAGTAGTCTGTATCACACCTTTAGTGGATGTAATTTTTTTTTTTTAAATAAACAATGACACTTTTCTTGACAGTGGGGACCAATGAGGAACTGTTAAGCAAACTCTGCTCAAATCTATTATCGTACAACATTTTTAAATGGTCTTTTCCATTTTCTTTTAAAAAAGCAAACGACTTACAGTATAAAAATTTGAAAGTGGTAGTACGATTTTCTGAAAAGCTTATTGGTTTAAAAGCCCCCATAGCCTCAAAAATAGTAATAAAAAAAAAAAAAATATGAAAAGGGGTAGGGTAGCTATTAAAATGGTTTGAATCAATTGTAAATTTCACTGGCATTGATATATTTCTCAATATAAACTACATGTACCACTCCTCTATTTAAATAGAGTCTGGTGCAATGTTACTTATATAGCATATTTCTGAACCTTCATATGATTATTAGAATACAGCATACTTGTTTTGATGTTACTTTTTTTTTCGGAGCCACTAGATTAATATAGTACAATAATCATCTCAATGATATTCAGTATATGCATGCCTGCAAGACTTTCAAATAAATCCGTCTGAATGTGCATCAGACCTTTATTCAACAGGAGGGAGTTGTCTAATTTAAAGACATGTTTAAAAATATTTAATTTTCAGAGTGTGTTGCTCACGTTTATGGATTGTTACAGGTACATACTATACCAAAAAAAAAAAACTTATCCTATAATTTATTTAGATAAAATCTGGTCAATTAGTTTGATTAAGAAAAAGATAGTTTAAAGTTATGTATATTAGTATCTGGTGTGTCAAAAGTTACTAATATGTATGGCATACTTTTGAGACAATATCACAATTTGGTGGCACTACCTACAAATGTATTTTTATTTAATTTTTTTTTAAAAGAGTGGGAGGGTGGGGAGGCATTTTTCAGTTTCGTTCTAGGGCAAAATGATGAGACACCTCTAATTCCATTAGAAAAAAGAATGGAATGACATGTACAGTGTTGGGGAAGAAACCATCATATCTCTATGAAATCTAATTAGCATGTGATTTTGGGCTGAAGATCAAGGGGCTGCTGATTCACCCACTGGTAATTATGATGTCCATATGGTCAATGCAAAGCTATTTAGCAGGAAATACAATCAGGCTGCAGTTCCAGCAGCTCTGCCAAAAGTTTGATATTTTCTTTTGTGGTTGTGGTTGATTCAAGTGTGAATTATTTATCCAACCTTTCTTTAGTTGGGGAGTGGAGTTGATGTAAGAGGATGATCAGTCAGCTGCAATGCAGGTACCACTGGCAGGTAGTCCCTCCTTGACCCAGAAAGAAATCTGAAGCTGTTTCCACTTAAATACTACATTAGAGGAGCTGCTATGTACAATACTAGAGCTTAGTTTGAGACAGCAGGGTATCCCTTTACTACATAAAACCATGATAAACTTCATCGGTCCATCTGAACTATGCCCCTCTATTCCAATACCCTGTGACATGAATTTCATCCATAACTTTATGGTCAGATATAAATAACAAAATATTATTTTCCAGATCTGAACCAGTCCATTCAGTTATTATTTTAGACAGCTTTATCGGTCAAAAAACATTTTTGTCCTTTATTTCTAGTTAGTTACTTTTAATACGTGATCCATAGCATACTATTTGTAATGAATTGTTTTCAATTCCAAAATGGCAGGAACAACTAACCTATTTTTAAAATGTATCTCTGCGCAATTCAATGAAGCCAGTAAACTTGAGTTTAAAAACATTCCATCAATTTGAAATATTGCCATGCAGAGCAAAACATGAGCTGCATTAAAATAAATAGATGTTTTGATAAAGGATGCACAAAATTACAGTAGCTGTGGATGCTCGTGGTTTTCAGCAGTTGAAGTTCAGAAATTAGATTCTACTGTTTGAACATCTACTTAACGCTCACTCTTTTTGTGTAACATGAGACTCCTCAAGTGTTAAATTGCAGGTATATCTCATATTAATTCATTCGTTATAATTTTATGGCATGCCTGTATTGTGACTGTTGATTTTTGGGCTCTACAGTATAGGGGTGCAATCAAAGGGAAATAACTGTGCAATAAAAATTTAATACACAGCTCCCTATGCGAAAGAATGAGCTACAGATGTTGATAAAATAATGATATAGAATACACACTGATAAATGCCATTCTGTCAGTTATTTTTTGCACATTATTTATGTATTTATTTTTTAGTCATTTGCATACCAGTGTTTATTATATTTGATTATTTTATAGATATTCGACTGGTTTGACAGACCCGCACTTTGACCACTTTACTTAAGGTAATTAAGGTGTGAAACCAGTCATAGTGTACATATTGAACTATTGTTTAAATGGTAATTAGTTCATATCTGTTTCATTATACAGTTTTGCAAAGTGCTTTCTTACTTGCTTACTTATTTACCAGCGTTGTCCTGTTATACAGAGGTAAGAGCAGCATGGAATGAACAATTAACCATCCTCTCTGTAAATAATGAATGATAGGCTGGGCCCCAGCTATCTAAACTTTAACTGAGCTTTTTAAATTCACTCTGACCTAAAGCCTGGCACTAGTCTCTTGTCCACTATACCTCACTCAAGGGAGTATCACAAAGCACAGTGTTTCCTGGGCTGAAAATGAGCCTGATAAACATTGCTAGCATGCCAATCTAAGTGTATGTTATGAACAAGCAAACTACAAAAAGTGTTAAAGGAATAGGGCTCTGCACTTTACCAAGGTGGTTGTGGAAACAAAAAAGAAATTGTCTTATGTTTTTTGTACTGTAAACTGTCCAAGATATCCCATTCAGATGATCAAACACAAATAGCACTCAGAGACACAGATATGCATTTTTAGATTTGTATTCATTTTTGGTTGAGTTTGTCTTGTTTGTGTTTCCTCTCACCGCTCATTCCTGTATTCTTGCTTCGCTCCACAGCTACTCCTGCTGGGAGAGTGCTGCTGCAGTTTCCCAAGCTCTCACAGCACTATTCAATAAGCATCCAGCCTTGAAACTGGGGATGAAATATCTACAGTAATTTCCAAGTTCGTCCACACCATCCTAAAAACTAGGACTCCAGCCTAATTACGCAAAACAATAAAATAAAATAAATTCTGTTGAATACACTGTGATTTATTTTAGTCTTTTGCCAACACTTGGAAATATCACAGGGGAAGCCAGAAGTATCAGATATAGTACAGTAATATGGCAATAGGTTATTACCTATTAAAGGTGTATCATACAAAAGCAAGCATAAAAATTGCACAATGCCAAACATTTGCAACACATATCTGCAGTTTTTACACAAGATATAATAATGGTTACAAAAATTATTATTATTATTATTATTATTTATTTATTATTATTATTATTATTATTATTACGTACCAGGTAGAAAGCTCATTGAAGTGCAACATACTGTGCAGTATAACGATTGTTATGATCTAAGCCTGTGGCATTCACTTGTGGCTCTCTTTATTCCATCCATTTTCTTAATTGCAGACTTGAACAGTCCAGAGCTGTGTTCTCGACACAAGTTTGTCTGTAACTGTTTAATTTAACCACAGTCTTTAAACGCGTATGTGTTATATATATTATATATATATATATATATATATATATATATATATATATATATATATAAAATATATGACCCTACTGGAACAAGGTTTGAATTGGACTGAAAGTCAGTATCCATTAGCTTAATCGAAATAGACCACAGTGTTTTTTATATATTATTATTATTATATTATTATTATTATTATTATTATTATTATTATTATTATTATTATTATTATTATTGGCAGTATAACATACAGACATGCTTTCATATTTTTAAGGTTTTCTTTTTCGTAAATGTCTTTTCTGTAAATTCTGCCTTAAATAGTGAGTAATTGCTACCATGAAAAATGCACTTGACTAATACACTTTTAATATGAATGTCTTTGTTGTAACATAAAATGAAAAAAAAAGTATTTCTCTACAAAGTTGTATATGTCAAGCCGTTTAAATAAGCTTTTGCAAATTCACAAAACTTTAAGCAGTGTCAAAACAAATTAAATGTATGCTGGAATAGTGACGTGTTAATCCCTCTCTTTTGGGTATGAAATGAGATTATAAATCTTAACTAACAGAGTCCTCAAAAGACAGCATCCTGCTTTATGTTAGTTTTTTTTTTTAGCCTGATTCTGATTTACTTTAAGACACGTATCGATTTGTTGAGTGTTATGAACTGATCTTCGAAATGTGACTAAGCAGCTCACAAATTTTGCAAGCTT
This sequence comes from Polyodon spathula, assembly GCF_017654505.1. Taxonomy (NCBI): domain Eukaryota; kingdom Metazoa; phylum Chordata; class Actinopteri; order Acipenseriformes; family Polyodontidae; genus Polyodon; species Polyodon spathula. Next base: position 12,537,247 of record NC_054543.1, read on the forward strand.
TGTGTCCTTATAAATCAGTGGATATAATGGTAAAATATGTCACTAATATTTAAAGTTTTAACTGGGAGCTCTGGATTTTAAGATTTGCATGGGTTGATAATTTTTGTTGTTCAATCTCTGCAAATGAAACATTAATAATGTACATAAGGTAGATATTGCCATGTAAGGCACATCATGCTGCATGTGACTGTGTTTCAGGCAGCAATCTTGTTCTTCAGTACTGGACCCAAAATCAATAAGGGATATAAAACATATATATCCAATGCCTCGACTGCATGCGGCTGATGTAATTAAAAGATTAAATAAGATTTAAAAGTTAGAAGGAAATTCACACTTGAACTGTTAACACTTCAGTTGTTTGTATCCTGTGGGCTATTGTAGCGCCTGTAAAGTAATACAGCCCCTTGAATTTAGGTTTTAAGCCAAAGAAAGCAGACACTTTCCAGTTTAAAGTTAATGGAAAAAAAGACGCGAGAGAGCAAGATAAGGAGATGTGCTGCAGAATATAATTAATTAAATGAGACTAATTAGGAACATGAGAGCAGGTGCCAGGCTATGGGCTGACAGCAGAGACAGCGAGACAACATGAAAAAAACTCCGTTTAAGGGGTGTAACGTGACAGGAAGAGGGACAAAACAACTTTTTGCGTTTTGTCATCTGAAACCTCCAAGGAATATATATGACAGAAACTGTAGACCCAGGAGCCATGGGGGTCTTTCCTTTGTTAGAGACCGATTATTTTTTTGGCAATTGCAAGTTTGCACAAGCGAGAGATTTCTTTCTCCTTAATTATTTCAGCATATGCTCAGGACTGGCTGCAGCATAAATTGAGAAATGTTTATTTTTTTTCTCCATTGCTTTTTTTTTTAAAAACTGTGTCTCTTCATATCTCTTAGTTTTTGATTTAAATATAAAATCCTGTGTAAAAAAAAAACAAAAAAAGTGTTTTTATATCTCATATGACAATGTCAGTTCGTATAGTTAACTATTTAACTCCAGTTTAAATAATAGAAGGGATTTTGAAATTGTTTTAAAAGTTATTCAGTTCTTGGAAAACATGTGTATAACATGTTTTAAGATATTTGAAGAATAATAATGAACAATTTAATTTACAGATGCAGGAAATCTCAGAAAAAGAATCTTGTGTTGATTTTCTTTTCAGATGTTCTGAAACTGAACAGTGTAATATATAAAGCAGCACAGCATCTTAAATATGTTTTTATCATTTGAGTGCTGTTCTATTAGGCAAATAATAATCCAGAATTATTCCTTATTATTCATAATTATAAAACATAATATACATACAAGTTAAACATGTTTAAAAGGAAAAACATTTAAAGTACATGACACCTAACACTGAAACTTTCTAATGTGTTTTGAATACATTTAAAATTTTCCTGACATAATATAAAGCATCTACTACAAAACAAGGACAGTGTGCTGTATGTTTGGTGAGGAAATTTTAGGTTTTTGTATAAACAGTACAGTGCAACCTCGCCTGTTAAAGCATGAAATATCAAATAACAAAATAGCAAAAATGACATAACTGAATGTATCATTCTCATTACTGTACACCAGAAGAGCACTGTAAATTGTCATTTGAACCCCCGGTTTTAGCTATAGCCAGTTCCAGTAGGGGTTGATGTAGGGGTGCATGAAGCCCTTCTTATAGAGAAAAACAGGTTGTACTGGAAACCTGGTCTACCCCTTTTATTGAGCTTCCTGTTTTTCTAACATGAACTAGTGAGATCAATCAACTCCGGTCTTTGAAACAAGAGTAGAGCGCTGGGTCACTTCTTGCTCAACACACAAAACATACCACTTCAACGTGCTCTGTGCCCCTTATAACTCCCCTTTGGTATATATCTCCTGCTTGAATTAATCACACTACTGATAAAATGTCATTCTGTGTTTACAATGCAATTCTGACCCAACGAAAAGTTTGAGCTGGCTTTATAGATTGTATTTTTTTATGTAATTGGTATTAGTGTAATATGATTAATAACAATATTAAAATGACTGGTAGTTTATAGTTAGGGCCCTGTTTTTCATTGGTTTGTGTTGGTGTGTAATTCTTTACTTTAATGAGACTATCCAGGTGCAAAAGAAAAGCAAAACGTTGAATTGAAACTTGAATCTTCAGCTATTAAATATAATTGTATTCTTTCTACATAATTATTCGCGTAAGCGCATGATTCATGTGAAATCGAAAAAATGTCCGTATCTTCAGTATTACAAATAGTACTGTTTTAATTTTCTTACATTTTAGACCCGCTTTATAGGTACACAATGCACATTTCTGGTTTGTGTGCCACTTCAAGAAAGGCTTGTGTTGTATACGATTGACATCCAGCATTCCTTTACCACCACCCAGCTACGCTCTGTTCAGAAACTAGAAATACAATGAAAGTTATTTTGAAGCAGCTGAGCAATTGTGACCTGCAGCACCATTAATAGATTTAAATAATGTTTCAACGACAAATATGTGAATCAGCTCAAAATAAATACGCCACTTAAGGTGAGAGATATATTAGGGTATTTTGTGTGGTCCTCAAAAACAAGAACACAAAAAATTCAAAAGGTTCTATATAAAAACTTACTTGTTTTGCCCCATGCTGGTAGAAAGGGTAAACACTGTTTTGATGTGTGTTAAAAAAGTGTTATTTAATGTAAACCTTTTAAATGATTAGTTAACATATTTACAACGGTTTAAATATGCAATGTATAATGGTACAGTACATCCCTTGCTTGGGATGGGGGTTGCTGGGGGATGACGACACCTTCTCAAGCATCAAAGAAGAACAAGGGGACTAAATAAGTTAGTCTCAACAGTTCCACATTAGGTGTAACTAGTAGGATAGGTCTCTCAGTAAACAGGTCTGTTTTCCCCCCTTCAATAAACGCAGAATGCTTCAATGGCATGTATTATTCATTAGTTTATTGTAATATTCACTTTAATTCACTAGGGGTGTGACAAGGGCCATCTTATCTATGTCATGCGCATCTCTCTCTGTGACTAATGCTATGAAGAGAACCAACAGGTCAACAAGTCACTTCTGGTAAAAATGTAAGTTAATTAAATTCCCCACATCTGTTTATTTTAGCAATGTTTACTTGTGATAAGGTTAAATACGTCTGATGGACCATTTTCTAAAAATAAAAATGTCATGTCTCACATTTGGCTCTATCACGGTGCACTGAACCATTTTTTCTATATACAATATCTACACCGTGTCAGGCTGCAAAACAGGATACTGTATCCGTGGCAGAAGCTACAATGAAATCACAGCAAAAAGCAAGCCAATTAACCCTCTCTAAATCAGTACTGTACTGATATGTGGGGAGAAAGTCCAGCTCATGCAAGTGCAACCCAGAAGGGGCATCAGCCTATTTTATCACAATTTACTCGCTAACAGGTTACAAATGTGGCATGTGATGGAAATAATGAGCCTTGATGTCACTTAGCCTGCAGCCATGTGTATGGAATAGTAAAACAGTGTCAGCCTCACAAACTGTACAGTGCTGCTGTTTGCAATAGACTCCTGAAAGTCTATTGCAAGAATACCAGACATGGTACTAGCATTATAATTTATGTTAGGACCTATTTATGTCAGTGGAAGCAGGTTTGTTGAAAATTCAACATTCGCTGTATTTGTTCATTTATTTATTTCAAAATGCTTTTTGAACAAGGTACAGAAAAAGCTCAGTAGTTTTATCCTGCCACTAAATGATCATGACACTTATAGTGGTTGCCTTGGGGTGTATTGCAAGCCCACAATACAATCAAAGGTGTTTGAAATGATGTCATAACCAACGAGAAGAAAGTTCACACCGACAGAATCAAATTAGGTTCTGGTTTTATTATGCCTCATAAAAAAGGACCAATTTAACTAGCTTCCCTTTTCACAGTTGTGAATACGCGAAAAGAATACGCAAACACAAAGTTGTTTATAACAGACATGTAATAAATCTTCCTTTAGAATCAGACACATGCTTTTGCAGTGTGAATCCCCATAGGTGTGTTTTTACTGAAATATAAAGTGAGATAAAAACTAGCCTGACATAAACACTTGGCCTAACATCAAATACATACATCTACATTAAAAAAGAGATCAATTCAGCAATCACATAAATATCCCCAAAAATGTGTATAATGCTTATAACTGAGCTGCCTTGGTTTGCATATGTATTACCATAGTATTCTATACAGTATAAAATATTGTATCCAGATTAGTATGCATCTTGTATTTTATGTGCAACCTATATACTGTATAACACAGAGAAATTCTCTGAATATATCTGATAGAGCTCACTTTATATTCCGAAAAATGTATTCTTTGCATTTTGTATGCTTGGCAATACTGTACATTTATAATGATGAAATGTCAGTCATATATTTTAACCAGAAAGCCCTTATCACCGAATGTATTATTTCCATCAAGATAATGAAGGTATATGGTGGAAAAGTTGCCTTATTATAAATTAAAGCAATGAACAGTAATTTACAGCATTACAGTAAAGCCCCTTCAAATTAATTAAAACATTTTAATTATATATATATATATATATATATATATATATATATATATATATATATATATATATATATATATATATATATACTTGTGCAGTTCCTGGGCTCAGGAGTACATTTTTGAGAGGAAGACCACAGATACAAAGTTCCAGCAAATATGTTATGAGTCTGATTTAAGAGCTTTGAGTCTGCTGCATAGACAATGCCTGCTAGAAAGTTCAATATTTTTGGCGTGTGCATGTCTGTCAATTCACCAACAGTTAATGCAAAAACAGAGGGGGTGAATGTTTTTTAATTATCTCTGGAAGGCTCAGACTGTGCATCATCATTAGCTAGACTAAATAGCAGTGGTCAGTGACTCAGGTAGTGGTAAACGGTGCAATTAACAGCCTGAAGAGAGAGAACAGTATTCAATTTGAAAGCCTTCTCTCTCAATCCATCTCCTCTGATCATGTGAAGTGCTGAGCTATGGGCTTTTACATTCAATTACATTAATCCGGTTAATTCAGAGTAAAAAGTCAACATTTTAATCAAGAACTAGCAAATACAGGCAATAAATAAATACATACATTGTATCAAACAAGTTCAGAAGAAATTTAAATGGATCAGTGACATATAGTTGGCTTTAGTCTGTCTCATTTTGATTTTCCCTGCTCCAAGCTGCTAAAATAACAAACTTACGATGCTAAGCAAAAGAAAAGATTACAAATATAGAACTAATATTGCTTCTGGTTATCATTACTCCCTGTGTTAAAACAGACCCTCTTCTGGTACTAGTTAAGGCTGAGTGTCTTGTTAATTAGTATAAGCAGATTGAATTTGTGACAATTTTTGAAAAGAGACATTCAGATACAAATCATTTGTAAAAGTGAAACAGACGAAAATTATGAAAATCGTTAAACATTTTTGTAATGCTATTAAAATTGCATCGATACTTTTAACTCAAAAATAAGGTCATTATAATCATTATAATCAAAAGTAGACAACATAATGCATATCATTCTGTTTTAAACTAATACCATTAGGTAGATGTAGGATGGTAAAAGGGGTGATATCAGCAATGAACGTAATTTGTATTCATCTTAAAAATCAATGGCCTCCTGTTTCAAATAAAAGAAATTCAAGCAGACAGTGCCACTGTTCTGACACTACTGTGCTTGATCTACTTATTTTTCTACTTCTCTTTGCATTTTTGCTTGTTAAAGTGTCTCAGTTCTTAACTGACCCAGAGAGCTGGTCCTGATTAACTAGGAAATTCACAGCACTCTTCACTTAATCAGAGTGGACAGAGGTTAGAACAGCTCAATATTGGAGATAACCAGTCTTTGATCCATACAGCCATGCAGAACCTACAAGCCATACAATCAGAAAATGTACTGTCAGGAATTTCAGATTTAAATTACACCTTATTAACCCACAGGAGTGTGAGAGTGAAGTTTGGAAAATCTAAAGACTGCAATTGTGCAGATAAGTTTATCTTTGAAATAAACTTCATCTCATTGCATCAGTGTGCAAATAACAGAAACCCTTAGTTGGCCTTGGGAGTTATTTTGCGGTAGGGCTTGTAAACAGTTTTAAACTATCAGCTTTACAAACTTTAAACAAATTAATGATAATGTTAATACGGCTATGGCAAAAGTTTTGCATCATTTAGGATTGAAACATAATTTTAAGAAAAAAACATATCAACATAATTTTGATCTTTTATTTAACATCATGTAATCAAAGAAAAAAACTGTATGTAATTTAATATATTAATGTGACACATTATTCAGCAGGTTTCATTCGATTTTATGAAGCAAAATTAGTTAATTCAATAGGCTGTAACTGTAGGTTTAAGTTTCATTATTAAAGAACTGGTACAGATTAAAGGTCATTAAGACTAGTAGCATCTGGGGGTCCCCAAGTGGCTCATCTGCTAGAAGTGCAGCCACATGGTGTGAGTCACACAATGCAGGTTCATGTCCTGGCTGTGTGAAGTAGGCCAGTCTTCACTGGGAACTCTAAAGGGAGCGGCTCTACATCGCCTTACATCGAACCCTGCTCACCTGGTGCCCAGTCTGCTCAGGGAAGACACCTGCAGGGCTGGCCTTTGTCCTCCAGAGATCTTTAGCTCGCTAGCATCCACTCTTGAATTCGTGGGACTGGAGGCATGTGGGGAATTTCTGTGTTGAGGAGGAAAGCTATTGTGCTTTCCAAATTGGGAGGAAATTGGGTGAAAAATTATAATTGGACATACTAATTTTTTTTTTTTTTAATTATAATAATAAATAGCGGCATCTGGAGCAGTGAAAGTCTATTGTACCACATTTTCATAAAAATCAGTTTACTGCGAATGTTAAAGGGCCGTCAGTTTGAGGCACATATTTCACTCTCTGATCACTTTCTGATGAGTAATGTTTGGACCGTATTATGCAGCTTGAATATAAATGCTTGTTTTGCTGTTTGTTAAAAAAGAAAACAAATATAATGTTAATAAACCATTTTATTTTTACAGAAACACTTTTGATTCTGTCACAAATATTGTGAGGTATTGAAACAGGTAAGAAGTAATCAATTAGAGCAGGTAAAACTTGGGAATTTGCAATAGTTTTTAGTGTTGTGATGCCTCCTTGTTACTTCCAGGGTGTGGGTCAGTTAATCTGACTACATACATCCCCATTAGTCTGGTTATTTCACATTATTCTATAGAATACATATGTGAAAGCTATTAGAGCTCAGTATTGTCTCACCCACAATGAATACAAAAGTTATATATAATACAATATGCAATCATATATAAATATATATATATATATATATATATATATATATATATATATATATATATATATATATATATATATATTCCTTTTTTGCTTAAAATATGTTGAAATTTTCCAAATGTAATAATGTAACATTTTATCTGTGTTATAATATTGAAACATATTGTAATTCCCTGAATTTATGGATATGTTCAATCTTGGCTCTGTTAAGGGATAATGAATATATGATTATTACACATGCCAGCTCAAATGAAAAAAATAGTTAAAAGAAAAGGCTATTAAATTATCAGAAGATAATTATTTCCAAATAGAAAATGTAAAACATATCTATAGGCACAGAGTGTTAATTCTATTATCCTAATGAATTAACACGCCTGTAATTAATAAATCCCTTTTAATCATATGTGCTGACATGCAAAAGACACTGCAGGTTTCTTAAACTTGTATAAAAAACGTTAATTGATCCGAAATCAATGTAGGCCCAAATCCCTTGGCTCTTCCATTTATCTTTCTGGGTCAGCTTTCTTTTTTTTTTAATGCTGCCATTGAAATGAGCTTCACACAGCCATTCAGCTTCCCAGCACTGCTTCTTCCAAATACCTCAGGGCAACATAATTTCCAATTGTGAACAAATGCTGTTGATTTTCTTAATTTACAGACACTACATTTTGGAGTCTCTTTTCTCCCCTCTTTCACTTCGTCTGTGCTCCAAGGCAGGTGGGAACATCAATTTTATTCTCATCTTGTGGCAGTTAAATTAAATGGAATCGGCCTGATTGTTGGGAATCAAAGGACTGGGTGATAAAGCAATTAAGGGTTTCTAATGCTTTGCCTTGGAAAGGGGACAGCAAAGGCACTGGAGATAATTAACTATATATAATGAAAATCCTCTGTTGCCTTTTTTATTCATGTTTTTGTTTTGTGATGCTGTTCATTTTGTGGGTGTGCATGTCTCTTCGGCAGGGTCTCTCTCCCTCCTTTTCTCTCTGCTAGATGAAAACAGATCTTTAGTTAATACGCTCTCTGTGGACAGATGAGGTCTATTAGGAGGTTAATTTGAAAATGAATGAGGAAGGACTGAGAAGTGACACAGAAACACTGTGTTTGCTTCACAGAGGCCAATGTTTACCTCAAGACTCCTTTTATTTTATTATACTCCTGTTATTTCTATAATTTGTAGCTCATGTCTATGTAAATCTGATACTTTTCTATATTTTTACTTAATGCACTAACGCAAGGTTTTAATTAAAAAAAAGTCAAAGTGCCAATTTACTTCAGTGGAAAACAATTGTAACATAATTAATCATTGATTATTATAATTACCATGGTCAGAAATATCTCACTGAGAATATATTCTACAGAATGTCACAGCAAAGACTCCTTGACATTGTACAATACATTTTCAATCAATGGCTAAAACTTTTTTTTTTTCATTTCTTTTTTACTAGTCTCCCATAATCAAGAGCATTCCCAGAAGTCTAGGTTTTGTAACCAGTCCTCAACTGCACTTGAATCTCAGCTCTGACGTTGCTGTTAATAACTGTGTAATTGGTTCAACTACTAAAATTGAAATGATCAGGTTTTGATCATCATGAATCATAATGTTCTGTTTAAAGTTAATATGACATTGACTCAGCATACATTATTTAATTTTCCTACCAACAAAGGACATTTTTTTAGCCTTACTGCACACTTGACAACATTTGGAAGCTTTTCGGCTGGGACACTGAGAGGGGAGGGGGGTGGGGGTGGGGGGGAATTGAGTCATATGCATAAAAACACATATAAGTAATAGATCCCACCCAACTAAACACCACATGACCATCGTGCTAGTAAAAATAGACGTAATTAAACATTCTCACCTATGTATAAGTTAATAATCAGCAGATTTGTCAGTCGCATAAAGAGCAGAATGTGTGGTTTTCACTAACTGTACTGCACAGAATAAATTCTAATGTTTTGCTCCAGTCACTGTTAAACAAGCAATTTCTTTTTTTTTTTGTTGCTTTGATAGATGCTATTTTCATGTGCTGGACCCAACAGGTTGACTTTATTTAATATATATGTTATCTTAGAACCTTCAATCTCTACACATGTTGTTTGAAAAGTATTGGTGTAACTAACTCCAGTCCTTCACGTTCTATTGTCTCTCATAATGATACACATCAAATCATGTTGCAGCAGCAATGAGGAAATAATTCGCTTCTCCAATATGACTAGATATGACATATGTCAATAAACTGAGATCTGATCACGTGAACACAATCCCTGCCACGCAATGCTGTGCATTAGAGTCAGCAGCAGCTAAAGATTAAATGCCCTAGAGCTGTGAAGAATTTCCAAGGATAGATATCATGACTTTTTTCCTATATATGCAGTCCGACTAGGAAATTTGGACTGTCCCGACGTTATAGGGATTGTTGGCATGTATGTACTGTGTCGAAAATGTTGCTCTGGAAAATAAACACACAATAATGCACACTATTATAAGTTCCATGTTCTACTTCTAATTATTAAGTTAAAGAAGTCTTTTTTATTTCAACCCATCTTGGCAAGACCGTCCATATTTTTATTATTTTTTTGCATCTGGATAATGAGTTTGAATCTCAGCTTTATCCACATGGGAGATATACAGTCATCTCTACTGTCATCTGGACCCAAAGTCACAAAATATGCACCTCATTTATCACAATCATCTGTCTACAAAGGCCCTGTACTGAGGGACCAAGCTACCCTCACAAGGTTACTAAAAGATACTTTTCCAGGTCAGGGTTAAATATCTTTATCTAGTAATGATGCTTGGCCCTGCATTTGCCAACATTGTACCTGGTCTGTCAATACACAATGGCCATCACTCTATTGCTGTCAACCCAGCTGGCCTTATAGAAGCTCTTAATTAACCACCAAACTATCATCAAAAAAACATCTTGGATCATTAAGGCATATGGCACAGTTCCTCTTTGATGTACAGTAGGGTTGCTTTATATTATCACACATCAGCAGGAGTGATAGATCACTGATTTTATAGCCAATTAATTCTCACATTGTACTGTATGTATCCCCTAAGGTTGGTTTTTAGTCCCACCACATTAATGGTACCCTGCATTCAGCATCATGGTGGTTTCCTGCCTCCCACACTTCCTCTGAGCAGCGGACTGGTCTGTTTGGTGAAATGATGGGATTCTATATCTAAACCTGCTCTGCAGTCAGAAATCTAAAAAGGAGAAGTGCAGACAGACAGACCAGAACCACCCAACTGTTCAGATGTTCAGAACCAACCCCTCTTCCTGAATGGAAAAGCAGAAAATGGGCATGCCAGCTTGGTTTGGGCCTGCTAAGTAACCAATATAATGGGTTTTGGAAATATTGAGAGAGGAAAAAAACATTGTGATTTGTGTTATGCAATAAATGCAAAATCAAAGCATAATTAAGTCAGAAGTACCATAACGGGGTGCTGTTAATGAAGTATAACTGGAATTTGACCTTCAGTCCCTGAAATAACAGCACTCCCCACTAACCCAGTCACGGTTTAATATGTAATGTCATATTGGAGATTCTTAATGTTACATATTCATCAACATGTCTTGTAGTAATTAAGTTTTTTTGCAATACAAGTAACAGTAAATTGTTTAAGCCTGGTTAAACAACAATATCACAGACAAATCTAGTTAGGTTAGCTATAACCAAAGAAAACCAAACAAGCAAGACTCTCTCACTAATCAAAAGGGTCTCTCCAAAAAGCTGTTGAAAAGATACTGTATGGCCTTCTTTCTTAAGGTGACAGACTTTGTCCATTCAAACCTCATCCCAAGGGATCACTAACTCTGGAACTTAATTTTAAAGGTATGTTTTGTATTAATGGTGTTTATACAATCTTATTATGATACTGTTCAAGTGGCACTTGACTTTAATCCCTGTTCTGAGTGGTTACATTCTAACTAGGAAGCAATATATCATACTAAGAGAGTCCAGGAAAATAAAGGATGAAAGTCTTGCAAGCTGCAGAAAATGTGCAAAACTGGAACACATTTTGAGGTAAATAGTTTATAGCAATACAATATATTTAAGTTGAAGTGTTTATTTAATTTCACAATTATTACAGATATTACAGGTACTCAAACTTGATAAATATGGTTAAACTGTTCACCCTTGTTCATCTTAATATTAACACTGTCCATTATCATTAATTGTTAACGCTATGTAAAGATAGTTCCCTGTCAATTCGAAGACAACCACCAAAACATAACGTTTCGGATATGCCTGCCTATTGCTAGATATTTTCTGACCTCTCTTCATCAGAGCTGCCAATATACCCCTTCCTGGGGTGACGCCCTCTGTCCCGACTCCTGATTGAACTTTTTTCCTTCAATCTTTCTTCAGCTACCTGTTCATGCTCGCATTGCAGGCTGCTGCTTTCCTATATGTGTTATGTGAGTCGACTGCCTGTGCAGTATTGATTTAAAGGAATGAGTGTTGTTGTTTTTTCCAGCCTTCACTCGTGTTAGTCACCACACCCCCTGCTGTCGAGCGACTGTGCTAGCTACCTTTGTTGGCACAACTGCAGTGCACACACAGTACACCCGCTTGCCTGTGTTGTGCATCAGCTAAGTTAAAAAAAAACAAAAAAAACAACATCAGGCATTGTCCTCCACAGGGCTGTATTTTTATTTTACCCCCTGCAGAGTAGACCTCTCCGGCTGCCATGGCCCGCCCACCTTGGTGCATACAGTACCCGGTGCTGGGTCCACACAGCACCCTGGTGCAGTCGGTGCTCGGTGATCATTGCGCTTGGTGCGCACATTGCCCGGTGCACTCGATGCGCATATCGATCCAGTGCACGCGCTACTTAGTGCAAGGGGCTTGGTGCGTTTCGCATGCATGGCACCCGGTGCACATAGTTTCCCAGTATATACAGTGTTTAGTGCACTCGATGCGCATGGTGCATTGATGCATGGCACTTGTGTGTGCAGCGCGGTATTCAGTGCACACGGGTCACATGATACTCGGTGCACTTGGCACTTGAGATGGTATTTGGTGCAAACTCAGTGCACACAGTACCCGGTACGTCTTGTAATGTGGACGCATAGCGTCAGCATTGTTACTGGAGACACACCTGTGATGAGCCTACCGTGGTTCCACGCCTGCAGGTCCTGTGAGCAAACATAATGATGGGCACTCTCGTTGCGTGCGGTGCCTAGGTGATCAAACACGCCACGAGGCCATCAGGGATGAGGACTTTTGAAACATCTGCACAGCTTTTCAGCCCAGAGTCCATCGCAATAGGCTGAGTAGGACCAATGGGGATAGATGTTCCGTCCTACATGGAGGAACCTTCAGCAGCTCTCAGGGCCCAACCCCCGCTCCAGAGCACCTCGTAGAGATCCCCTGTGCCCCGTAGTTGCTCCCCATCTCTGCAAGCAAGAAGGGTGAAGCGCTCAAGGCAGTTGAGAGACATCTTGCATAGCGCTTTGTGATGGTGGTCCACTATGAAAGGCACTATATAAAATAAAGATTGATTGATTGATTGATCATGGACCTCAAGGCGCAAATGGCCCAGGTCCTTGAGCTCCTGTCTAGGCAGCTAGCACCTGTGGCGTCGGTGGAGGTCTCGGCCCTGCTACCACCAGCACCAGCTCCAAACCGAAATTAAAGTCTTTGATGGTGGAGGAGGACACACTGTCTACAGTGGCCTCCTGGGGTGAGGGGAGGAGGGAAAGGGACCAGTGCTGTCGAACAAGGCAGAACCTAGTTACGAGGTTGCCTCGGAGGCTAGTTTGCCACCATTGTCCAGCTCCATGTCGACATTGATGGGACATGCTGCAACATTTTTGCAGGTCCCCTGGTTGACACCGACAGAGCCCCAATGGTCCATGTTTCAGATGGAGGCAGTGGCTCCCCGACTGCAGTTCTTTCCACCATTCCCTGACTTTATGAAGGAGGTGCAATCCTCCTGTGATCGACTGGCATCAGCGCTGAGTGTGTTGAAGCAAGCTGTTCAGCCCCCACTCCCAGAACCAGTGGCCACTGAGCTTCGCCTTCTTTCAGGCACACTGCTCCAGATTTCCAGTCTTCATTGGCAAGCCCTAGGCTGGAGCCTGGCAAGTCTGGTGGTGGCTCGCAGACATCTGTGAATGTCGCAGGCCAGAGTGCCGGACGTGGATACAGCAGCATTGTTGGACATACTGATATTCCCAGGTCATACCTTCATGCCGGCTGTGGAGGAGATCTTGCAGCACTCTCATTGCCCCCTATGGTAGTCCCTCCACCACTTAGGTAGTCCACTCGACATCAACACCCTATGCCATGAGCGTCCCAGGATGCTCCTTTATGCGTTCCCGCCAGTACCATTGCTCCCGGCCTTCTTGGAGAAGGTCCAGTTAGAGAAAGTGGCAGTTCTCCTAGTGGCCCCTTGGTGACCCAGGAGAATTTGGTCATCATACAAGGCCAGCCCTGGGAGATCCCACTTTGCCTGGATCTCCTCAGTCAGGCGATAGGCATTCTTTGGCATCCAGAACCGGGCAGGTTCCAATTATGGGTCTGGCCCCTGAACGGGACTGCTGGATAGCCCTAGAGCTATCAAACACGGTTCTGGGTACTTTGCAGAGTGCAAGAGTGCACTAGGTCGCTGTATGCCTATAAGTGGAAGTATTTTCAGAATTGGTGACTGACTAGGAGTCATGACCCAGCTTCTTGCCCCATGCCAGTTATATTGTAGTTTCTGCAGGAACTACTTGATGCTGGTAAGTCACATTCTACCTTGAAGGTGTATTTAGTGGCTATCTCTGCATGTCATGCCCCCATAGATTCAATATCTCCGGGTGCACATTTCTTAACAACCCGTTTCCTGAAAGATACTAAGCAGTTACGCCCTCCCAGGAGGGTCATTCTCCCTGAATGGGATTTGGGACAATGGCACCAGGGTGTCACTACGTACAAACCCTGTTTTCCTCCTTAAGGTGATCACAGCCTTCCACATGAACCAATCTGTGGAACTGGAGTCTTTCCATCCACCTCTGTTTTCTTTGGAGGAGGATAGGAGATTGAACTTCCTCTGCCCAGTGTGGGCGTTGAGATAGAACAAGGGCTCTACATCATTCTGGCCAGCTCTTTGTTTGTCACGGTTTATGTACCTTAGGACAGCCCCTCTCAAAAAAGTGACTGTCCCACTGGATTGTGGATACAGTTTCTGCAGCGTATGACAGTGTTGGCTTACTCCCACCTGGAAGAGTAGCTGCACACTCCAATAGAGGGTTGGCTACAACTTGGGCCCTCAAAATCAATGTAATGACTTCATAAATGAATTCTAAACAAAATTACACTTTTTCCAACACTTTTGCCATGGCTTCATTATGACATTGGCACCCTCTGAAAATTAATCAAACCAAATGCCATTTTTATTTAGAGGCATGAAATGCAGTTCAGATTTAAAAAATAACATTGAGGTACCAAGTTGAAATCAAATTTAAAAAAACAGTGTCATGAGAGTTGTAAGGTGTGCAATGTATTCCTGTTTTTCAGTTTCAAAATCTGGTCATCCCAGATGCAAGTTTTTCAATAATGTTATTAATTAATACAAAATAATTATATTCTCTGTTCTGAAGGGATAAAAATACCAGTTTAACGATGGCCTGTGAATGGTCCAAGTCAACTATGACCATAAGAGTACGTTTCAAGCACCAAAAAAATCATACAAGCAACTACAGCACAATACATTATGTTCACCCAGTATAAATCTGCAGAGAGAGGCAGTCATTTATTTCTGATAAGAGCCGCCCTTCCCAGGCTGGAAATGAACAATTGACCCTGCCTGATTTCAAAATGGTGCAACATTGTAACCTGAGGGAATGTGTTGTCATCCAAATGAGATAAGTTTATTTTCTGAAATTTAGCATTTGTTCCATCAGGCAGGGAGGCAATAAAACCTCACGAAGAAGCAGTGGGGAGTCAGGCTCGGCACAAGCAGTGAGAAAGAGGAGCCACGGAAGGGCTTGGCCACCACCCAAATCCCTGCCTCCACCTTCTGTGCAAGCCAGCCTTGGAAAGCAGGAGGCAGCAATATTGTGGAACAAATGTCCTCTAATCTGAGCCTGCTGGTCTCGCGCTCCAGTGGGGACTGTCGCACATATCGTCCCTCCGCACTTGCTGAATGATCAACAATTTTATCCTTCATACTGCACATGTTTTGTTAGAAAGAGGAGGTGTTACAGAGAGGTTACAACTGCAGGGACTTTATCAGCCTTTCCAGCGGACAAGAGACTAGCAAAACAAGATTTTCTGACAAACTGCAAAAGGCAATCAGTCTCCATCACGTAACCAGGGAAATCTACAATTCAAAGCAATTTCTAAAGATTTGATAGTGATTTTCAAATATCCAAGACTGCCAGCTTATATAATCTCTCTACCAGCAGCACAATTTACTTTATAATGTATTTTTCTAACAGTCGTAATATTTAAGTGAATCTGTTTAGACATCTAAAAATAATATTACACAGTACTGGAAGTGTATTATTCAGCAACATGGACTACAAGTCAGAACTGAAGACTAGGAGGGCCAAAAGATCTAGTTTTCAAATCATAACTATTAAAATGCAGCAGCTTTTATATAAATAAATGTAGGTAAAGTCTAGAACCCCCCTAACTGCAGCTTGAGTTATTGAGTGTTATTTGTTTTTGTACAATACTACTGTACCTTGCCTATACGGTAGCCTTTTCAATTCATTATTATCACCTCTTTTTCCTCTTCAGATTGACTTTTCTTTTTCATTGGTCCCTTAAGAGGAATACTAATTACTGATGAAATTGAGCAAGAACATTACTTACACAGTTTATAGGTAAATACGGTTCAAGTTATTTCATCTAGTATCGAATTTCTCAGGCGTGTGCTCTGGTTTCTAGCAGGAGGGTTAAAAATGTGTCAGCGGCTATTATAGGCATATGTGTCATGATTTGGCACAAAGGGCTCCAGAGTCATACATACTGTAGTAACCAAACAGGAATGTAAGGTGGATAGGGTTCAAAAATGATGTGAACTTGTGGGATCTTAAATAAAATCAGTTTATTCCATTTATTTCAAAGATTATTTTACCTTATTACTGCCTCTTTAATGTCAAGCATTAACCAATTTAAACTTTTAAACTTGCTGATATATAATAATAATAATAATAATAATAATAATAATAATAATAATAATAATAATAATAATACATTTTATTTATAGAGAGCTTTTCTCAGACCCAAAGCACTGTACAAGAACAGCAATACAAACATGCAATATACAGATAAAATATCAGTTCAATAAAACAAATCAAAAGTTAAAATAAATCCACAAAAGCCATTTTAAAAAGGTGTGTCTTTAAGTGAGATTTAAAAATATCCACAAACTCAGAGTCCCGAATAGATCTGGGCAGCATGTTCCATAGTCACGAGGCAGCTCTACAAAAAGCTTGGTCTCGGAGCATAGTTCTAGGCTGAATAAGACACCTGGCATCCATGGATTTTAAATTGCACGCTGGAATGTACTTTTGCAACAGATCTCTCAGATAAACGGGACCAGCACCATTTAAGGCCTTATAGGTAAGGAGCAGAATTTTGTAGTCAACCCGATACCTCATAGCGAGCCAGTGCAGTTTATACAGTACAGGTGTTATGTGCTCACAAGAAGAGGTATGATTTAAAACCTGGGCTTCAGAATTCTGCACATACTGAAGCCTATTTAGTACTTTAACAGTAACCCCAGTCAAAAGAGCATTGCAGTAGTCCAATCTTGTGGAAATTAATGCATGAATTAATTTCTCAGCAGAATTAAGATGTGGACAAAAATGATCTTAACCAGGCAATGTTACACAGATGAAAGAATGACACTTTAGTTATATTTCGAACATGAGCTTCAGAAGATAAGGTGGAATAAAAAATAATACCCAAGTTTCGCACTTGAGGTGAAGCTTTAATGTCAGTGCCTGATTTCAGCCAAACTAAAATCAATACGCAATGGGTCCCAGTTTTCTACATTCAGAATGTGGCATGCCAAGTCCTCTGGAATGTACTGCATTCACGCTAGGATAGATCGATTGTGTAGAAATGGATTTCCCAATGGTGCAATGTCTTGTTCACTATGGGGTCCTGCTTGACACTAGATTTCACATTTAGGTTAATGCAGAGGTCAGGCGATTTGCTCAAGGTCTCACAGTGAGTCAGTGCCTGAGATGTGATATGAACAGAGGGTGTCATCCATTCTTGGCCGTTTACTTTAGCCAATAGACCACTTTGGCTCAGGACTGATATAGACAGTCAAGGAGTGGGTGTGATGAAATATATTATTATAATTATATAATGGTATAACATATGATGTATTTTATTTTATTAATTTGAGTGACAAAGACAACCAATTCTTCACAAAAATCATTTATTTTAACAAATTATTTCCATTATTCTTATTTTTTACTTTTCACTTCACATATTTTTTAAAAAAACAAAAAAGCACAAAGAAAATCTCAATGCATTTTGACAAAGAGTCATAATCATGAGTAGACTTAATTTGACAGCGAGGAACGCCCCTTTTTTTTTTATCTACTCTCAATTTTCCACAGGTGATTAATCACTTTTACATCACAAACCTTCTATTGACAATTAGAAAAATCAAAAACAACTGAAAATAATAATAAGTAATTAGGTACAGAAATGAAAACAAAAGGCAAAAGACCACTTTTTTCTATTATTTTAAACAATCTGTACGTCAACACAAAACTTTTTATACCACTGGATATTCTTTTACTAAGTTTTCTTTTTACTCTGTAACTTGAATAATGAACAGAGGTGTGTATATAATATATATATATATATATATATATATATATATATATATATATATATATATATATATATATATATATATATATATATATATATATATATATATATACAAATGTACATTCTACAAAAAGATCCATAGTTAAAGTCTTCATTAAGTCCTGTGGTGCAACAGAATTAAAAAATATATATCCAAGAAGTTTCCCTTCTCAAGAGCCGTTTATCTGAGCCATCTTTATTCAAATTTGTTAGAAAATTTAAACTTCAATTGTTTTTCAAAGATAAAATACAATTATAATACAGACATACTGTACACCATTTCACCCTCTTTCTGCCATTGTTCCTTTAGCAATTGAAACTTTTCACATCTTGTTTTAAGAGAGGTGGAACTAAAAGGTTCATGTAACTTCAAAATTTCTTCTGCAGAGACAAGGGCTCTAAGTGATTTAACATCAGATAAGTCCATAATTATTAAATCCACAAACAAAGGAGGTGCAATTGTTATTCAAAACTACACAGACTTTAGGAATGAAATAATTAGTTAATTGGATGACACCAGTTTTTACAAAAAACTATTGGCTAATCCCACAGAAAAAAATCAGAAATTGATCAGATTGGTTTTGAATGATGGAATAAGTAATAATTACATTTCTAATCAAGAACATTCATTCCTGTAAAAACTAATCCACTCATTCCAGTCTTGTACAGTTTCCCAAAAATACATAAATGTTTAATAAACCCCCAGGTCATCCTATTGTATCTGGTAATGAATCACTTTTTAAGTCCCTATCTCAATATGCAGATTTTTTCTTAAAATCACATGTCTGCCAATTGCAATTAGAGACTCTTCTGATTTAATTACTAAGTTATGAGATGTTGATGTTCCTACTTCTGAAGTGTGGCTAGTCATATTAGATATTGAGTCACTTTATACAAATATACCACAGGATGAAGCTATAGATGTTATTTTTCAGACTTTAGAATTATGCCCAGGGCCCAAACACCACCTTCTGAGTTCATAGTTCAATTGGCAGATTTAGCTTTAAAGAATAATATATTTAGTTTTGAGGGTTCGTTTTATCTACAAATCAAGAGAACAGAAATGGTTTGTGCAATGGCCCTTGACGTTGCAAATGTATATGTTGGTAATTTTGAGAATCAGTTTGTGTTGAATTCAAATAAAAATGGTTTATTTTCTAAAATATTGATCTGGTACAGGTATATTGATCTGGTACAGGTATATTTTTCTGGTACAGGTGTATTGATCTGGTACAGGTATATTGAACTGGTGCAGGTATATTGATGATGTGTTTTTGATATGGAAAGGGACTGAAATAGAACTTAAGGAATTTCACTAAATTCGCAATCAGTGGAGTTCCCGTTTGAAATTCACCCTTGAACATAGCAACACAGAAATCAATTTCTTGGACATTAAAATATCTAAAAGTGATTTTGTTTTTAAGACAACGATTTACAGAAATACTTTTTAACAGAAATACTGGCATCCAGTTTCCACCCTAAGGTGATGAAGGATAATTTACCTGTAAGCCAATTCTTTAGACTCTGGCACTTTTGCTCCAGTAAGGAAGAATAAATAGATAAAGCAAAGGAAATGTAGGCAAGGTTCATGGAGAGGGGTTATGGAAAAGCAACTGTCAAAAAAGCTTTGTAGAGGGCACTGTATGCACATTTACTACGGCCAAAAAACAAAGCAAAAAAAAAAAAAACGTAGTTTGTTGTCTCAAATACTCAAGTTTATCGTATAAAATCAGACGTATTATTCAGAGCATTTTTTTGGTTCAGCGCTGCAGGGACATTAGTTTTATTTATTATTTTCACATTTTATTACGTGTTCTTCTATTAACGTTGTCCATGTCATACAGTGCCCTTGTTCATTGGTGTATGTCGGTAAAACACTGCCCTTCAAGACCTGTATACTATATGGAGAAATGATACCAACTATCCTTTAGCTGTACATTTTATTAAAAAAAACAACAACATTACATGTCTGATCTGGTATTTTGGGCATAGGAAACAGTCAAAATTGGCTTTAAAGGTGGCTCAGAAGGGAAACTTTTTGGATACATTTTTAGAATTTTGTTGCACCTCAGGCCTTAATGAAGACTTAACTTTGGGTCTTTTTGTAGAATGTATGTTTGTATGTATATATACCTCTGTTCATTATTCAAGTTGCAGCTTAAAAAAAAACAAATAAAAAAAAAAGTAACTTAGTAAAAGAATTTCCAGTGGTATAAAAGGTTTTGTGTTGACGTATAGATTGAGTGTTTAAAATAATATAAAAAGTATGGTCTTTTGCCTTTTGTTTTTGTTTTTTGTACCTTATTAATATTTTCAGTTGTTTTTGGTTTTTGTAATTGTCAATAGAAGATTTGTGACGTAAAGGTGATTAAAATTGAGGAAAATTGAGCATATATAAAAAAGGGTGCTCCTCTCTGTCAGCGTGATTAAGACTCTTTGTCAAATGCATTGAGATTTGTTTTGTGCTTTTTGTTTTCTAAAAAGGCCAGGGTGTCCTCGGCTCACCGCGCACCAGCTACCCCTGTAGTCTGGCCGGGCTCTTGCGGGCTTGCCTGTAAGCTGCCCGAGCTGCGTTGTCCTCCGACGCTGTAGCTCCTGGTTGGTTGCATGGTGAATCCGCAGTGTGTAAAGAAGCGGTCGGCTGACGGCACAAGCTTCGGAGGACAGCGTGCGTTCGTCTTCGCCGCTCCAGAGTCAGCGTAGGGGTGGCAGCGGTGAGCTGAGCCTAAATAATAATTGGCCATTTAAAAATGGGAGAAAATAACAAAAGTAATTGGCAACAACTAAAGTTTTATACAAAAAGAAAAAAAAAAATGAAAAAAAAACTGTCTGCTGCCAGTTGTTATTAATCTCTTTCTGTGTGCGCCATTTAGGAAGAAGTTTATAATCAATGCAAACATAATTAACCACCTCCCATTTTTAGCATCTTAGAAGTTATCAGATATTGAAGATGACACAAGCCTGGAAAAAAAGCTCCATGGATTTTAATTACCTGCCACTCAGCCAGCGCTCTAGTTACAGATGCTCTTCTGTGTGACATAAGACTTGTTGCAGTCACTGAAACAAATAATGCTGCAATAAAACTCATTATTCTGCATGTGTTCAAATGACTACCTTATAATGTGTTATAGGAAACAAAAACATCAACCTCACAGTAAATAACACTAAAACATAATAATGCCAAATCTGAGAAATATATTCAACCCCCTGCAAAGTTTTTACATTTTGTTGGCACCTGAGCGTACTCCACAACGCTTTCATATAAGACTTTGCATGTAGAATCTACACAAACTACTCCACTTTGATACAGTTAAAAAATGCATATATAATATAGATAAGTAAGATTTACAGAGAAAAACAGATTAATCTCGGTTGCATAAGTATTCAACCCCTTTGCTGCTACAGCCCTAAATAAGCTCTGGTGCAAATTTTTTGTTTGAACGGTCACAAAATTTGTGAAACGGTTTCAGCCTGCGTGTACTCAAAGTGGTTTAAATTGTAGATAATTTCCCTCCTTATATAAGAGTTTCAAGCTGCAACTCACATAGTGATCCAACAAAGCAACCATGAAGACCAAGGAGCTTTCAAAACAAGTCAGGGATAAAGTGATAGAGAGGCACAGAGCAGGAGAAGGGTAAAAAAAAATTTCAAAGGCGCTGATTATCCATCTCAGCACGGCAAATCTATCATTAAGAAGTGGAAGATGCATCATACCACCCAGACATGGAAGCAGGAAACTGGTTCGGGATGTCACTCAGAAGCCAACAATGACCTTGAGAGATCTGCAAAGATTCTGTGTCTGAGATGGCAGTCAGTGTTCACACATCAACAATAAGCTGGTCCTTACACAAAGCTGGCCTGTATGGACGGGTGGCAAGAAAGAAGCCATCGCTCAAAAAGCCTCATCTTAAAGTACATATGGAGTTTTCTTTAACTGTCTGTCTGCTATCTCCTCCTGGATGCACTCACATCACCTCAAACTCAACCTCTCTAAATCTGATCTCCTTTTCTTCCCCTCCAGCACAGCAGAACAACGCAGTTAAACGAGGCAGTCTTCCCAGCGACAGCGAGTGGAAGCGACAGCGAGTGGGAGAAGTACAGGCGTGGAAAAGTACAGAGCAGTTTCGAAGCAGAAAGGAGAAATTGCATCTTGAATTGCTTTAATCAGAAAACAGAGGACATTGGGGAAACACAGCAGCAGCTCAAAGTCAAACAGCCGCGTGTGTTTTTCTGATAACAAACAAGCTGAAACTCAGAGCAGCTGATTCAAATTCAGCGCCGTTTTGAGACACGGGCGAGGGGAGGAGCCAACAGCACAGCAGAACAACGCAGTTAAACGAGGCAGTCTTCCCAGCGACAGCGAGTGGGTGAAGTACAGGCGTGGAAAAGTACAGAGCAGTATCGAAGCAGTTTGAAAGCAGGTTGACAGCTGCAGAAGAAACTAAACTTCAAAAAAAAAAAAACCTCAACATGGTCTTCAAGCCAGTAATCTGTGACACCTGCTTGATGTGGGAAATCCGAGAAAACCCAGCGGAGCTAAACCAAGTGTGCATAAAGTGCCGCGCGATCCAGGATTTGCATAAACTAGTAAGTATGCTAGAAATGGAGCTGGAAGAAGTGAGACAGCAACAGGATCTTGAGGAACTGGCACACCCACAATTCATGGAAGTCTGCATCACCCCTAACAGACTGAAAGCCACCAGGGAGATAGAAGGTCAGAACAGCTGGGTTCAGGTAGGCAGAAGCAGGGAAAAAAAGAAACTTCGTCAAACACAACCACCAGAAATCAAAACAACCAACAGATTTGAGTCACTTCAGAATTTTGATGAGCAGAACCAACAACAAGAGAATGAAAGGAACAACATCCAGGACCCTATTGACAGTGGTGACCAGACAGCAAAAAGAAGGGAGGTCATGATTGTTGGGGACTCCATATTGAGAAACACAGCAAGTTCAATTCGCAGTTTGGACCCCCTTACTACAACAGTGTGCTGCCTTCCGGGAGCCTCGGTCAAACACATCACTGAGAACGTGGACAGGCTCCTAGAACGAACAGGAGACGACCCGGTAGTAGTCGTCCACATCGGTACAAACAACATTGGAAGAGACAGACCAAAATCCCTGCAAAACAAATTCAGAGAGCTAGGAAGGAAATTAAAAGAGAAAACCAAAACTGTGGTATTTTCTGGTATACTACCCGCACCTTGCAAAGGACCATATGGACAGCTGGAAATAATTAATCAAAACGAATGGCTGAAGACGTGGTGCACACGGGAAGGCTTCACCTATCTTGATCATTGGACCACATTCTACAACGAGGACTATCTGTATAGACGGGATGGACTGCATTTAAATAACAAGGGAACTAGTCTACTCGGAGAAAAGATCCTCGAGCAGGTTCGGAAGCATTTAAACTAGAAAGGAAGGGGGGAGAAATCAACAAAAAAACAGAAGGGAGACCGCATCAAAACAAGAACAACAACTCAGGTAAGACAACCATTAAATGTATTTATCTAAATGCTAGAAGTATCAGAAACAAAATTCTAGAACTTGAAGCTACTGCACTAACAGGTAACTATGATGTGATAGGTGTTACAGAAACGTGGTTATCTGAGAGTGATGGGGACGAATATAATATTTGTGGGTATACACTGTATAGGAAAGACAGGCAGGACAGAAGAGGAGGAGGGGTAGCGCTATACATAAGAAATAGTCTTGAAGCCCAGGTGTTAAACCTGGACAAAAGAAAATAAAACCGAATCAATATGGGTCAGAATAACAGACAAAAATTCAAAGGGCATAATAATAGGAGCATGCTATAGACCGCCAGATTCAGACGGTGAGCACAATAATCTGTTATACAATGACATTAGAAATGTGTGTAGCAAAGGAGAAGCCATACTAATGGGGGATTTCAACTTCCCCCAAATAAAATGGGAAAACCCGGTGGGTAGCGCGAAGGATGAAATAGAAATGGTGGAAATGACAAATGACTGCTTCCTAACACAATTTGTGAAGGCACCCACTAGAGGGGAGGCATGCCTTGATTTAGTCTTTTCAAATAACGAAGATAGAATAACTAAAACAGAGGTCAGAGAACCACTGGCAAACTCAGACCACAACATGGTCTCATTTGAAGTGTTTTTTAAATCCCCAAAAGTAAAGACTAAAGCTAAGGTTTACAATTTTAGAAAAGCAAACTATGAAGGTATGAAACAGAGACTAACAGAAGTAGATTGGAGTAAAATAGAGAAAACACCCACAGAAGAAGGATGGTTGTTCTTCAAAAATGTAGTACTAGAGGCGCAAAACAATTATATCCCTAAAGTAGACAAATCTAAATGTAAAACTAAATTGCCAAAATGGTTTAATAGATCAATTAAAAAAAATATTCAGCGAAAAAAGGCACTTTACAGAGCATTAAAAAAGGACCAAAAAGAAAGTACGCAGAAAGAGTACACAGAACTGCAAACGCAAGTCAAAAAGGAAGTTAGAAAGGCCAAGAGAGAAATAGCAATAAACATTGCTAAGGGAGCTAAAACCAATTCCAAAATGTTTTTCCAATATTACAACAGCAAGCGAACATTCAAAGAGGAGATTAAATGTTTAAGAGATACAAATGGCAAAATCGTAGAGGAAGAAAAAAAAATAGCAAATATGTTAAATGATTACTTTTCACAAGTTTTTACAAAGGAAGATACTGACAACATGCCCCACATGTCATCCAGTTCCTATCCAGTTTTAAATAACTTTAGCATAACTGAGGCAGAAGTGTTAAAGGGACTAGGAGCTCTTAAAATAAACAAATCCCCTGGGCCGGATGAGATCCTCCCAGTAGTACTCAAAGAAATGAAAGAAGTTATTTACAAACCGCTAACCAAGATCATGCAGCAGTCTCTTGACACAGGGGTGGTACCGACAGACTGGAAAATTGCAAACGTAATACCGATCCACAAAAAGGGAAACAAAACTGAACCAGGTAACTACAGACCAGTAAGCCTGACTTCTATTATATGCAAACTTATGGAAACTATAATAAGATCCAAAATGGAAAATTACCTATATGGTAACAGGGTACTGGGAGACAGTCAACATGGTTTTAGGAAAGGGAGATCGTGTCTAACTAACTTGCTTGATTTTTTTGAGGATGCAACATCGATAATGGATAATTGCAAAGCATATGACATGGTTTATTTAGATTTCCAGAAAGCTTTTGACAAAGTCCCGCACAAAAGATTAATTCTCAAACTGAACGCAGTTGGGATTCAAGGAAACACATGTACATGGATTAGGGAGTGGTTAACATGTAGAAAACAGAAAGTACTGATTAGAGGAAAAACCTCAGAATGGAGTGTGGTAACCAGCGGTGTACCACAGGGATCAATATTAGGTCCTCTGCTATTCCTAATCTACATTAATGATTTAGATTCTGGTATAGTAAGCAAACTTGTTAAATTTGCAGACGACACAAAAGTAGGAGGAGTGGCAAACACTGTTGCAGCAGCAAAGGTCATTCAAAATGATCTAGACAAGATTCAGAACTGGGCAGACACATGGCAAATGACATTTAATAGAGAAAAGTGTAAGGTACTGCACGCAGGAAATAAAAATGTACATTATAAATATCCTATGGGAGATATTGAAATTGGAGAAGGAATCTATGAAAAAGACCTAGGAGTTTTTGTTGACTCAGAAATGTCTTCATCTAGACAATGTGGGGAAGCTATAAAAAGGCTAACAAGATGCTCGGATACATTGTGAAAAGTGTTGAATTTAAATCAAGGGAAGTAATGTTAAAACTGTACAATGCACTAGTAAGACCCCATCTTGAATATTGTGTTCAGTTCTGGTCACCTCGCTATAAAAAAGATATTGCTGCTCTAGAAAGAGTGCAAAGAAGAGCGACCAGAATTATTCCGGGCTTAAAAGGCATGTCATATGCAGACAGGCTAAAGGAATTGAATCTGTTCAGTCTTGAACAAAGAAGACTACGTGGCGACCTAATTCAAGCATTCAAAATTCTAAAAGGTATTGACAGTGTCGACCCAAGGGACTTTTTCAGCCTGAAAAAAGAAACAAGGACCAGGGGTCACAAATGGAGTTTAGAAAAAGGGGCATTCAGAACAGAAAATAGGAGACACTTTTTTACACAGAGAATTGTGAGGGTCTGGAATCAACTCCCCAGTAATGTTGTTGAAGCTGACACCCTGGGATCCTTCAAGAAGCTGCTTGATGAGATTTTGGGATCAATAAGCTACTAACAACCAAACGAGCAAGATGGGCCGAATGGCCTCCTCTCGTTTGTAAACTTTCTTATGTTCTTATGTTCTTATGTTCCTCATCTTCCCCATCCTCTGATCTCTATATCTCCATTCCTTTGGAATATGCCACACCCTCTCTCTCTCACATCTCCACTCTAGCACACACCTGCCATTTATTCCTGAGCAACACACGAAGAATCCGACCCTTCCTCACCAACTGTTCCATGCAACTCCTCGTCCTGGCCTTGGTACTCTCCCGCCTAGACTACTGCAATCCGTCCTAGCCAGCATCCCTGGGTCCGCCACCCATTTTCTCCAGCTCATCCAGAACCCCGCTGCTCACCTGGTGTTCTCTCTGCCTCCCGTTTCCCATGCTACTCCACTGCTCCACTCACTCCACTGGCTGGCGATCACCGCTTGAATCCAGATCAAGACTCTTGTACTCGCCTACCAATGCCTTGACCAGACTGCACCCAGCTACCTCCAGACCCTCATCTCTCCCTACACCCCCACCGAGCTCTCCACTCCACCTGAACTAGAACACTGGCTGTACCTCCTCTAGGGTCCCCTGGTTCCAGAGCCCACTCGTTTTCCACCCTCGCCCGACAGTGGTGGAACGACCTTCCTATGGATGTCAGGACTGCCCAGTCCCTGACCACCTTCCGGTGCCTCCTCAAGACACACCTCTTCAAACAACACCTGTAACCTGTAACAACTCCCTTCTGGACAATATAGCACTCTGCCTTAATACACTTTAACTTGCACTTATCTGCTTCCTATTTTACTGTATTTAATCCTGCACTTCACCCAATCTGTAGTATCTTGTATTTCATTTGCACTCATATCTAAACCTGATGTAAATATCAACACTGTTACCTGCTCTTGAACTGCCCCGATATCAAATCTTACTGAGTTTTGTATTTGCTCTTATTAGGACTAAAGTCGCTGTATTTTATAACTTGATCTTACTGTAATTCTTGATATGTATTTTTTGTATACAACTGTACGCCTGCTAAGCGTAAGGGCGTCTGCTAAGAAATAAATAATAAAATAATACTAATAATTAAGTGCTTTAGTTTAGCTTGAATCAATAAAGTGCTTTAGTTTAGCTTGAATCAGTATTCATTTTATTGACAACGATGGCAGATTGTTCATGGGTTTATCGGGAAGCATGCATACAAATCCTATACATTCTACAAGGCTCATCATGTGTGTTCATGTTGCATGAATTGAATAGTGTATCTGTCAATTCATTGTTGATTAATGTTGCAATTAGCTGATGAATTGGGCAATGTGGTTTTGTAGCGCACAACAGCATGTCTTTCCTTTGTTTATTAAGCTAATTCTGTTCCCATGAGCATTGGGTTTTCAGGTGGCAATGACCCTTTGTGGAATTACTCACAGAAATTACAACACCAGTTATACAATTATATGCAAACTACATAAAATCTCTGACATTTTACTGTACATCACTGGTTTGGCCGGGGTTCTGTTGCTTCACTGTCAGGTCGGTGCTTTTGATGTTGTTTCACTTGTTTCACTTTATTTGATGGTATGTATATGTACAGTAAATTACCAGCTCATTAAGACCCCTGGGAAGTTTTTCCACTAATAGGAGTAAATCTCTAAGATCATTATACTCAATTCTTTTGGTGGTTGTTTTCAGTTGATTTCATTATAACTATATGAATTACACTATGTAACACAATCTTTGTTCCTGGGTAGTAAGTGTTATTTCCTAATTGCTTATGCCTCAAAAGTATAGAAAATGGCTATTATTCCCCACAAACTTTGCTTTTGTGACCAGGACAGTGATATTTCGAAATATCACTATTTCCAATGGGAAAACGGGCAAATGTGTGTCTTTTCATTCACATAAAGTCAGAAAAAAACAACATATGAATCCAAATTAACATGTATTTATACTAAAGTAATACAAAAATGACTACAAAAGATTTAGAAGTGAGTAGTTTTTCGAGATTATAAATACAGTATAATCGTAAATCTCGAAAAACTACTCACTTCTAAATCTTTTGTAGTCATTTTTGTATTACTTTAGTATAAATACATGTTAATTTGGATTCATAAGTTGTTTTTTTCTGACTTTATGTGAACGAAAAGCCATTTTCTATACTTTTGAGGCATAAGCAATTAGGAAATAACACTTACTACCCAGGAATGAAAAAAATAATAATTTGTTACACGGTGTTATATGTAATCAAATGTCTGTATTAAAGTATATTACAACAACTAAAAATGTATTTTTGTTGGTTTACTCTTGGTGAGTCAGCAGTAAACTTTAGTATAAAGGTTACACAGCCAGCCTAACTAGAGAAACTCTTACATAGCAAATTGCACCAAGCATATACAACGTGCTGCCATAATTTATTTACACAGTCATGTTTGCACTAACACATTTAAGTGAACCATTGAGAAAATGATTGTTGCAAAGATACTCAGACTACAATTAATAAGTGAATATAGATTTAACACCACATACATTGCCCTGGAGCATTAAAAAGATATCATGAATTAGAAAAAAATAATAATTGCTTGGTTTAAAAACCTCAAACTCAACCAATTTGGTCTAAACATTTAAAACAGCATGTTTGCCTATCACAAAATGTATCTTGTACAGGATTTTCACATACACATGTAATAGTTATTATACAGAGCATGTATAGGCTTTACAGACAGTACTGCATCTTTAAGTTTGTGTACCTGAAACAATATTTATAGGAATAATAAATACATTGGGTCTTTCAAAGGTTTGAGACCTTTGTTATTGCCTCTGCAGAGTCTGAATATAATCCTCACAAAATCAATCTTAATTCAAACTAGTCATAACAAACAAACATGTTCCTTCAGGGCATTAGTCAGCTTTTCTGCTTAAATTTCACTTCAGTGAACTTTCACCTTAAACACTTCTATAAGATCGTTTTGGAACTAGAACAACAGCTTTGGAATATTAATAAACAAAGGAGACAGAGCAAACCAAAAAAATAGATACCATCTTCAGGCCATACCATTTATTCACCCACCCAAATAGATTGGCGTATTTTTATATGATACCATAACCTGTAACAGAGTAGCTTTTTTAAATATATTATTCATTCCAGAAAACAGGCACCCCAGCATACTGAATTAGTTGTGCAATTACAAACAACAACACAGCCTAACCTTCTCAGAAATTGCCTCCCCAATAATGTTCTGCTTGTATGTTGTGTTGTGTTTTGACTTTCCGCACCTGCAAATGAAGGCAGCATTCCTGCAGTATTGTGAATAAAGGGCAGTGTGGCTGTCTCTGGTGCCTTTGTCCAGGCTCTGACATGTTCTTAATAATGCCTTCCTTTTTGACTGCTACCCATTTTCTACCAATTCTGTTCTTCTAACCTTAGCATCTCATCCTATTCAACTAAACAAATGTATATTAGCCCAGACACTTCTTCCATGGACTTCTTGTTTTCACCTTATCATTTTCTCTGGTTTTCAATGAATTATAAAAACTCCCTAGTTTCTTAATTCTTAGCCTGTCTACCTACATTACATAATGAACAAATCCCACCTCGAGGCAATGATATGACATATGTCCAGTATTTTACATCAGTACAGGGTGAAGTTCATGCTCCCCGTTAATTTAATACCAACTGTTAGCTCATAGAAAGAAGCAGGAAGAATGTTCTAGACAGTTGAAAATGTAAGGCACAACAATAACGAAGCATAACTACTTTACTGGTACTTCTTCAGAATTTGCCAAAACACTCTAACTCTAGCTGACACAGTGCTCTTCATTGAATCCCAATACTCTCCACTCCACTCAGATGCAAATGTTGGTTACTAAATTCAGGATGTTGTTACTAATGGTAAAGAGTTATGATTTTGACTTAGTTGAACCCTAGCCTCAACCATTGCAGGTCAGTGGTAAAGTTCCATTGGATTAAGGAAATTGACGAACAGACGTAGCTGAATTTAAAGGTTATCAGTTTATCCTTAAGAAAGTCTGAATCCGTCTAAAAATAGCTCTCTGGGGAGCATTTATGCAATGAGCCAGGGATGAAAGATCGCCATAGCAACTGCATGTTCCCCAGCTGTCCTGCAGGAGATGGGATGGGTGCTGCAAGCTGCCCCGAAATCATAAAATATTAAAGGGGACACTCAGAATACAGCCTAAACAATATACTGCATGTTTCCAGCTGTCAGCACATGCAGCATGCATTCATTATTGTAGCAAACAGCAGTGAATAAAAACCTTAGGTTGTTTGCATGTCCCTAGGGATAAATATATATATATATATATATATATATATATATATATATATATATATATATATATATATATATATATATATATGTGTGTGTGTGTGTGTGTGTGTGTGTGTGTGTGTGTAATATATATATAGATCAGTACATATAGTCTCACGTATCATGTCAGATGTCATGTCACATATAAATAATAATAATAAAAAAAAAACTTTTACTTTTTTTTTGGACACTGAATGTCTCTAACACTTTTAAGAGTTTTGAGTCTGCAAAACATTAGGAACATCTGCTTGACACAATTGAGACATGGATTGTGTATGTGTGCCATTCAGAGGGTAAATGGGCAAGACATTTTTGAGTGCCTTTGAATGGGGTATGGTAGCAGGTGCCAGGCGCACCGGTTTGAGTGTGTCAAGAACTGCAACGCTGCTGGGTTTTTCACGCACAGCAGTTTCCCCTGTGTATCAAGGATAGTCCACCACTCAAAGGTTATCCAGCCAATGGCAGGCCAGTGGTCAAAAATGGCTCATTGATGAAAGAGGCCAAAGGAGGCTGACACGAATTGTGCAGAGCAATAGACGGGCTACAGTTAGTCAACTGACAGTCCAGTACAACATTGGTGCCGAAAGACCCATAAAAGAATGCACAACTCATCGTACCTTGACACGAATGGGGTATGGCAGCCAACGACCTAACAGAGTTCCACTTCTTTCAGCAAAACACAAGAAACTGTGGTTGCAGTGGGCTAAGGAACGAAAACACTGGACACTGGAGGATTGGAAAAACATTGCCTGGTCTGATGAATCCAGGTTTCTGCTATTTCACGCTGATGGGAGGACTAGGGTATGGAGAAAACCACATGAGTACATGCATCCATCATGCCGCATGTCAACATTTCGGCTGGTAGTTGTTGTGTGATGGTGTGGGGTGTGTTTTCATGGCACACATTGGGCCCCTTGATAAAAGTGGAGCAACAATTGAATGTCACAGGATATCTGAACATCATTGTCAATCAAGTGCACTTCATGGCAGCAGTGTATCCATCTGCTAATGGATTTTTTCAGCAGGATAATGCCCCATGCCACAAGGCTAGGATTGTCCAGGAATGTCCAGGAATGACAGTGAATTCAACTTACTGCAGTGGCCTACCCAGTCACCAGATCTCAATCCAATTTAGCATCTGTTGGATGAGATGGAATGAGCTATTCGAAGTAGAGATCCATTACCAGTGCCTGGAGCAATGTCACCAAACCAAAAGCATAAGATATGGCATTTTAGGTACTGCAAGGTTATAGAGCACAATTTAAATATGACACTATGATGCATAACTTTATAGCTACACCTGAGCAATTGGTATTCATTGCTATTTGCAAAACAGCAAATTCAAACCTTTTCTCAGAAGGTCATCTCCATATTAATCTAAGTGGGCAATGCTCAGATGAAGAACAGTCTTTTCTAAATGGGTTAGCTTGCAGTTAATGACTGCCTCACCCACCTACTCTTACAGGTTAAGCACTGCAATATTGCATTGCACTTGTCTATTTTCCAGTGAAGGGCAATTACGGTTCCATGTAAATTTATATCAATATTTCTTAAACAAAATGTGTC
The DNA here is from genome assembly GCF_017654505.1 of Polyodon spathula. Lineage (NCBI taxonomy): Eukaryota > Metazoa > Chordata > Actinopteri > Acipenseriformes > Polyodontidae > Polyodon > Polyodon spathula. The sequence continues at coordinate 12,569,520 of NC_054543.1, forward strand.
TTTGTGAGGCGAGAGTGTATTAAATGGAATGTCCAGACAGTAATTTATGTGTACAGAAATAAAATAATTTATTTTTATTATCTATACACAACAAAATAATTAAATAACAAAAGAAAACAAAATGGTGTGAGGGAAGGAGTGCAGGGGTGAAATTCAAAACAAACCGTGATAACTCGTCTTTAATTGTCTTCGTGGCGAACCATACATAAACAAAAAAAGACAAAATAAATGTTAGTGTTTTTTGTTTTAAAAATCCCGCTGCACCAACCTAGTCTCTCCCTCCACCCGTTACTCCTCCTATTTTACTTTCGGACCAACCCCGAACACAGTAGTACGCTCCCTTTAGTATGTAATGTCCCGCCTCTGTAGTCAGTGGAACACCAATCCCCAACTGACAAGTGTCCTTATCCTTCACTTGACTCCAGTGGCTGGAATTTACATACTCGTACTTCCGCCCCTCACCAAGGTGCCGCCCCTCAAAAGATGACTTTTGCCATGGTCACGAGATCTTGGTAAGGGAAGTCACGAGTTGGTTTGATGCCATCTACTGTCGGGAGGCTGAATCACAGACCGAAATCGCGTCATCACAGTCTTACACACCTTTTTCCGAAAATATTTCATGCCAGTGATTTTTCATTTTTTCTTACAGTGTCTCCTGCCCCATTTCAATGACCTATTTTTCAAAAGCAGCTATAGAAAGGTAATTAATGAGCTTCCAGACTTTTCATTCAGAAGGGGCTGCAAATTTTTACTTTTCTAATTGAACTTCATGTTTGTGAAAGTAAAACCATTGGTTGCAAAATCAGGAATTTCAGGTTTCTTCTTTATAAAAGAAAATTTTTGCATGGCTGACATTTATGGATATTTATATACTTTTTCTTCAGTGATATAAGCACAAGACAGCTCATAAAACAATGTACACACTGTGACTAATCACAGGTTTGTAATGACGATTTTTATTAGATTACTTTTTCTTTCATTAAGAGGCCAGACTTTTGTGATTGCTGCGTATATTATTGATTGGTCAAGTAATGAGTATTTCTTACATATACTCATCTGTAAAGCACTTTCACACAAGGCGAGGTGAAAAATAAAGAATATGTACAATAAATAAATAAATAAATACAAAAGTAACTGATAAGAATGTGTGTAGAATACAAAGAAAGATGGTCGGCTCAAGTACATGGATGTGGAATATCAGCACATTAAGGTATCATCCACCAAGCCCTCTTGCCATTGGCCTCCCCTCTCTCATAGACACAGATATCAGATATCATCACTGTAACTAATTTTAACTAAACATTTTGATCAAAATACAGAGGAATAAAAATAATATTATTTTAGAATATTGTTCTATAGTTATTATTATTATTATTATTATTATTATTATTATTATTATTATTATTATTATTGCAGGTTTCAGGTGATATAATACAAAGAAAGCTTCACTGAACTATAGTTTACTCAAACTAATTCTAATCAGTAATTCTTCTGCAAAAATGTGCACAGACTGATACATTTTCTAATAATGTGCAAATGTGTTTGAGTGGCAGTCCCTTTCTGTGAATGCCTTACATTTTGGAGGAACACCCTGAAAGTGACAACCATTGTTTCTATCGAGGTTGGATGGGGTTATTTTGGGGGCTTCATTGTTCCTTTAAGTCGCTTCTGGCAACACAGAAGTGTCTACTCTAGCCCCCCTTTCATCCAAGCTAGTTTACAGCAAATGCCAGCAGTGGCCTCCAGGGGCCACGTTCCACCCATCCTTTGGGACCTTTCAATGGGCTTTAGAGGCTAAATGAGGTGTAAGTCTATTAAAAGGAAGTTTGTGCATGGATCATAGTGTCAGAGGGGGCCTTTGTCATGTCACTCAGGTGCAGTAAATTTCCTTTTAATCAAAACAGAGGGGATGCAAAGCAAAGCATGAGCACCAAAGAAAGCTTGATATTCTTCAAACACAACTCACATCAACTCACATCTTTCTACATGGAATCATGCACCAATGATATGTATTTTTAATTGTTCAATCTTGTTTAAAAGTGATTGCATATATAGTGGTTGGGAATCAATAATTCTCTATCAATATTTCTGCAATAAAACATTTCTACACATTTCCTCTGACATACAATGTGTGTATTATGAGCTTTGCATTGCCACCTTTAAATCTCAATTTGTATACCACTAAGGACAAAAGAAAATGCTGTGTCAGCATTGGAGACAAATAAAGTCAAAGTGGTCATGACCTCTTGGATTTTGGATGCAGTGTGAATTGACTGCATAATTTACTTTTTGCCTTATATACTACAACAATAGTTTTAAAGTGTCAAAAACAAAAGCTATACAACATAAAATGATCCTATCTAATGATCCAAAAAATGTAAATATCATGTGCAGTTAATATTTCTTCAATATGTAAAACTCTCTTTACACAACTTATGTGGAGCGCTGATTGTACCCATATGCATATACTTGAGTACTTTTCTAAATGTCGAACCACCTTAAATTTCAATTCTTAAAAAAAAAGATCAGTTTACCTTTATAGCTTTTGTTTACCTGGCTTCTAATGGTTTAACTTTCGTAACTTGACTCTTTTTTTTTTTTTTTTAAACATGACAGTATACCACGGATCCTTCTTCGAAATGTCCCCCATTTTGTAGATATTGCATCCTTCTATGATTAATCAATTTTTTCTAATGTGGCTGTTCCTTTCTCCAGATCCTGTTTGAAATGATTAGCAGTTATGTTTTTAATGAAGAAATTAAGCTCAACAAAGGATGTCCAAAATTATACTTCTTAATCCTTATGTTCAGGCTCACAAATGGTGCAAGTAAGTAATTTGACAATTGGACAAAAAAGCATTCTGATTTCTGTTGTTGTCATTTCAAGTCTGAAGCGCACATTGGAAAATAAAATTGTAAAATGCATATCGTGTAAATAGCATGAAAAAAGAAATTGGTTTTGTGGGCTGTACAATTACAGAACTAAATAGAGCTAAACCAGTCTGTATTCAATGAAACCAAGAGATATTGGTGACCCTCTGGAAGTTGTCTGTGACCGATAAGCAAGGGCAGTACAATTTTTAAACATTTCTTGTTCTTCTTTTTTCAGGCATCACAAGGCACTGTTGAAAGGGCTGACTATGTAACAAGGTTAAGGATTTGAAAGTTTGGAGTTCTTAGGCCAGCAGTGAATAGGGAATGATTTGTTGAGCGAGCAATAAAGCCCAGCTGATAAAGATTTTGACATGCTGAGTGCTGTTTATCGAACTGGCGGGAAGGGAGAGAGGGGGAGATACTGCTTGGGAAAAGGAAAATGTTTAAAGAAAAACTGAGAGAGGAGCGAGACGGAGGCAATGCTTCAGTGACTGAATTAGTATTAATGGCATAAATTGGTTGCAATTGGGAGTTGGCAGAATAACTTGATGTTCTTTCTAAAAAAATCTGTTCATCATGCATTAAGCTTCTTATTTATGTGTTTAAAGCTGCTGTACCCCATTGCCAGCTACTATCAATAAAATATTGTATTTGTAGAAGTCCTTTATTTGAATGTTTTCAAATGTTTGAGTTATTTTAATGTACTGAAAGTAAAACATATCTAAATGGAAACATTACAGGGGAAAAATATGTAGATATTGTTAACACAGTAAATATAACATTTGTAGCAAACATTTCAATTTGACTGATTCACTTTAAAATATACATAGAAAAATAAAAAAAGCAGCAACAAGAAGATATAAGTTTGTATTATTTACAGGTGCCTAGCAGTCTTTTTATATGTTATCAATTCAGGAATACACTTAAATATTGGAGGCACAGGGTCAAGCAAAATATACAATTTTATTAATGCCAGGGGGGTTGCAAATAAAAGAAAAAACAAAACACAAAAATAATAATAATAATAATAATAATAATAATAATAAATAAATAATAATATTATTATTATTATTATTATTATTATTATTATTATTATTATTATTATTATTATTATTATTATTATTATTATTATTATTATTATATGAGCTTTTTTGCTTGCTTTGCTTTCTGATATTTACTCTAATAACCATAAATATATTTTAGACTTATCTTGTTTAATTCTGCTTTCAAATCAGTATTAACAGAAGAACAACAGACTGTTCAATATTAGCTGCATCTTCTAGAATAGGGGAGACTGGAATTTCTCCACTTTAGCTCCGGGGAAACCTATAACAACAAAACGTGCTGCTGTATCCTGCTAACAGTGCCTGCTGGGCAACCAGAAGGTACCAAATCTTTACATTTTCTCCTTGAATGGATAACACACCCACCAGTGAAACTTTAAATTAAGTTTGTCTTAGTTTTCAAGCAAGGAAAATAGATATAAATAGCTTCATGAATTTATACATATTTAGCAGAAGGGGAATTTCTAATATAAGGTGATTATTAATATCACTCCCAAATAGCTGAAACCAGAGTTTATTGGTATTTAAAGTAGTCTTCTTTTCTATTTCAGTATTTTACTCTGAAGGAGGTAGGGTGAACAAAATCACACAAAGGTCACAATATCAAATGAGGTTAAAAATCATACAGGCTTGCAAAGCAACATGGCAGTCAGTTAAACTGAGCAATGAAGAAACACAGAAACAAAGATCTCATTGAACCGATTTCTATTGAGAGCAAATTGACCGTGGCTTAGTTGTTAGAAAAAGAGGCTTGTCAACTCATGCTAAAGCTGGAATATGCAGGTACCAGCTTGAGGTATCGGAATGCATATTGTTTTTGGAGATGCCTTAGTAAGACTGGCTGAGGTCACCAGGCCAACATTGACCTTTACACACTCATTTCTCAGTGTGCCAGCACTGATCTCTGGTAATAGATTATTGACCCGCTCAGAGCAGTCTTTGCCTCCAACGCTGTCTAATTCCTAAAGGCTAATTTATTACAACAGGGAGAGCCTGCATGTTATAATTAAGATACTTTTTTAAGGCTCAAGGGGTTAGACCAATAGCAACTGACTGTTGTCTGCACAGAATTAGATATATATATATATATATATATATATATATATATATATATATATATATATATATATATATATATAATATATATATATATATATATATATATATATATATATATATATATATATATATATATATATATATATATATATATATATGTGTGTGTGTGTGTGTGTGTGTGTGTGTGTGTGTGTGTGTGTGTGTGTGTGTGTGTGTCTGTGTAGGTAGATAGATAGATAGATAGATAGATAGATAGATAGATAGATAGATAGATAGATAGATACATTTGAACGCATTATATAAAGTGTCTTACAAATATCAAATCTTACAAATCTCTGTGCACAGTGGTAACCAGCATCTGTATTTGGTTATTGTAGATACTGAACATATCTAACTCTGATCTCAGAGGCAGTGAACTTATAGTAAATGGTCCTCTAATCTAAGCAAGGCCAGAAGCATTTCATTTCAAAAGACCATATCAATGAACAGATGCCATAGAAGTGATTGTTGGTCCTAATGTTCATCGGGTAGTAAAATAGGGGTTCTTAAAAAGGAAGAAACAGAATTACACTCACTAAAAAAAAATGCCAATTTTGTATGTGTTTTGCTAATATTACTAAAATGTAAGGCCTTTCAATTTGGAGACAATTTGAATATCTCCTGCTATTATGACAAGCTCTCTGCTATAACACTTCTTACTTCGTTCTTTAGTGGTCATAATACAGATACCCCGCTGTGTTTGTACAGTAATAACACATAATCACCAAGGGGTAAAGCTTACACCAAAAACATAAAGGAAATCCTACAACAAACATCTGTCAACTTGACTAAGGGGTTGATTTGATCAGCCTATCCCTGGGATGTTTTAGATCATTTTACAGCACTGGGAATCATCTTGGATGAAATCAGTCCAGGTGGATTCTCTGGTGCTGAAAATTCTTTAAAGAAAACATTTTATCCTGGCTGGGTATGGGGTAACCAAAGTCACCCCTGAGTTTCTTAAATGTTTTACCTTGATAGACAAAGACAGACCCCCTGATTATTTTGTGCCTTTTAATGTTATGTAAAGTAAACAACTAACATTTTTCTAGCTGGTCAATGAATATCATTCTGCTTTTCTTAAGTGAACCACAAATACTTGTGATTTCTGGGTTCAAAAACGACACGCAGTTAAGACGATGCTACAGCAACAGCCATATCCAGGCAATGTCTTCAACTGTAACAAATTGCATTAAGCATGCATAATACTAAGTAAGAAGGTTAATTAACAACATTTACTAATGTATTCACTAATTGTTATCAATTCGTCAGCACCAAAGGAAGAAGATGAATGCTTAAAATAAAAATAACATAATATTTTTGTTTTGTCTAACAACTAAAACTCAAAGAACAAGACAGCAATTTGCTTTAGAGTCTGCTAAACAGATGGCAACAAATTGTATAAAATTATATGGGCATAATATCAGTTCATAACATTTAGTTGACATATTTGATTTCATCGGTTAGATGCCGATTCCCTTTCTGAGCCCATATGGTGACAAAGGCAAATGGACCTTTTTAGATTGAAGTACCAATAAAATGGCATATTTTGGCTTCTAAAAAGAAAAAAAGGAGAAAATAAACTCTTAAGTCCTATCAACATGTCAAATTTCTCCAAAAAACAATATTTGAAAACTATTTTGCATGGTAAAAAAATGGTGTTTTATTTTTGGCCCAGCCTGAGATTTTTAATTGTATGATAATTCATCTCGGAGCTCTAATTTACCCCCTGCCGTGCTCTTTGTATGTTGTACCATTTTGTGAAACATTCCACAGAATTCTAAATGAGCTGTTGTTAAAAAAAAAAAAAAAAAAAAAAAAACCCTAGGCCCACCTAAAGCATCTATTTGTGGATATATTTGTTTGTACTTTTCTGAACGTTAACCCTTGTAACCCTATGAGACCATATGGAGTCCGTATGGACTCATTTGACTCAGAATTATTTTTATTTATTAGGAACTATAAGTTATTAGTTGTTTACACCACAAAAAAAAAAAAAAAAAAAAAAAACATTTTATTATAAGGTAGTCATGTTCTGTGTGAATAGGTTAAACATTAAGCTGCATTTGTAAAATGGTACATGATAATATATTTAAGCACGACAGGAAGCACAGGTCTAACATGGAACATGCAATCACATGGGAGTTTTACACTTGTGAAAAGATTGAAGATTTGAACAATTCAGCATATGTGAGTGGAGATGACTGATAAATGAATATTTGAAATCAGATTACCAGTACTTATTTTATTTTTTTTTTTTTTTGGGGGGGGGGGGGGGGGATTTTAACAAGTTGTTGTTATACAAGTTTTTTTTGTTTAAAACTTGCTTAGCAAGATCATTCAAAATCTAACAAGTTTCTACAATCTTTTTTGCAAGTCATCAGAATTTACTAAACACAAGAAAGCTGTTCAATAAGACCCCATTTACCAATGTGTCCAACTCATACAATAAATGCCTGCTCTTCTGATTCTTCTGCCCTGTCTATCAAATCATTCGTCAACCTAAAGTATTATTTTACACCAGTGCATATTTAGCTGCAGGAAGCCTATTAATTTCAATAGAGTAGCCCATCATCTCTAGAGGCTACCAATATACAGTGTGTGTGCCATTGTTCTGGAGTATTTACATCTGCGTTCAAAGAATATTGATAGCCGAGTATATACATACAATACACAGAGATTTACTCGTTCAGTAAAAAAAAAAAAACATTAGTTACAGGTTGCTTGCCACTTAACACTGTTGAAATGCTGAAAGGGTTAATTAAGAAGGACTTTTTTATGAAAACAACATTTCTAGCCTTCATGTACCAGTTTTAATGAAATCATGTTAGTGGGGACTCATTTCTGCCTTCATAAAAGAGCATGATGTCATTAATCCCCAATAACTCAGTAGCAGTATAATAACATACTGGCTTGTATGCCTTTCCACCAGCTTCTAATCCTTTGAGTTTTCTTGAGAATGAGGCCGGCAGGTATTCAGATTCTGGACACAATGTGTACTTTTTTATGATGTATCAGCAAGGATATGGTGTCTCTGTTATTTTTAAATGTTGTTTGTTTTTTGGTTTTTTAATAATAATAATAATAATAAGTATCTTCCTGTATGATTTGCTCTAAGGTGTAATTATGCTTGTAGATTATTGCACAAAAAAATCAAACCTACTTATACAGGGTGTGACAGGGTGGTTGGGTGAGTGACGTCACACCTGGAAATACACACGGCACAAGTACTGTGAGGTGAGACACAAATGCGATCGTTTTTATTCAACAAAATAAACTTTAAATAATAAACAAAATGGCAGAACGGCACGAGGGCCAAACAAACAAACATACACAAAACAAAAGTACTGTTCTGGTTCAGCCTCAGTACACACAGCAATTGTCTTTTAGTCTCCCTGCTCCAAACAACCAACCTTCCAGTACACAGCTGCTGTTTATATTGATGCAGCTGTCCTCAAATTGGCAAACAATTAGCCAATTTGAAGACAGCTACATTCTACATGAGTATTTCTGGCAGGGAAGATTTTTAACTCCTTCCCTGCCAAACAAAACAACAATAATAATAAAAAAACAGGTTCTTCACACAATACATTTAAATAATAATAATAATAATAATAATAATAATAATAATAATAATAATAATAATAATAATAATAATAATAATAATAATAATACCACAAATAAACATAGGGCGGGTATACCCTGTCACACAGGGCCATTAGGGAAAAGTGGTCATATGCAGGTGGGAAAATATACAGAGTATATTTCAGCTTGTTCTTCTATGCAGGTGATCTTTTTATTAAATTGTTACTAATGCAAAACATTAGCTTAAATGTGCAGTGTATTTTGCCATGTTAGGGTAAGAATATTACTTACTGTATGCTTTACTTTATAATTACAAAGCACAATTCAGAAATCAGGGGTATATTCAATTTCCAAGCTCCTATTCACAAAGCTTCTGTTGGGTGAGCAAATAAAAAAAATGCCTGCTTGATTTAATATTATATTCAAATCCTTCACCATGTGGGGCATTCATATTCTTGGCATGAACTATTGTTTTAACATCGCTGTTTAAAACTGTCCAGAGAGCAACTCGAGATTTTTAAAAATAATATTCTATAAAAAAAATTTAAAAAATAAAAAAATAATACAGGCTGAAACAAAAACTGTGTATAAGAAACTGACCAGTAAATTTCCATTCAAGATATAGTGCATTGATGGGTATTCATATTTACTTAAATTTTACCTAAAGTAACACTTTGATCATCACAGTAGCATTGCATTGGCAGTATCACTGAAATTCATCACAGAAAATTAACCCCTCCTGCTTTGCATACGTATGTACCAGATGGCAAAGTGCATCAGACGATAACAGCTGTCAATTTCAAGTTGGCGCCTCACTAGTTGATTTCTTTTACTCACATATATGAAAAGAAAGGCTTCTGGCAAATCCCAAAATCCGATGATTTTTGGTGAGTCAAATTGCAGCTGAAATGGCCTGTATCTGTTTTTTTTTGTTATTATTATTCTTACATTTTTGTATTATTATTATTTAAAAGTATAGGGCAGTAGCAGTCAGTCTGTAGTCAACTGGAAGAGGCCTTCCACGTTAAAATGTAGCAACCAGCTGAGGTTTTTCTGCCTCTCTCTAGCTTTAAGCGCGAGAGGTAAGTGGAGACGATGAGACACTGTCCCTGGTGCCTCCTTTAACTGCCATTCCTTTTAAATTAGAATTGAATTCTCCAAATAAATTCTTCATTGTGGACCTGAGATGCAGGAAAGTTGAATTTCACTCAAGTACTGGCTTGGGAATTCAGCCCCCTTTCCATTTACTCTTGTTATTTGCATGATAAAGGCAGAGGCTTAGGGACAAGGCTCGGAACCGTGCTGTTTTCATTTATTCATCTCTTTACTAACATTACCCTGCTTCACTCAGAGTCAAATGAGGAAAAACATAAGAACAATTTATACAGGGCCTAACAAAAGGACTCCAAGGATAACTGGTGTAGCAATGCTTAATCTAAACACAGACTTTCATACAGTACCTGGAAGGTGCTGTACTTTTTTTCTAGAAAAACAATGGAAAGAGAACTGTTTCACAAATATCATCAATATTTATGGTTATTGGAATTACCCAAAAGCATTTTCTTATCTAAACTGAATAAAAATCAGCTGATGTGCAGACTTAGTACTGGTGCCACCACATACAAAACACTAGAACGATATGGAGGATATTGGCAATAGCTTTTTGCTAAAAAAATGTCTCCACCACAATTTCCAGTTTTCCAACTTTTTAAAACTTACTGGAGATTTGGCACAAGTTTTCATGACTCGGTACAATTTTGTCTGACAGGTGAGAATTACACGTTTTAAATGATGAATCATATGTTGCAATAAATAACTATATACATAACATACTGTATGAGTAAGGCTTTTGCTTTTTTTACTTCCCAATTGGCGAAATGGCAAAAAAATGCACTCTTCAACAACAACAGCATCATCTCCTGATAATCAGATTTACCGGCCCACCAGTGGTACGGTTCAGACCTAAAGATTATGTCTAACATGGCTAGGTAAAGATTGGTATTCAGCTAAGGACACCAACAGTAAGGCACGGAGCCCTGAGCCTCAAGCAGATGAGAACATGAAGCATATATGGAAGCTACTGTATATCATGTCAGTATATAAACAAACACAAATTATATCCCTTTTTCTTCATTTTAATATCTACTATTTTCTTTTTTTTATATAAATTCGGTACATAATAAAAAAAAAAAACACAATAAAAAAACTGATTTAAATAGAATTGAAAAAAATCTTTTCACAAAGCTCATCTTTTTGCCATCAAACCACCTACCCCCTACATTTATTTTAAATGGTATCCTCCCCCTTAAAGATTAATTGAAGCTGGAATTAAAAAAGATGGCTCCCAGGGGTGGCCCGCTGTTTGTTATTCATGTTGGTCTGAAAACGGCAACAGTAAATCCTCTCAGCTGTTGTTAAGCCAGAGGTAATACCATACGTGTGCCATTTCCATAGAGTGACAGCCCCTTTGGATCAACTGGGGACTATTGATCTTGCAGGGCTCCATTTCAAGTTAATTGTGCTTGAAATGAGGTGCATACCTGCTTTGGTAACAGGTTTATTTATTTATATATTTTCCAAAGGGTTGATGTATAAACAGCAAATATTTAGTTCTCGTTTAGCTTTTCCTTGAAGCTGAATTCAACTGTGGCATAGTACTCATGGAACCTATTCATCTATCTAATAAGTGGCTTGGTGCAGCTCTGGCTACCACTATGTCTACCATTCTTACTGTGCTTCACTGAGTGATCCATCCAGGGGGAATACCTTCTGAAGAGAAAGGAGATGATATAGTCATCAGATTTGTTTAGGGCATCTTTTGAGCATTTACTGCAAACCGTGTTGAATCCTGATGGAACTAGGCTTAATTTTAAATGAAGTCTACCATTACCTAAGCATTAGGAAGTGAATGTCCACTACAGGTAAGCATCTGGATTCCATGCAACTTGCTCGTAACTGAATGATGGCTCTAGCTATTACTTTTTTAAAGACACTTTGGCTGTCTTTTCAGGCAACAAGAACTGAAGTGCACTAATGCCCTGATGAAAGTACACTAACAAAGACTTATCAAAAAAGTAAACAGTAACAAAAAATAAAATAAAAATAAAAGAGTAACAGTAAAAAAATTAAACTGGTAGATTGACTTGAGAATTGGTTTAATATGTGAAGAGAAATAATTAACTGTCTAAAGGCCCATACCTATTAAAGGTTGCCCATCATAAGCTGGTTCCAGGCCCAATCCTACTGACAGATTCCACAAGTAAACTTCAGTGTGGCTTTCAATTAATCAGGGGGAAAATTCCACCCAGAGACTCATCCATAACAGAGTCTACAAAGAGGTGTTAAAGGGGACGCGTGCAAACACAGCCTATTTCAGAGCACAGTAAAGCACACTAACTTACCATATGGCTCTGGATCAGCTTTTATTCTCGTAGTAAAATCTTGAAAGGTTACTAGGGAACCAAATACCCAGTGCCACCGATAAAAATTTCTGGTTGACCCCAACCCCCTGTGGGCTGTATTGGAAATACCTCAAGGATGGGGAGGAAAGGGAATTTAATATGAAAATAAATATAATTACATATGAGAAAATACCATATATGTGTAAGTTTATTGTCTATTTAAAAATAAGTGTTCAATATTAATTCCTTTTAGGATAACTAAAAGTTAACAACATTTTTAACAAAAAGTTAACAAAAAACAAGTATTTACAAAAGACAATACAGTATCTGTTGCTCCAGAACCGTAACATGTAAACATCCACCAAACTCTGTTTAAAAAAGATACAATGGGGCATATTTTCAAAGTGTTTACATTATTAAAAGGAGAAAATCCAGTTGTTTATGAGTTCCATATCTGTCCAGGTCCTTTAGGATTCTGTGTTTTCTCTGTTCTTTTGTTATGCTTTTTAATATTTTCCGACCAGTAGATGACAAACCTGGCTGTATGTATAGTTATAATTATAGTTAGTTACAGCTGTAGTTTTTAGGGGGTTTTTTTGTTTTTTTGTCTCGTAAAGAGAAAAAATGTCAGACACCAGTTGGAATCTGATGCCCTCCGGCCTTGAAAATTGCCACATTCTCATCACGAGTTTGAATTCCCTTGCTGGGAATTGAACTTGTGCATCTAGAGTACAGTAGGTAATGCACAGCACTTTCAAAGCTCAAAGCCAATGTGCTGGCCCAAATATTTCAAGAGGGGTAACCTACCCTTTCTCTGATCCCCTTCCTCTTGATACTTACAGGCCAGCTCTGAGTTAACCAGGCGTGAAGAGTCCTACAGAAATAGATACAAGCCCAAAACTGCCAACGTATTGTGATCGTAGTACACATTTTCCCCTCAAGGAATTTCATGTTCCAGTTTACAGCATGAGCAAGTCTCACTTGACGCAAAGGTGCTCCCCGAGAAATAAAAATAAACACATATCAGAACACTTATTTTTGTCTTTTTATTTTTTGATCTTCACGTAAAGCATCTAAAGCGATGTATTTAATCAATATATAAATTATAGCTTCTGATTACTCAAGAGAGCAATGTAAAGTAATTATTGAATTCTGTATATTTAAACACGGTTGTGTGATAGAGGCTTTAAGGAGCATTTGTAGGTCTGAAATACAAAAATAATGTTTAGCACTATGCTGTTATTCTTGCCCTTTCAACAGCCTCATTCTTTATTATCTCCATCTCTCCTTAAGTGGTCAGCTGGGCTATCTCAGCCTGAAACATATAATAAAATGAATTGACAGAGAGACCAACAAATAGATAATAAAAAAATAGATAGGGTTAAATGATATATATATATATATATATATATATATATATATATATATATATATATATATATATATATATATATATATATATTCTACTGAAGAGCAAACATTGAACCTCAGATTAAACCTCAAAGAAAAGAAACAGCACTGCTCCCTCCTCTGGAATGTGAACCACTCTGCAGGCAGACTGGAAAAGCACAGCCCCAAACAAACCTCATCTTCCTAATTACTTTTCTATTCTCTAGGCCTGGGCGCTTATAAGCCTATTTCTGTTACAATATTAGCTATAAACAAGTGAAAGTGTGTAATGGATCGCATTAAACAGGCTGGCAGATTGAGGCAGGATTTAATTTGCATGCCAGATTAGCCTGCCACTGGTCAGAGCACCGCCTCGGGGCACCCACTTCATTAATAGGATCTAGTCTCTTAAAATCCATTAAGTCAATTGAGCGAACCCGTATATAATCTGATTTCAAATCCACCATGAAAATGCTTAAACGGTAGCCTCTGCTTCAAGCTTGCTTTTTAACTTTGCCGAATGCCATCGAACGAAGTAAGTTCTTAAAAAAGGGGGGACTCTCAACGGACGGTTTCCCTCACTTTTCCTATCAGATTCCCTAAGGGTGTGTCTATATATATATATATATATATATATATATATATATATATAGAGAGAGAGAGAGAGAGAGAGAGAGAGAGAGAGAGAGAGAGAGAGAGAGAGATAGATAGATACTGCGGTACACAAAAATCCTGTACACCCTGCAATACAAACAATCATGCTTCTACTACATGCGACAGTGAAAGGTTAAATTCTTCAAGCATCTTCAAGCTCTGTTACATATCAGGAAACAAACAATGAGTGTGTAGATATACTGATACACAGAAACACTTTACTGAGCTGATTTCAACATTAGATAAAAATAGATCTTAAGTTTTCTGCAGCATTTTTTTGTAATTGATTTTTTTTAAATTACAGAATGTATTCAAATACATTTCAAAAGTGTAGCTCTAATTCAGGCCCTGTACAGAACTGTTCAAATAAAGTATGCTGTGTGGACATTGAGAGAAGGTTAGACAAGTCAACCTGAAGCCCTATTCCTGCTTTGAAGACTTACAAGGATAGCACTGCTGGCACTGCTTGCCTCTGTGCCCCCTGAGCGCAAGGGGCTGACATGGTCAGTGTTACACCCGAGCGTTTTAGCCTGTCTCGATTTTACGTGTTGTACACATTCACAGTTGGGGCAGATGAAGGTAGGCAGCCAGAAAAGAAAACACATACTTGCCAACTGTATATTTAGAAGGATACACTTGCTTGAGGGAAATACAAAATTTATACGATTTCTAATTGGACAGCAGAAAAAGCCTAGAGATACAGAATAACAACAGAATGAAAAAAAAACAGCAACTCTTAAATCTATTTCTATTTGAGCTTGTTAAAGCGTGCAAGGCTATACAGATTTCCTATAGCCACAAGTAAAGATAATTCAGATTTTACAACAGAGATTTGTTAGAATAGCATAATTCCTTTAATAATTCAATGATTTGTGTAACTCATGTTAAGCCTTTGCAACACAACACTTGACAGAGAACCTCAAAAAGAAGAGGGATATGACACTAACAAAATAGTCATATTTAAAAAGAAAATGCTGCATTTAAATGTGATTCACTTTATGTTTTGAAGCAAGTGCAAAGTTTGCCTCCACTTCTATCAGAAAGGTATTTAAACAACAACCTCACCAGTAAAATTCTTTGATTTCTAATTTCACATTCCATGTAAAATTAAAGCAGGGCTCTAAAAAGCAGGGTTTCAGTTTACAGTGCCATGCGTTCTCCACGATTTCTTTGGGATCTCATCAAAGCGCTTAGTTTGACTGTCAGTTCCCCTTTCTACAGTCACCGAGTTTGTGGTAAGTATGGATTCGTTCTTAAATGAATCTCAAACGTGTGCCGCATTAACACAGGCAAATCCAAACCAAAGGGGACAAATAAGAAAAGTTCCAAAAAACACCAGATGCCTGTCCTAACTAGCTTCTCATAAAACTACTGATCTCAACATTGCTCTACATCTGTATTCTTTTCCCTATCTGCAACGTATTAACATATAAAGCATCATAGGAACTAGTTTACTCACTCAGTTCATGCATTAAAACACAAGGGGGTTTACACATTCATGCATCTGAAATATTAATGTTCCCAAGTGCAATGTATCAACAAAGCCTTGCATATAATAAGTGTTTTGCGGGCTTCCCTGTGAAATCTATTTGGTGGGGTGACCAAACAGTTGCTTGCATATGATTGATTAATTAAAGAAATAGGAGCACACTGAAAAAAACATGAGCAGCAATGTTCTGTATCCACAGAGTGCTAAAGGTTCGAATAAATGTTTCAAATTAAATAATCAAACGCCAAGCACCCACCAAATGTCAGCTATCAAGCGTCTATCTTTATTATTATAAAACCCTTTTTATAGAAACTGTAGAACAAGACAATTCATGCTCATGCAGACTCATTGCAGCCATGTCCTGGTCTTTGTCAGTACAGTACAAACATTTCAAAAAACACACTCACCAGACAGGCATTTAAGTGCTTTAGACACTAACTGTCCAATTAACTTAAAATTATACAATAACATCCTTCAATTAATTATAACAAGCAATTTCAGAATCTTAGTGAAACGCTCTTGGTCTAAAAGAGTTACAATATCTATTCAAACACTATGCTGTTGTTCATTAAAATGTCTAGCTACAGGTGATCATATGTCTTTATTTCTAATAGCCCTTTTTTGTTCACTTATACGTGTTTTCTATTCCCTAATGGTCTTGCCCACATAGTAAAGACCATAAGGGCATTTCAACAAATAGACTACAAACTTAGAGACACCAGTGATCCTACCTCTTATTTTAAATTGCTTATTAGTTTTAGGTGAGTAATTGTATCACCTTTTATCATTGCATTGCACATGTGCAATTGTGACAAGGAAAGTTCCAGTTCAATTTGAAGACAACCACCAATGTGACTGTGGGATATCCCTGCCCATTGGATAGATATTACTGAGCTCTTTATACCAGAGCTGCCGATAAGCCACTTCCTGCGATGATGCACTCCATCCTGACCACGAGGGCTTAAAACCATCATCCTGAGGAAGCGATTTTTCTTTATCCTTTTCAAGATGGTAAGGTAAGAACCTCTGTGTTTAACTGAGCGCTATTGTAAAAAGAGCTTCCTGAGTCAACTGCAGTTCCCCTGCATTCGTTCTAAAAGCCGGCTTGCCGCTTTCAGAGAATCAGTGACTCCAAAGTGAAGTTTCTTTTTCTGTCTTCCTCACTTCCAGCAGCCTGCTCACTTGCGTTGCAGGCTGCCTCTTTTGTTTACTGTCTGTTGTATGTGAGCGACTATCTGTGCAGTATTACCAGAAGTGTAGTAGTAAAAACTACACTCTTGGGAGAATACAGTTCCTCCACAGGGCTTGACGTTGCCGCATTCCTGCTGTCAAGTGATTTCACCAGCCGCTGCCTGGCAGCTGAAGTGGGCCTGGTTGTATGGCTACCAATGTGTATCCCCCGTCTCTGCATTGGAGCACACGGCCCTGCTTTTTGGGGTCGTTCTGTGGATTAGCAGTGCAATGTTTACAACAGCCATCCAGCCGCGTACTCCTCCACCGGGTTTACATTCACCCCACTGCAGAGTAGACCTCGTCGGCTGCATAGGACTGCCCACCTCGGTGAGTCGGGCCTTCTAAACAAACAACAATGTGTTCTCCCCCAACTGTTTTCTACTGTGGTTTTTTCAAGTTGAACCATTTGGGAACAGCTGTGTTTTATTAAAATAAAATTAATAACTATTTAATAGCCTATTTGATATGTGTTACACACACTGTGCATTTAAATCAACATGGGTTTTATTTCGCAGGGAGATCACTTCGGTCACTCAACATGTGGCAGGCTGGCGAGTGGATAGAGGCCCAGAGACAGACTGCAGTTCAAAAAAATAACTATTTTATTATAAATAAACAAAAATAAAGTGCACAAGGGCAAAATAACAGATACTCAAACACAAATAAAGCAAAAACAAAACTCACAAAAATAGTTTCCAGGCTGGGCAATGCCTTCACTGGATTTAGAAAATTCAAAAACCACAAAACAAACACCAACCTGCTTCCTCAGCTCCCTCTCCCCAAATGAGAAGCAGAGGCCTCCTTTTATATCAGGTGGCTGGGCGCTGATTGATCGTTAATCAACCTAATCAACTAATCAACCCCAGCCACCTGAACATAATAAACCCAGGCAGGTAGGGGAAGTTAACCCCATCCCTGCCAAATTAAAAGGGCAGAGCTTTGCTCTGCCACACACCTCCCCCCATGTACAACGTACACCGGCCGCAATCGGCCAACTCCCCCCTTCCCCCCACCCTCCCCCACCCCCCTCCCCCCAAGAGTCCAATTATGTCCCTTGGGTGGGCTGTTATGGTGGGTGGTGGTGGGCGGGGTTGATGTCGGAGCCCCCAAGCCTTCTTTGGTTGAGGGGGCCCCGAATGTCCAAGGTAGCATGGCGACGGCGGCCCGGCTCCCTCTGGCGGCGGCGGCCCGGCTCCCTCTGGTGGCGGCCCGGCGGCGGAGGCGGCGGCCCGGCTCCCTCTGGTGGCGGCGGCGGCGGCGGCCCGGCTCCCTCTGGTGGCGGAGGCGGCCCGGCTCCCTCTGGTGGCGGAGGCGGCGGCCCGGCTCCCTCTGGTGGCGGAGGCGGCGGCGGCCCGGCTCCCTCTGGTGGCGGAGGCGGCGGCGGCGGCCCGGCTCCCTCTGGTGGCGGAGGCGGCGGCGGCGGCGGCCCGGCTCCCTCTGGTGGCGGAGGCGGCGGCGGCGGCGGCCCGGCTCCCTCTGGTGGCGGCGGCGGCGGTGGCGGCGGCGGCGGCGGCCCGGCTCCCTCTGGTGGCGGAGGCGGCGGCGGCGGCGGCCCGGGTGGCTCTGGTGGCGGCGGCGGCCCGGCTCCCTCTGGTGGCGGAGGCGGCGACGGCGGCGGCGGCGGCCCGGCTCCCTCTGGTGGCGGAGGCGGCGGCCCGGCGGCCCGGCTCCCTCTGGTGGCGGAGGCGGCGGCGGCGGCGGCCCGGCTCCCTCTGGTGGCGGAGGCGGCGGCGGCGGCCCGGCTCCCTCTGGTGGCGGAGGCGGGCGGCGGCGGCCCGGCTCCCTCTGGTGGCGGAGGCGGCGGCGGCGGCCCGGCTCCCTCTGGTGGCGGAGGCGGGCGGCGGCCCGGCTCCCTCTGGTGGCGGAGGCGGCGGCGGCGGCGGCCCGGCGGCGGCGGCGGCCCGGCTCCCTCTGGTGGCGGAGGCGGCGGCGGCGGCGGCCCGGCTCCCTCTGGTGGCGGCGGCGGCGGCGGCGGCCCGGCTCCCTCTGGTGGCGGCGGCGGCGGCCCGGCTCCCTCTGGTGGCGGAGGCGGCGGCGGCGGCGGCCCGGCTCCCTCTGGTGGCGGAGGCGGCGGCGGCGGCCCGGCTCCCTCTGGTGGCGGAGGCGGGCGGCGGCCCGGCTCCCTCTGGTGGCGGAGGCGGCGGCGGCGGCCCGGCTCCCTCCTGGCGGAGGCGGAGGCGGCGGCCCGGCTCCCTCTGGTGGCGGAGGCGGCGGCGGCGGCCCGGCTCCCTCTGGTGGCGGAGGCGGCGACGGCGGCCCGGCTCCCTCTGGTGGCGGAGGCGGCGGCCGGCTCCGGCTCCTCTGGCGGCGGCGGCGGCCCGGCTCCCTCTGGTGGCGGAGGCGGCGGCGGCCCGGCCTCCCTCTGGTGGCGGACGGCGGCTCCTCCGGCCTCGGCTGGCTCTGGGAGCGGAGGCAGCTCCTCCTCCCTCTCTCCCTCTGGGAGCGACGGCAGATCCTCCTCCCTCTCTGGCTCTGGGAGCGACGGCAGCTCCTCCTCCCTCTCTGGCTCTGGGAGCGACGGCAGATCCTCCTCCCTCTCTGGCTCTGGGAGCGACGGCAGCTCCTCCTCCCTCTCTGGCTCTGGGAGCGACGGCAGCTCCTCACCCCTCTCTGGCTCTGGGAGCGACGGCAGCTCCTCCTCCCTCTCTGGCTCTGGGAGCGACGGCAGCTCCTCCTCCCTCTCTGGCTCTGGGAGCGACGGCAGATCCTCCTCCCTCTCTGGCTCTGGGAGCGACGGCAGCTCCTCCTCCCTCTCTGGCTCTGGGAGCGACGGCAGCTCCTCCTCCCTCTCTGGCTCTGGGAGCGACGGCAGCTCCTCACCCCTCTCTGGCTCTGGGAGCGACGGCAGCTCCTCCTCCCTCTCTGGCTCTGGGAGCGACGGCAGCTCCTCACCCCTCTCTGGCTCTGGGAGCGACGGCAGCTCCTCACCCCTCTCTGGCTCTGGGAGCGACGGCAGCTCCTCACCCCTCTCTGGCTCTGGGAGCGACGGCAGCTCCTCACCCCTCTCTGGCTCTGGGAGCGACGGCAGCTCCTCACCCCTCTCTGGCTCTGGGAGCGACGGCAGCTCCTCACCCCTCTCTGGCTCTGGGAGCGACGGCAGCTCCTCACCCCTCTCTGGCTCTGGGAGCGACGGCAGCTCCTCACCCCTCTCTGGCTCTGGGAGCGACGGCAGCTCCTCACCCCTCTCTGGCTCTGGGAGCGACGGCAGCTCCTCACCCCTCTCTGGCTCTGGGAGCGACGGCAGCTCCTCACCCCTCTCTGGCTCTGGGAGCGACGGCAGCTCCTCACCCCTCTCTGGCTCTGGGAGCGACGGCAGCTCCTCACCCCTCTCTGGCTCTGGGGACGACGGCAGCTCCTCACCCCTCTCTGGCTCTGGGAGCGACGGCAGCTCCTCGCCCCTCTCTGGCTCCCGGGAAGGCGGCTCACCCCTCTCTGGCTCTCGGGAAGGTGGCTCACCTCTCTTTATTGGAGTGACCGGTGGATCTCCCATGTCTACCGCCAGGTAATTAACCACCATGAGGGCAACCTCTGGGAAGGAGGCCGGGTGGTGCTGTTCCTCCCACTGTTCCCACCTCTCCCCATCTCGACGCCACAGCGTGTTGATAACTATGGGGAGATCGTGGACGAGGTCTGCCTCAGGGTGCATCAACCAGTCCCAGATCTCCTGGGACGGTGGTGAAGGTGGTGGTGCTGGAGGTAGTGGGGTGGCCCCTGATGCCCGGGGTGAACACTGCACCTCTTCCTGGGCCTGGTTGTAGGGGCATCCTGCCCAGTTGTGGCCGTCCTCCTCACACCGGCCACACCAGTTTGCCGGTGGCACGTCTGGGCAGGACCGCCAACGATGGTCCTCCTTCCCACACCAGGAACACCAGGGGAAGAGGCTGGCCGGGTCCTCCAGCGGTGGCTGCAGCAGCTTACATTTCTTCAGCTGCTGCTTGTCCTGCCTTTTCCACTGTCTGCTCTTCTTTCCCATTTTTTCAAAAAAAAAAAAAAAAATAAATAAATAAATACTGCTCTGAGCCTCTAGGTGGCGCTATCCCACTTCTGACACCAAATGTGGCAGGCTGGCGAGTGGATAGAGGCCCAGAGACAGACTGCAGTTCAAAAAAATAACTATTTTATTATAAATAAACAAAAATAAAGTGCACAAGGGCAAAATAACAGATACTCAAACACAAATAAAGCAAAAACAAAACTCACAAAAATAAAGTTTCCAGGCTGGGCAATGCCTTCACTGGATTTAGAAAATTCAAAAACCACAAAACAAACACCAACCTGCTTCCTCAGCTCCCTCTCCCCAAATGAGAAGCAGAGGCCTCCTTTTATATCAGGTGGCTGGGCGCTGATTGATCGTTAATCAACCTAATCAACTAATCAAACCCAGCCACCTGAACATAATAAACCCAGGCAGGTAGGGGAAGTTAACCCCATCCCTGCCAAATTAAAAGGGCAGAGCTTTGCTCTGCCACACAACACAATAATTATTTCCTCAGCTCGCAGTCTCAGATCAGGTGACACAGGTTGAAACTTCATTGAAGAAAATAGTGGGTTATGACAAAGATGCAGCTCTCCTTTCTTGTAAAGGTAAAGTAAGCAGTTCTGTATTTTGACGTTTCTGTTGTGGGAGGAGGGTGGCTATAGATTATGTGTGTCCCTTGTTAGTAGCTGCCAGTCTGCTTTTCATACAACATTTTCCTTCAGTGTTCTTGACAATTTTTGTAGATTCGATATTCTGTTTGGTATTCGGACGAATCTTTTAAGATGAATTCAGTATTCGGCCGAATTCCAGAAACTTGGATTTGTGCATCCTTATAATTGATGGATGTTATTGTATAACTGAAAGTTAATTGGAGAGTTAATAGTGTCTAAGGCACTTAAATGTCTGTCCGGTGTGCGTATTTTTTTAAGTGTTTATACGCCACTGACAAAGTCCAGTGGCCACAACGAATCTGCATGAGCCTGAATTCTCTTGTTCTACAGTTTCTATAAAAAAAAAAAAATTAAAAATTAATAATAAAGATATAAGCTTGATAGTTGACATTTGGTGAGTGCTTGGCATTTGATTATTATATATGATTGATTAATGACAAGCCTGATTACCTAGCATGGGCAATAACTAAGAAATCTGCCCTGGTATTTTCCTGGCTACGCAGCTTGAGTTTCATTTTTAAAACACCTTGTACAAAAATTTCAAATTAGCCGGATTTCTTCCTTAGGACTTCAGTTTTTCCTAACCTTTGCAGAATGGTTTATGTCAAAGGATTTGGCGCCTCTGCTGTGAGGTCTTCTCAGCTTTTCAAAATGCACAATAGGAAAAAAATATTAAATCCTCTGCTGAGGATTAAGGCACTTATAGAACTCCCAATTATCAAAACTTCTCAGAGCAGCCTCACAGCCCCTGCTCTGTTTATATGACTCCCAATATCTAATACTGAACAGTGTATAATGCCAGTGTGCCCACATGACACAAGTAAAGGCTCCTTTGCTTTCTGCCCCACTGAGTTAGGCAAAATGGGTGGCTTGAAAGCTGCAGGACTGAACTAACAATGCTAACAAAGCCTTGGTGACCTGCAGAGAGTGTGCCTCCTAGGAAGTTGCCAAAAACCGGCATTTCAAAGAGCATTCACTAAAAGTTTTCTTTAAAAAAAAAAAAAAAGAAATTCTAAACAATGCAGGCTTTGATACAAATACAGAATAATCAATTTCCATTTTAGATATTGTACAGTACATAACATCTGTAATACACTTGGAGAAAGAAAAATGAACGCATCCACACTACATATTTATTAATACAAAAAATTGGGAAAAAAGTGGTTAAAGAAAATATGAATTATTGTCATTCATTTGGGGTAGTACCTCAGTTACATATGTGTGTGTATATTTACACAAAAATATCTTATGCAAAAGATACACGTTTTAGTAATTATGTATTTTACACTGTTTATTTTGGTTACATCTGTGTGTATAGTCTAAAATAGGTGTACTCAGGTCCGAATCCGGACCGCAAATGCATTTTGACCGGACCGCCAAGTCATATGCCAATCTATGTGTTTTTATTTACATTTACCCTGGAAATGCTGTGAATTGTTCAGACAACATGGTTCTTGTGAGAGTGTGGTACGTGAGGGTACAGTAGGTGTCGCTGTGATAGTAAGTAGCAGATACAAAATATACAAGTCAACAGTATTAGCAGCTCAAATGAAGTGAAAGTCTATTTTGTAAGCGTGACAATACACAAATAAGATTCAATTTTCATATCTTATGGTACGAGTTCAAAAAATCACACATCACAAAGACCAATGAAATTGAATTGCTCATATTTTCCGGTCTTTTACATTGTTGTTAATGTAAGTAATCATATTCTTCCACCATTAAGAAAATAGTATGCAAATATTTCTCATATGCAATATGTTGGGTCTTGTACATTTTTTTTACTTGTGCAACTGTTGCAGGGTAAAGAATGCACTATTATATTATTTTTGATTACAATAATTAATGATTGTTTCACATTACATAGGAACATAAGAAGAGCATAAGAAAGTTTACAAACGAGAGGAGGCCATTCGGCCCATCTTACTCATTTGGTTGTTAGTAGCTTATTGATCCCAGAAGCAACTTCTTGAAGGATCCCAGGGTGTCAGCTTCAATAACATTACTGGGGAGTTGGTTCCAGACCCTCACGATTCTCTGTGTAAAAAAGTGCCTCCTATTTTCTTTTCTGAATGCCCCTTTGTGTAATCTCCATTTGTGACCCCTGGTCCTTGTTTCTTTTTTCAGGTCGAAAAAGTTCCTTGGGTCAATATTGTCAATACCTTTTAGAATTTTGAATGCTTGAATTAGGTCGCCACGTAGTCTTCTTTGTTCAAGACTGAGTAGACTCAATTATTTTAGCCTGTCTGCATATGACATGCTTTTTCAACCTGGAATAATTCTGGTCGCTCTTCTTTGCACTCTTTCTAGAGCAGCAATATCCTTTTTGTAGTGAGGTGACCAGAACTGAATACAATATTCAAGATGAGGTCTTACTAAGGCATCGTACAGTTTTAACATTACTTCCCTTGATTTAAATTCAACACTTTTCACAATATAGCCGAACATCTTGTTGGCCTTTTTTATAGCTTCCCCACATTGTCTAGATGATTTCTTAGTCAACAAAAACTCCTAAGTCTTTTTCATAGATTCTTTCTTCAATTTCAGTATCTCCCATATGATATTTATAATGCACATTTTTATTTCCTGCATGCAGTACCTTACACTTTTCTCTATTAAATGTCATTTACAATGTGTCTGCCCAGTTCTGAATCTTGTCTAGATCATTTTGAATGGCCTTTGCTGCTGCAACAGTGGTTGCCACTCCTCCTACTTTTGTGTCGTCTGCAAATTTAACAAGTTTGCTTACTATACCAGAATCTAAATCATTAATGTAGATTAGGAATAACAGAGGACCTAATATTGATCCCTGTGGTACTCCACTGGTTACCTCGCTCCATTTTGGGGTTTCTCCTCTAATCAGTACTTTCTGTTTTCTACATGTTAACCACTCCCTAATCCATGTACATGTGTTTCCTTGAATCCCAACTGCATTTAGTTTGAGAATTAATTTTTTATGTGTGATTTTGTCAAAAGCTTTCTGGAAATCTAAATAAACCATGTCATAAACTTTGCAATTATCCATTACCGAAGTTGCATCCTCAAAAAAATCATGCAGGTTAGTTAGACACAATCTCCCTTTTCTAAAACCATGTTCACTGTAGCCCAGGATACTGTTATCATATAGGTAATTTTCCATTTTGGATCTTATTATAGTTTCCATAAGTTTGCATATATTAGAAGTAGGTTTCTAAATTGGTCTGTAGTTACCTGGTTCTGTTTTGTTTCCCTTTTTGTGGATCGGTATTACGTTTGCAATTTTACAGTCTGTCGGTACAACCCCTGTGTCAAGAGACTCTTGCATGATCTTGGTTAGTGGTTTGTAAATAACTTCTTTCATTTCTTTGAGTACTATTCGGAGGATCTCATCTGGCCCAGGGGATTTGTTTATTTTAAGAGCTCCTAGTCCCTTTAACACTTCTGCCTCGGTTATGCTAAAGTTATTTAAAACTGGATAGGAACAGGATGACATGTGGGGCATGTTGTCCGTATCCTCCTTTGTAAAAACTTGTAAAAAGTAATAATTTAATATATATGCTATTTTTTTCCTCGTCTATGATTTTGCCATTTGTATCTCTAAGACATTTAACCTCCTTTTGAATATTCTATTGCTGTTGTAATAGTGGAAAAACATTTTGGAATTACTTTTGGGGTTTTAAAAAGCACTTCAAATGAGACCGTGTTGTGGTCTGAGTTTGCCAGTGGTTCTCTGACCTCTGTTTTAGTTATTCTGTCTTCATTATTTAAAAAGACTAAATCAAGGCATGCCTCCCTTCTAGTCGGTGCCTTGACAAATTGTGTTGGGAAGCAGTCATTTGTCATTTCCACCATTTCAATTTCGTCCGTCGTGCTCCCTAACGGGTTTTCCCATTTTATATGGAGGAAGTTGAAATCCCCCATTAGTATGGCTTCTCCTTTGCTACACGCATTTCTAATGTCATTGTATAACAGATTATTTTGCTCACCATCTGAATCTGGCATTCTATAGCATGCTCCTATTATTATGGCCTTTTTGTCCGTTATTCTGACCCATATTGATTCAGCTTTATTCTCTTTGTCCAGGTTTAACACCTGGGCTTCAAGACTGTTTCTTATGTATAGCGCTACCCCTCCACCTCTTCTGTCCTGCCTGTCTTTCCTATACAGTGTATACCCACAAATATTATATTCGTCCCCATCACTCTCAGACAACCAAGTTTCTGTAACACCTATCACATCAGTTACTTGTTAGTGCAGTAGCTTCAAGTTCTAAAATGTTGTTTCTGATACTTCTAGCATTTAGATAAATACATTTAATGATTGTCTTACCTGAGCTGTTGTCCATGTTTTGATGCGGTCTCCCGTCTGTTTCTTTGTTGATTTCTCCCCCCTTCATTTCTAGTTTAAATGCTTCTGAACCTGCTCGAGGATCTTTTCTCCAAGTAGATTGGTTCCCTTTAGCTTTATTATTTATTACTATGTGCACTTTATGAGTTTTGATTTATTCACTGATCATATATGTATTTACCTTATTTCATTTTTGAGAGATCATGTTCTTTTGGATTTAACTTTTGTTTGTTTTGTTTTGTTTTTTTGTACATGCCTTGCAACTGATCGTGGAATGGCCCGGACCTGAACTTAATAATTGATGACCAATAGTTTAATAAGGGCTAAACAAACACACTGCAAGATGGCAAAGGAGCCAGGAAGGAGGAAGAGCTGGAGCGAAACAGGGATGAGACGAGCAAGGACAGAACCTGAACACGGGACAAACGGACCAGTCAAGCACAGTCTATTTGTGTTACTCTTTTACCTGTAGTGCAGTACTGGATTGGCAGCTGAGTTCCAGCAGCACCACAGGGGACGAAAGAGCAGATTGACCAGGGATTAGTGCTGCAGACAGACTACATGACCCTGCCAAAGGGAGTTGGCTTGGATTAACTCCGCCACTCCCTTGCAAAAGTTAAGTGTGTTTTCTTTTTAAATCTTTTACTGTAGCTGGGTTAAACTGTGGCTGTGTTACCGGGGGTTATTATGGAATGATTTTATGTGCTCATGGCATGTCTTGTTAGCGCTCCAGTGACCTTTTATCTTTGTTTTATTTTTTTAGGTGTCTTGTTGCTGGTAAACGAAACAAAAACAGTGATCCGTGGATAAAGAAAGAAGGGACTGGGGCTGGGACTTCTATTGTGTTTTTAATTAATTATTTTAGATAGGTATTGCTAGCACTAGCTTGCTGTTAGTATTTTAGCCATAGTAATTTCCTTTCACTTTACTTTCATAATAGAATCTGTCTCTCTCTCTTTTATGTCATTGTAGTCTTTTGCTGGAATATTTTGCATGACCATACATGTAATAAAACTCTTAAACCAGATTTTATTGTTTGTTTTCCTTACCCCATCACTGTTGATATTTGTTCTGCTCCCCAGTAAAGAGATCATGATCCTGAATACATTTTCCTTAGGTTTTGAGAAACTTAAGGTGGCGTAGTCTTGACTAGAACATAATATACAAGGTAATAAATATCTCAGCCTCTTTGACACTACTTTACAGTGGACTTCTTATTTTGTGTTCTTCATCATGATTTTTTTTTCTTTTTTATAGAAATTGCCTGTTTCCAGTGCTTGCAAAAAAAATTATGTATAATTATTGGTAAATGTACTTTTGTTTGACAATAGGAAAACATCCATCAGATCGCAATTGATTGCACCTCTTCCACAATCTGACAGCGTACCACTTTCAAAGTGACAATGTGTTTTGGTACGATTACCAGATTCTGACAACGTACCACTTTCTAACACAGCATCGGTGCTACAAAGCCCATTTTGTTAAGTAGCTTTTCTAAGCTGATTAAAAAAAACATTACTGGTAAAACATACAATGTGTTGTTCTTTTTAAAAACACATACGCGTCAGCATGTATTTGTGTTATTGTTGGTACTCCTGACTCAGGGAAAGGACATAATATGGTACCGTACTGTACCACTCGTGTATATGAAACTTCACTTTGCAAGCAATGGTTTGCGCAATGGACAGAACCCAGGCCACGATAGATATCACATCATTCCACAATCCATCGAAATGTGTTATGTGTGCAAAGCTTAGCAATAAGTATGCTGATTGCATTGGCGACTAAAATGGTCAAATTCTGCAATCCATGTCAGGCTTACAACACATGCAGTTAAAATGTTTCCTGTCTTAAGTATCTGCAGATGACATTATGTGTGCAAACATTATTAATATTAATCAGAGTTCTGTTCTGACTGATGCAAATCTTTGTGTCTCTGCATTGCTCTTGCTGAGCTCACCTGTAACTCAAAACTTTGAAGACCTGACACTTCCATTTACTGTGAGTATTAGCTGATTAACAATGTACTGAATGTAAAATGACTGTATTTGTTTAATGTACTGAATGTAAAATGACTGTATTTGTTTATTATTTGTAAGGTGTTTTTTTTTTTTTTAATTCACTTGAAAAGGAAAGCACTCTTCAATTCAGTTTTTTTTTTTGTTCTTGTGCTTCAGTATTGTTTGCTACAATTTGCTTTGTTTTTCCAATGGTGAAACACAATGTTTGGCTCTGCTAACACAGACAGATAAGAATACAGTAGTTATACAGTTCTATGATTTATGGCAGGGAAAGAACTCATGCAGTAACAAGTCAGTAAAGAAGGCAGACTAGTTAAAATGAGACAGACTTTTGATTCTCCCAAAAACTCCTTTAAACCAACAACATATGTACAAACTATATTATATTTGTGTAGCTTTGTGTTTGCTTGTCAGTATGGTAATGGTAGTGAAAATGTGCTCCGGACCTTGACCTTTCTGTAACTAATAATGTTGGACCTTCACTAAAATAACCGAGTAACCCTGATGTAAAACAACACTGAAATATGTTTCTATTCGTTTCTATGAGATGCTATAAGATGTTTTAAACATTTTATATTACAACGTATCACTCTTTTAATATGGTATAACATACTGTAATCAGATGAAAACTAAGAATTTCAAAACAACTGTATTTAAAGTAGCTTTAACACACATTATTATTATTGGCTTGTAACATTATTGTGTGTGCTACAGTTGTTTTTTCTAGTGTAAATCTTGTTATGTTAGAAGACAACTTGGTTAGAAAAAGAAAAGAAAAATAACTCATTGTAGTTTTTTTGATAAGTGGATACAACCAAAACCACAAGCAATTTTATAAGTCTACTAACTGTCAACACAGCTTCAGCATTTCACATAATATGATTCATTACAAAGGAACACAATTGTTGTGAAAAAGCTTTCATCACCTGATGTTTCTCCTGAATCAGCCCTAGTAGGAGCTCTGCACAGTATACCAAGTGAAGACTGTGTCTTCTCATTTCCAGGGGCTTGGCTTCATTTGAAGGACTGAACATAGGTTTCAATACAGATTATCTGTCTGTCATAGCAAAGTAATTATCTAAACTTTTTTCTTTAACTACTATATGTTATATTTATTTAAAAAAAAAAAAAAAAAAAAAAAAAAACATGTGTATGTTGTTTTGTTTTTGTTTTTTTACACCTTGAAATTATTGCACAAGTCTTTGTTGATATTAAAGCATGATGACACAAACTACCTTTACCCTATTGTAAATCAAGTGAAAAGGCACATTTTCGGAAATAAATAAAACAATTGCATTGACACAAAAATAGCAAGAAACAATTGAGTTGTGGGAAGGAGCAGTTCAGTTATTGTTCTGAGTGATTTCTAGTTCATTTTAAGCTTTGCAAATGTGGTTTGACTTGTTTTATCTAGAAGTTTGTAAACAATACTGAATATTTTTACACCTGAAATATCATTCTATTTCTCATCTGTAATATTACTAAAAATAAAAGTAGTAATACATATAAACAAATATTTCCACAAAAAAAAGAATATGTATAATATATATTTATGTTAAAGAAAAGAGGAGCTTGACTTTAATTGACTGCGTTTGTTTATAATTATTATAACACATACTTATTTTAAAAACTAACCCCATTTTTTATTTCTCTGTTGACGTACATATATTCTATATTCACATGGTTAATTAACACCATAAAAATAATATATGCTTTGATTGGATACAAACAAATACGCAAACAAAATATGAACACAAAGTACTTTTATTAAGATTTAAAAAAAGCCAAAAAAACTATTAAAAAAAAAAATATGAACGTTTAAACTTATTACCAGTTGTGGAATTCATATGGTACGATGTAAAAAGCTGTATATTGAAACATCCAAAAATAGTTAGCAAATCCTACTTAAATAATCTCGGTTTTAAGGTGTATTTTACTCGCTTGTACCCCAAACTCCAGCAATCCCCTTTAATCTATACACTGTAGGTCAGGTGACAAACTTGATACTTTTAAGGCACATAAGGTGGAATTCTAGGCATTCAATTCTATTTAAACCCTTGTCCTGCTAGACACAGAGATACAGGTAATAATTCAGTACCACAGTGCAACTAGCAGGGATTGTGATCTTTACCCAGCCTCCCTTTCGCTCTCTCTCTCTCTTTCAAAACCCACCTCAATGTACCTGTTTACCTGACACTGGGTGGTCTGGAGCCCTTGCTAAAAAAAAACCTTTTCCTGGAGATTTCCAAGTGTAGAGTAGCTGTTAATCCGATTTCAGGAAACAGCCAAAGCCGCCCTCTAGCTTTCCAGCTTATTTCTACAACGCTGCAGAGGAGGGTGGGGGCCAAAGAGGACAAAAACAGCATCATTCAGTGAATGTTCCTAGGCAGGCTTCGGGACCACCTAACCTGTGGTTTTTATTGCTGACCCCGTAATGAGGGGGAGCAATATTACCTTTTCACTGACTGCGCTTACCTAAATGTGCTCTGCCCCCACAGAGACATTACAGTGGCCAAATATAATGCAGGTTTTCATGGAGCACTCACTTATCTGGCCTCAAAGTATGTGAGACATGTCTATGAACAAAGGCCCATCTCTCAGCCACAGAGCGGGGTGAAGGGATCTCTTTCAGCGGCCACAGATTGTCCTGTGTTTCCTTAATTGACAGACCCTGGCCAGGTTTGACAGGAATGACATGCAGCTGGCTTGGGCCCCGGCCTTCCAGGTAGGCCACCTGGCAGCAGGAAAATTGTCTCCAATCCACTTTGCAGAGAGGGCTCTTTTCTCCCTCCTCTATTTCCAGTAGGAACTGTGCAAACTAATACACCTTGTACTCATCAGATGGCTGGATACTTTAAGATCCCAGGAGGTACCTGGGCTAGAACTGAGTGAGAGAAAGGGAGGGGGAAGATGGGGGGGCACAATTCTTACCTGTTCACGAAAAAAACTCTATGACTGCCCCAATCCCCAAATCTAATTGTATTTATGCTTATGATATTTGATTTAGTATGGTATTTTCAGTGTGGAATACACACATATTATGTTACATATCAGTCTGAGCGTGTAAACAATCAATGTAAAGCCTTTAGAAATATTTCAATCAAGAAAAACAACCCTCTGTAAATTTCCAAGCTGTCCAGTGTATTTAAACTATTCTCTGCACACTTAAAATAGAAGGTTAACATTTATTTTCTAATTCAAGGTTTACTATAGTGTGAGCTAAAGGAGTGAAATAGTTAAATTCAACTGTGTATATTCTGTTCTGCGTCAATTATAACACAGAACCCAAGGGCAATTTAAATATATGTAATCATATGCATCCATTCCATACTCAAACAATAGAGGGCCTGGGGAATACTGAAAGGGTGAGCTTGAGCATGGTTCATCAGCCTTCAGCCCTGCAAAGGGAAACGAGGTCCTCAACTGGAGAGAAGCTGTCTTTGCAATCACTTTTCAAACAAGTCTGATTTTAAGCAAAAACAAGATATGTAACTTGTTTGTTTAACTGTGGTCAAAATTATATATATATATATATATATATATATATATATATATATATATATATATATATATATATATATATATATATATATATATGACAATTATAAAACCATAAGATATTCTACCAATTTTAAACACAATATTACAAAATGTGGATGTACGGTATTTATTAAAAGTAAAAAATCTATGAGTTTATTTTCAAATTGCTTTAAAACCACAGATTATTCACTGCATAAAAAAGAATTAAGTTAATAAAAAATTAAAATTAAGGCATCATTTACATGTCCCATCCTTTTACAATTTTGTTATTCTCTCTTCCAATTTATTTATTTTTTTTACCAATTTTTAAGACCAGGTATGTTGTTTTTTTATATGTATAGTTTGTATTTGAATATACTGTTAGCAATTTGTCAGTTAGTTAAGTACTTTGCAGAACAGAGAGAATATTCTATGAACATGCATAGAGTACTGTAGTTATTCCAAGAAAGAGGAAAGCCAAAAGGGCAAGATTTTAAATGGAAAAACCATGCACGTGTCTCACCAAAAAAGTTAATTTACAATTCACTAAACAGGCACGAGAACAATCTTTTCCACTTGATTTGTATTTCTGGTATAGTTACTCCATACAGGAAGCTACTTCAAACCTCGCCCCATGTAAGACATTAAGGGAAAGTATATACTTCTCATTAACCCTTGTTCTGTGATCCAGAGTGGGCAGCTCACTGTGGCTTCTCACCTGTGAGTGCCATTGTAGACGTCCAGGTTCCAGGTTGATAAGTGATTTCCCATCTTACTCCAGGAATAGTGCCACTTCATAAGGGCTCTTAGCGTCAATAAAATCTCTTCTGTCTGTCTGGACTCATTCAGCTCCCTTTGAAGGCTCATCACTCCCATCCTTCCCATAGATGACCTTGATCCAACACTTTGTCTATGAAAGGAATGACTATAAGTAAATGACTATAAGGAACAAAAGTAAATAACACTTGGCTGTGGATGTGCAAGAGGATTCTCTTGCCTCTTTGTTCACAGCTCCCTTAAGGCATACAGTCTTTATTACCTGTGCCTGAAAACAAAGGCACTGTGAAAGCCAAGCAATAGATTGGATCAATAGTGTACACAGAGTGCAGTATAGTACTGTATAAGGATGATGGTTTATTGTCTTTGCTCATCTGAATATAATTTAAAACAAGATATTCCATCTCAGAGTAATTGCCCTCCAAGACAGACAGGCATAAACAGACCATTAAACAAACTGGTGCTGTATTCCTTTGACTTTGTTGTTTTGTTGGTGATCTGCTGGTTTCAGTGGTTGTTTTATTGGTTTTTACTTATGTGTTAATCTTTGGTTTTAGAAGCCTTAGACAACACCACCGCAAGACTTGACACTTACTTGGTTAAAACGGTAACAATAAAAATGAAATTGGACAGACCAGATATAGTGCCACAATCCTGCAGGAAAAAACTTTGAAAGAATAGGTCTTTACTACAGCCACAAGAGGGCAACCGTTTTAGTGGATTAATTCCAAAGCGATGTATGCACAGGGGAAATAGTAAAACCCACAAAAACAATGGGGAGAAAAAAATCCTGTACTTTTTTTTTTTTTTTTTTTTTAATATATGTTATATTTTACACACTTTCAAACAACCAAATATCACTTGCCAAAAATCCCCATTGATGAAAAAAAACAAACTGTGCTGAGCTTTAGCATGCATTTATTTACCAGCATTTCAAAAGTATTTGGGGAAGTGGAGTTGCTTGATTAAGATGTACACAGGGAGAATGCTGAGGGCCAGTGGAGACTGCTTCTTGTTTCTTTAGTGCTCTACTTCAAGTGTCTTATAGGAGGAGTAAAAACAAAATGTTAAAAGCTCTGCTCTTGATTTAAGGAAGTCAAAAGCTCTTCTGTGAGCACTATGGAAAACAAGAAGCATTAGACCCTCTTTCTGCTCCTAAAACTAGATTAGAGAGGTGACTCTTGTCTCAAGAACTTAAAATGTTTTTGCTAGCAAGAAAAAAAGGGAGTGAGTAATCCTGAGATGGTAACTGGTGTAAAAGTATTTTTTCTTTCTGTTTTTATATTGTTTTATGTATTATCAAATTACACTGATACTTCAGTGCATTGTGATTATCAAAAAAAGCATTTAAAAGGTGAACACTTTTATAAATGACTTAACATACTATTAGTTTCCTAAGAGTTTGTTTTATGAGTAACAGTAAAGAAATATATGTTATGCCACTACTCTTTTGTATCCTATGACTAAAGTATGTCTGGGAGATATCAATAAATCTTTAGTGCAATGTGCATACCCGGAGTATAAAGGTAATTAGAAAGGCCCTTTAACAATTTTATTTACAGTATAGAAATTACAAATGAGTACTTTTTTAGAAAACACTTCTCTCAATTTCACATGATGTATTGTTTCTAAAGTAGTATTACTGGGAAGTGTTCTAAGCTAAGAATAGTTCTAGAATTTGGTACAAAGTATTTGAAAACCCTACTGTTACTGTAACAACACTGTAACAAGTAGGACCTGTCATTATTCTATTTGTTTGTTTGTTTGTTTGCTTATTTGTAAATGATTTAGTTTCTACAGCCCATACAGTATTATTAAGGCACAGTAGAATACAAAACAAATAGGAACAGTGGCAGCATCCCTGATATCCCTAGGCAGAAAGTCCATTAGGGAAGGCTCAGTGTGCCAGCAATGTCTGTATTTGTCAGCTGTGTAATGGTCGAGGCAAGATGTAATAGTAGAACAAGTAGCTCACTAAAGTTC
Organism: Polyodon spathula; assembly: GCF_017654505.1. Classification (NCBI taxonomy): domain Eukaryota; kingdom Metazoa; phylum Chordata; class Actinopteri; order Acipenseriformes; family Polyodontidae; genus Polyodon; species Polyodon spathula. The sequence goes on from NC_054543.1 coordinate 12,603,582, forward strand.
TCAAGTGGCCGCTGCTACAATGGAGAAATACTCAGGCTTTAAAGCACGGCTCTTTCAGTACAGTGTTCTTTCATCACTAAGGTGCATACTTGACCAAACAGAATAAAGTTATTCTATGTATCAAATGCCATGCTAAAAATGTGTGTGGGATTCAATAACCACCTTAGGAAGCACAACAACGCAAAAGTATTTTACCACATCTAAAACAAATGTGAAATGTCTGCACATAGAAACTTCAGCTGAATGGGATCAACACAGATTATGAAAGCAGAGCATAAAAAAATAGCATATAGTATTTATTCTAGTGTCTTTATTTCTATAAACAATTGTCTTTAATATTGTTTTTTCATAATATTCTTTTTTTTTAAGTTGCTTTCATTTGGACTTTCTCAAAACAGTTTCCAGTCCAGGCTTTTATATTAATCCAAGGGAGCTGAGGAGTTAACCATGACTATGTAGGGTGAGGACACAATAGCTTAGGTTCTAGGGTCTGAAACTGTAGACTTTAATAAAGCCACTGACAGCAAATAAGGGGTTGCTATCCGAGTCATATTACCAACAACAAGGACTTTATTATTCTTCAGGCTTCTTTCTACGAAGGGGTCTGATACAGCAAATTAAAGGGAGGCACAAATGACAGCTTTTAACAAACAAAACACTGAAAACAAAAAGGTCAGAGAACAGTAATACTGGGTGTTTCAAAAGTCCGGGCCTATTACAGGGTTTACGGTGTTGTTGCTGCACAATAGATTCTCACCTGCTACAAGATACTTACAATCTCTAGGTGCTAGACACCCTGTACATTTTCTGAAGGAGTCCTGCTACAATAAATAGCAGTGCTGTGACAATAAATTATAGATGACTGGAACTGATCCAATAATTACAACTTCAAGTAACAGATTTGTAAACCTTGATTGCTGTCAACAGGCTGTCCAGCTGTGGCATAGAAGGGCAAGCGTGTATACATGCATACATGCCTTGAATAAATTACTTTAGAAATATACTGTATTATAAACCTAATGAACTGGACATTGCCATAGCCAATCAAGATTTAGCTTTTCCGGTCAATATCTGCCAGTGCACGTCAGTTAGTATAATAAAGCACCCTCATCACTTCAATTAAATCTTAATGCATTAGTCTGCCACAGCCTGGATTACCAAGTTAGATGAGACCTTCGACAGAAGAAGATTTTATTCAAAATGAGTTGAAAACATTTTGATAATGTGCTTATGATTAAAATACACTTGTCGCTCTGTTGAGTTTTATGAAACAAGCATTGTATATTGTATTCTCGCAAGCAGGGGCTTCTCACGGTTGGTGGTCAGAAGCAAACCCGGAATCTCTCGATTTTGAAACATAGCATCAATACCTCTGTACAAAAGAGCCAGGCTCCCTTGCAGGAGCATATATCGGGCTTATGTCATCATTAGATAGCGTCACCTTTCAGCCCTGACCCCTACCCTTGTGCATGCTACAGTATAAACAGCAGCCAAGTTTCCTGTGCTGCAAAGATAGAGAGCTACAATAACTGCACAGATGTGATTCAGATTCTACAGGATAAACAGGTTTGCAGGCAAGCATGTACATACTTTTATGTTAGCCGGCACAAAATAAAGAAAAAAAAGTCATGGTCTGAAGTAAAATATATTCAGAAAGTCTGACTGCTCTATAAAGGCACTGGACTGACATACTCAAGATTCCTTGACAGCAGGGGCTCAGTACCTGATGGCTCTCCTCCCACCCACCACCTGCACTTCTGCTTCAGAACAAAACAAATGCACTCTGTATTCAAGTCCCTGTCGTGGCTGGTTTTGTGCCAGGCCCGTCTCTACCCAGCCACCTGTCAGCAAACACAAAAACAGAGTTTGGAAGTCAACTCCTCTGGGCCTCCAGTTTGGACACAAGAGGGGTCACAAACTTCCTCTTTATTTTCCCGGGGGCTGTTGGGCTAATGAAGTAACAACAAAGTGGGCCTGCAGCTAATTTGTAGTGGCATTTCCTGGCCTCTCTTGGCCCATGGAGATGTGTTTCATTTTCTCTTATCAGTGCTCAAGTCATGTGGCTTTCCGCATGGACGCCTCTATCTCCCCATCGTTGTACTAATGGAAACTTCGTTAATGTCATTAATCTACAGACCAGGACATGTACTAAACACACACTGGGCTGTTTGTGCTGGCTTTAAGGCAAAATCCCAGAAACTGTTTAGATTCATTCAATTCTTAGAAAAAATGCCCGCACTGGGTCGATCTAGTTTTCATGGTTTGAGTGACCTATTCCTTTAGCTTTGGTTCATTCACTGTATAGCTTGGGAACTAATTGTCATCCTCTCCATCATCTAAAACATTAATTTTATTTTACTTGATTTAGCAAGCATGAAATGAGAAAACCAAATGAAAGCAAGGTGTCTCTACAGGTGATTATTCCTGTAACATGTCGATGGTTATTAAAAGATTAGGGGGGAAAAAGTGCCTCAATACAGTTCATGGGAAGTGTAGGTGTGCACAGAATAACATATGGATCACAGTTAAACCCCAGTCACAGGTTATCCACCAATAATGCTCCATTATCCTGCTAGTACCATAAAACCACTATCTCTTGATATGTGATAAGAATTATTTACAATTCAACTAAAGGTGTTCAAACTGGAATGTTTTGGGCTTTTTTGTTTGTGAAGAAAGCAGATAAAGTTTTAATTATAGCTGGATCCAGTAAACATCACAAACCGATGTATTAATTTACTGCTGACAAGAAATCAAGCTTTTGTTCTAAATATGAAGCACCAGAGATTTGCAAACATAGTATCAGCTCTTCTCTGATTGAATCTGGCTTCTGAACTCTGATCTTGCTTGCTGGAGGATACAAGTTCAATGCATATTCCATTCAAATAGGGCTATGAAGTAGTAAAGAAAGGGAAAGCAACATTCTCTTGCCTATTCTAATTTTCATCAGTCAAAAGCACAGGGGACATTTGGAAGGGATTTTAGATGAAATCCCCACACACTGTATGATCCCATGGTACGTTTATTTTTGTACTGATTTGCTTGGCCTACATGTAAACAGAACACATTCATAGGATCATATTAACTACAAATCATTAGTACGTTGTAGAATGTCAGTAAAACTCCACTGAATAGATATTATTTCCTCTGGCGATATATATTTTGTTGCGATAATCCAAGTTGTGTTCAATCTACTTTTGCTGAATAGGATGACATCAATTTGTTTGGTTTCATAGAAAGATGTTTTAAATAACTAAGTGGCAATTGTATACATACATTTTTAAATAAGTGAACTATTCACAAAATAAAAGACATTTCAAGTTTGCCTTTTGATACAAACCTTCTGACTAGATGTCTTACTACACTCTAGGGAATAGAAAACAAAGTGTTTATGAAGTGGCTGAAGCGAAAACAAAAAGTATCTAATTAAACACTAAAACTCCCAACGTGGCAACAGCAAGTCACCAATCATGTCTTGTTCAACAGACCAGGGCTCCTACAAAGGATAAAAAAAAAATTCAATCTGTAGAGTGCTAATCGCTATTGAATAAAGTACAACAAAAGTAATTCTATTAAAATACAGTGCACTTTTTGTATCTTTTAAAGAACCGATTTCAAATAATAAACTTTTGTTGGAATTACAGAATGTATTTAAATTCCAATTTCATTTCCAGTATCTTCATGAAGACACTTTTTTTCTTTGTCATCTCTGGAAAATAATAACTTGGTTGTCATCACTAAGATGCACTAGTTACGAACACACATAATAAAAATGTATGTATTATACACAGTGTGTAACGCTAAATCATATTCACTGGTTGCTCAAAAGAGTTATTTATATTTCTTACAAATACAAAAACTTCTTGGACAACTTTGCAAACATACTTAATGGATACATTTTAAATGCATAACAATTTACAATATTTTTTACTAGAGTGACCTGGTGGTAAAAATAATATACATGTGTACATTGACATCACAAATAATAGAAAATTAAAACAATTGCACTTTAATAAAATATAGTCCTGTGTATTTTTTGTCTGTTTGTTTTGTTTTGTTTTTTTATAATTGGCAAAGATATTTAGTTATTTTACACTTAACATTCATTTGCTGAATTGTCTATATAAAACAGAGGGCTTAAAAGGGGCTTCAGTATTTGTGCCCAGACCTCACATTAATCTCACAAGTGATACTTTGCTTGCTTGTGTGTTCAAGTGCAAATTCAATCATCCTTATGACTACAGTAAATTTACAAACATTCCTACTGGTGTATTTTCTATACCTAAATAACATTTAGCTTTTTTTTCTTAATTTTAAAATATATTTTAACCAACAGGTAAAATTCTGATTCAATAATATATAAATACCATTTTCCACATCAAATTGCTCTAAAAAGAACCCACTGGTATGTTGAAAAAAAAAAAGCCTAAATACCTAATTAAACTTGTGTTACCCCAGATAATACCTTTCTCCTAATTAGTCTCCCACTGGGCAGTTCTGTGGGGGGTACTGGAAAGGGCCGCAGAAACAAAAAGATGTTCCTTCCACCAGAGTATTAAAACAAGGGGCCACTATGAAGCAACCTTAATGATGAGTCAGGTGACTCGTATGGGCCTCTCTCTAATTAAAGCCTGCATTCACACATTCTCTCAGTCAGTGAATAGGGACTGTCAGCCCCAACTGTCATAAAGTTTCATTCATAAAAAAAACACACTGAAGAGAGATGGGTAACCTACAGGACAATTTCTTTTGTGTGGCGCCCAGCTTATGGGGCCAAATGCCAGCAGGCTTACCCCGGTGCTAGCTGCCCATGTGTTTCAAGGCCTGGCTTTTCCTTCTGTTCTAAATAGAGTAATTAGGAAGATCGTAATGGTTTTGAAGGTTATTAGTGTCCAGCCAAAGCACAGTATGTCAGTTTAATGAAGCAGGATACTGGAGAGGTGTTGTGTTTCGATCTTATTCATTCTATAAAGCCTTGTTTGGGCACGAGAAGAAAAACAGTGCAAGTCTTGAATTTGCACAAAGAGAGAGCTTGCAAATAAAGAAAGTCCAGAACAGAGGTCTGAAGCATGTTAATAATTTAACCCCGAACAAATACAGAACTGACAAATTATCAACCGCATGAACAAACTGACAAAAAATGTTCCAAAACTGTTCTTAACATATCTAAACATAACAAAAGTTTATCCATGCAGCATATAAAATTCCCAGATTACTTCTTCCTTGGTTAGACCACATGCACAAACCCACTTTAATATCATCATTAGTTATGCTTCTCTGGTGGCTAGAAGACTGATCTTAAATAGTTTAAACCTCCAAGTGAGTTCTGAGTAGCAAAGAGAGGTGAAATATACACACTTGCTTTACAAATAAGTGCAGTTATGTGAGGTGTGCAAGCATTCGCTAATATGTATAGGGAAACCTTTAAACAGAAGGATAAAATACACCCACCACTCGTTATATCGGCCCTCGCTATATTGCAGATTCTGATATATCGTGGTCCTGGAGTTGGCTCCCAATTTTTACTGTCTAACTGCTTATGTCTTAGCTGCAAGACATAGGCACTTAGAATTACTGTTCGTTTTATTTCATACTGTACATCACAAACAACAATATACAAAATAATTAAAAACAAAGCATTAATATCATACTGTTATCATATACACATGTATTGAACAATAACACAAAACAAATTAAATATCTACTTGCTGAAGCAGTTTTTTTTTTTTTTTTAGCCAATGAGGTGTTCACGTGTGGCAGCAAAGCACTAACAAAAGTCAAAAGGCAGTGATGTCAGCTTCCTAGCAACAAACCTCTTATGTTTGGAATGGGATTCTTTCAATGCAGCAGTATGGGCATTTGAGAAAGGAGAGGAAGAGTCATGTAATTAATTGGGGACTTAAGTTGATGAGAAGCAATTACCCTCCACAGTATGAATTCAAATGGTGTGCTGCTTTTTATATGAAAAATGAGAAAAAGCAGGTGGTGTAGAGGATTTATACTGGACTCTGACGCACCTGATAAAACAAGGGAGTGGTTGTACAGTATTTATTTGTAAGCCTGTTTGTTTTTCTATGGGTCTCTCGCTATATCGTGGCCCTCGGTATATAAACCTATTCAGCATATTATTTGTTTACTTTAGTATGTGTTTCCCCCAAAACAGTCAACTAATGCATCACAGCTCATTGACAGTGGGTCATAATTCAGTCTTGACACTTTGAGACAGAGAGTTAAGAAGACCAGGAAGTTGAGGAATCAGGGGTTGGTTTGAATGTACGTTTTAACCCTTCAGTAATACAACATACGGTACTTAATTTGTAAAGGTATTTCATTTAAATAATATATGTATTTAACTGACCATGTTTTCAAGAAGATCTTTTTAGTTTTGCTCTCTTCTTGTCTGTGAAACAGTTAATAAAGTGAAGGTACTGTTATGGGTATCTATTCTCAGCAAACTGAGCCGAGACCACTAGAACCTCATCTGCTATTGTCAAAAAATGCATTAAGTAAACAACAAGAAATATATCATTTGCCAATGTCTACCCCCCAAGCTAGTAAGCCATACATTCCTTATTGTAAAAGGCCAGATCCTCATGGGTGAGAACAGGGAACTGTAACAGTACTGAGTACTGCATAGATAGTATGAGCACCCTACTCCCCCATGCTTTCCCTACCAATTTAAGACACTGAAATAGCTGTAAACTGGCTTTCTAAACAATTGTGAAACAGTATTTATAAACTCATAAAATAGGGAATACTATCTCTTTAATTAAAGCCCACCATTTTAAAAGTAAAACAATAGGTTTTATAGCACAGGTGTGTGTCCCTGCATGAAAGAAGCTGGAAATGTGATCTGATAATTGGGTTAGTGGGAGAGCAGAGAGTCAGATAAGGGACAGGAACATGTAATCAGGGAGTTTATTAGGTGTCAATCTAATGGAAGAACAGACCAGATCCAGGAAATAGGTAGATTAATGATGGCCTGGAGCTTATCTCTCTTGGTCCCAGTAAGTCACTATAATGGACCATCAAATCAAGCTTGCTACTCAAACACATACAGATTTTCAAAAAGTCAAAAAAAGACAGCCATCAAGAATTACTCCTGCTTAAACAAATTCTTGTGCAGAGCCATTTCACAGTTCTAAATCTGTTTTTTTATTGTCTAATTTCATAAATAAGTTTCTAACAATACAGTTAAATATGTCCTGAAAGATGGTACAAGCAAAAACGCCAAATGCCAATCTCATCTACGTGTTCATTTTCAACAAAGTACTCGCATGGACAATACTATTGTAGGAACATCTTACATTTTCCCCTGTGACTGTATTATAATAGGTCATCCGGTAGACCGAGATTTTTTTTGTGTGTGTGTGTGTGTGTGTGTGTGTGTGTGTGTGTGTGTGTGTGTGTGTGTGTGTGTGTGTGTGTGTCTATATCAGGTGGCAGTGCAAGATACAGCTGGAGGCCTCCACTCAAATATGTCCCACAAATGACCTGGTGGGTGCAGGTAGGCAGCTGGCTCATGAAAAACACTACAGTAACACAGGGCACAATAGAAACCTCCCACAAAGCCACTGCTATGGCGGCTGATAAGAGCAGATACTGGCTTAAGGGACTAAAAACCCATTAATGCCCAAAACCGAATAATGCTCACAATGCATATGCTTATGCTTTGTTTCATGCAGTTATTCATAACAGTTATGCACTTTTAGTTATGTACTTGCAGCCATTTAATTAATAATGAGTCTTATACAGCCTGAAAATTCTAACCCCGATTTATTAATATCAAGGCATTCAAAGTAAAAAAAAAAAAAATGTATAACGGTTCAAATGGCAAGACCTTATGACAGGCTTAAACAATCCACCTGCAATAATGTCTACTGACAGCTTTATAGAGCAGTCACCTAGGTCAGCATTAAAGTGTCTTTTGGTCTTATGCACCTGTTATTAGTTTCAGTTTTTTTTTTGTTTTTTTTTAGAGGGGTCAGGGGGGTAAACCTATTAAAAACCCTATTCAAAGATTCAGAGAAACATTTTGAAAGATCTAACTAAAAAAAAAAAAATCTAAACTAAAAAAATGCTGGGAGTTTTGCAATTGTACATTGTGGTGTAGTTTTTACTGCCAGTATACATTGATTAAGTCATATTAATTACCAGTCCTAATGGATCATTTAACAATGAAAAACTACCCTAATTCGTCAAAAGTTTAAATCTGGATACACACAGGCATGCCTTGGTTAGCATAGGTAATGTATTTCATTTAAAAAAAGTGACCTGCAAAGAGAGATAGAACAATACAAATATGCTGCGTAATATTAGAAAATTATTTATGTTATATAGATGGCCACTCTAGTGCACTGATAGTGTAAGGATTGTTGCCGACAATGTCAAACAGATAACACAGCAATAACGATCCATGATGTTGTACAGAACAGAAAAGCTCTTCTAGCAGTGATTTAGAGGGCAGATCTCAAACCCCAGTGTACTAGAGCAGCCACTTTTAAAATAGCTTTAAAACAGACTTTAAAGTTATGTGTCAGAAGTTGTCAGGATGTTAACAGTGAAAAGAAAAATTACAGGATGTTATTTAAACAGTTGTAGCAACATGTGAGGATGTTTGCCACAATATTTTTCAGAACCCTGCTTCTTATTCTTTAATCTCATCTTGTCTGGGCTGTATTGTAATTACTCCTTTTCAAAATACAAACTGTGAGTGCCTGGCACTTTTACTGGACAGAATATTTCATAATGTATTACAAAATATGGAAGCTGTAGGTGTCACACCCATTAAGGACAGGACTGTTTTTATCATTTTTGAATGTTCCTATTAATTGTTCATTTGGTTTTTATCAGCTTAGACACATTCCTTGCAGACCACTATAGTAAACATTGCTCTGTTTAGAATTTGTACAACACTATACTATTCACAAAACTCCCAAAAAGGCCTATCTGTCACTATGCAGTACAACAGCTCTGTCTAGACAGAGAAGCTTTACCATATAAAGGGATGCTTTAACTTTAAACCTGCTCAATTTGCCCGAAGCTTATTTTTCTGCAAAAAAAAATAAAAAATAAAAAGATTTTGAAACTTTCATTAAAGTATTAAGTGCATGTACAGATTGAATTGTTTTGTGTTTTGGATGTCTGTTAGCCTACAGTGATATGGCCTTATTTATGGATTCCCTGAAGTAGAATTGACAATACTGTTCCCGTGTTTTGACTGGACACTAATGTCTTGTGTAGATGAAGAATTGCTCAGAGGTGCTCTATGACAGAAGACAAATGGCAGCTGGCCTGAAGATGCAGGAAGGTGAGGAGCCCTTTTGGCACTGCAGAAAGTTGCTCCAGAGACATTTGCTGTGTATCTTGTGACAATACCTCCATGCATTACTGACTACAAACCACAGACTGATGTCAAAAAGCTCACAGAAGTTAAAAAATCCAGGTATGTTCTTTATTTTCCAACTTTAAAAATATATATAAACATAAAAAATAAAAAAAACAGCATACCATCCTGAGAGCAATGTCACTAATAGCAGCCAGGATAGCACTAATCTGATGTGAGTCCATTGCACAGTGTAATTGTTCTAGAGGGATAAATGACCGTTCCTTGATTACATTTAATAATGTTGCTGCCATTCTTATATTCCAATCATTTGTCTTTATCACAGTTATTTGGTACTTGTTAAAAAGATAGCAAAAATAAATTTTCATCCCAGGGAGAATGCTGTTGAAAAGTTGAGAGTGGATATCTGCTGCAAAGACTGTTTTGCAGAATGGTCCATATTGTCATCACTCTTAAAAGAGCCTCCTACAAGCCCTTCATCAAGGCTGTGCTGCCTGTCATGACTGAAACTGACTTGCATCTTCTACTTTTCTTACAGTAGTCTCTGCGTATGGGAACACTTCCTATGACAACACTTCGCCTAAGAGAACACTTGTGTTGAAACAGATTTTTCCCATTGTAAATGCTCCGCCTAAAGAACAGGAACTTCATGTAAAAGAACACCTTTTTGGCACAGCTAGCAATTCATTTACAACTGATACAGCGCTGTTTTGTAAATTGATAACATCGCTCCGAAATGACATGTAAACAAACGCGAAGCGCGCTGTTGTTTCTCTTGCTGCAAAAAAATTGGAAGTTGTTCGAGGTCTTGAAAAAAACCTGAATCAGACACAAGGAGCTGAGGAAGTTGATGTTTCCCATTCTGGTGAGTTGCTTCACCATTCTGTTGAATAATGTTGTGTGTGTGTTGAATATTGCCCCTGTACATGTATTCAGAATTAATCTAGAGCTGCATTTGCCCCTGTACAGGTATTCATAATTAATCTAGAGCTGCATTTTTTTTAACATGCTGTGTTAATTTAGTTTGACAGTTTGTTTATTAGCATTAGTTTCTCTGTTACTTTATTATTCTAGTTTATTAACATACACTTGCCTATTGCTTTTTCTTACTTGTGACAAGTAATACATATTTATTAATTTATTGATACATTCCGTTTTAGAGCACACTTCGGCTTAGAGAACACTTTGCATGCTTTCCGGGGGGGGGAGGTGTTCTCTTAGCTGGAGACTACTGTATTAATAAGTCAGGTGAGGACAGCACCTTTACACAAATGTGTGTGCTACACTTGCAGTTGTTTGTTCAACTCCTGCATACTAGTTCACACTGAGCAGCCCAATAGTAGGATTTATTTTATCATGATATTTTTGGCAACACACCATCACTGTAATTTTTACAATGTGTGCACAAAGGCTATGAAAATAAAAACACTTAACAGTGCATGAAAGTCGCTGCAGTGCATTTCTGCTCTAGTGTCATATTACAACTGGAGTATGCTACACGTTACACCATGATACAGTATACTACAAGGTAAGATGAATGTTAATCGTATAGGCCAGCTTTAAATACAATGTTGCATTCTACAAGTGTGCACAAACAGAAAAACAAATAGCATACTATTTACTACAGCTTTTGCTAGAATATCCTAAAATGTACCTATCCTATCCACACCTTGTCCTAATACTATTTATTAAGTTCTTTCCTAGTCAGTTAAAAACAAGAAAAGCAAATTTAAATCGCCAGGAGCAAAATTACATCTCCAATAAAAAAAGAGCCAACTTCATTATGGCTTAACATAAAAAGATAAGCTGCTATTGATCCATAATTGGGACAAGTGCCACGTTATTGACAGGAAGACAAAATATGTTAGAGTGTCCATGTTTCACAAATTCTGCGTGTACACTCAATCACTGAAACAGAAATTGCTCTGCTGTATATAATAACACAAGCGTGGTCTTTATTTTCCCCGTAGATCAATGCTAATGTGACGAAGGCCTCGGAAGATTGATGTGGTGTGCAACATGTTTAACCCTTTAAGTGCAATGTAAAACTACAGCGTCAACAAGAATCAGTCTCTACGCATTAGATGCATGCCTTACAGTATTGGCCTATTAATTGTACTTTTTACACAATTTGCATAAAACTATTAATAATGTTCTAAGATACATTTTAAAATATTATTTTTCATGTAACAGAAAGCCTTAAAAAAAAGAAGCTACAAATTTTGTAACATTCCAGCATATTTTGTGCTGTAACGTATTATATCAAACACAAAGTATTCCCAAATGCAGTGCAAGTATTTGTAATCTATCAATTGATGTAATCCTACAAAAAAACATGACCTTTTAAATTATTTATAAATGTTCTTACTGTAGTTTATAACTTACTCTGCATTCCTTATTAATGTATCTTACATAATCTATTATGAATTTTGAAATATAAATGATGCCTTTTGAGGGAAGGTTGAGGAGGGGTTGAAGTTGTTCTGCTTTAGATAATAACCTATGGAAAACATACGTATTTCAAAGATCTGCTCAATGCAACAAAATAAAGGCCTAAGCCACTGGAGTACCATTCGTATTAAAATAATCTAAGTAGTTCATTTTAAAATCATCTGGACATAACATGTGGCAAGGGGGATTAGCCTCTTATGGGTTTGAATCCTTGTCTTGCGTGCATTACCTGTAAGGTTAACTCCACAGAGGCCCAAGCAATGAAACCTTAAATAAATGTAATCAATGGTCCAGTTTAAATGGGCTATTCATACATGGGGTAAGCAAGGAGGTTATTAGCTCAGTGAAGAAATGAGATTTTCTATAATGTGATTTAATCAATTATTCCTGCCGTATATCTCCCTGCTGAGGGGAAGCTATGTCTTAACCCTGCCATGAGGAAGAGAGGGAAACTATCAAAGGGATACTTGGCTTTGTCATCTTGCTTTATGTGGATATGGTACCTGGAGAGTAAGTCATTTAAACTCTTTAAATGATTTACCCATTGCTTTATGTTTCTGGTCTGGAATATTTTCTGAATAATTAGTAAGAAAACTTTAGTGGGGAGCAGGCAGGTTAGGAACAGCTAAAAACAAAACCAGCAAAACAAAGCACACCTGTCTTTATTATTACGGGGTTGGGTCATCTACAGAGTGTCAGCCGATTCACACTCACCACATGGCTGTCCTTTAGTTTTCTTTTGTGCTTCATTTAGTTTTCATCTATTGTAATTCAGAGGTGAAACAATAAGAAGTAGACAGAGACTTCATCTTCTGCAGTGTACTGAGAGAGAGAGGGACAGACAAGGGAAATCTAAAATTCTCTTAGGGTTTTCTTCTTGCCATTCTCCTTTTCACATGCACAATTGTCTTAGAATTGCATCTGTATATTTAATTGAGTTTTATGTATTTATATATAAACTTAAATAACATTAGTCTACCTGACTATTTCTACCATGCAAATTGAAGAAAGTGGATCCAAAATGTTGTAGCTAATTATTAAATTAAAAGGTTATCAGTTTGATAGAAGCTGTATTTATATATGCATACACACCTACATGTAAATATACATAAACATCAATATAAATATAAATACATGGTAAAACAAAAATAAATAACATTAATACATTTAATTGGTGGTAAAGATTGAAGCTCAGCATTGTAAGATGTGAAGTGTAGTGTGGACCCAGTGTCCCAGTTAGAGATCACCAAGGCTGGGTGATGGAGGACCAGTGACCCCCAGAAGGGAGATACAGTTGCAAAGGAGGTGGAGGAGAAAGGCATGCAGAATATAGGTTGAGGAACCAATAGGATTAGTGTAGCGAGCTGAGCCGCAGCTCCTAGAACTACGGCAAGCCTCTATTACATTTACAACACGAATCATGCCTTTTTTTTCACAATTGGCCTTCTCTAATGCTTTTTGCAATTTTAGTGAATATTTCATGTTATTTATAAGCTTGCATAATCTGGATAAATCTTGGTATATTTGGGTCCAGTGGGCTCAAAAATTCTAAAGACCTGTTTAATCTATTACAAATTCTTTCTGGACATCATATATGCACAGCAGGATTTAAATGCCATCTTTCTCAATATTCAAATCCCAATTGGTACACCTTGAGTTTCTGCTCTCCTTCACACTGCCAGATGGGGGCAAACAGTGCCATGAAGTGGAAAATAGATCTCCTGTGTTTGTAATGGCATAGAAGAAGACTTGAAGCAGGACTGAACTGTCTGCCAAATTTACAAATGTGAAGTCTTGCTTACTACTGACAGAGCAAATAGGAGAGTCCAGTAAACAAGATTTTCAGCTCTTTCATAGATTATAGTAATATATATACCAGAGCCAAAGTGTATTTTAATACACCTCTTAACATACCTCTTTGTCTGTGTTGTCCATAGTTCTTCTGCTAACGTATTTAAATATGAGAGGATTTTATGTTCACTGAAAACCTTTTGTAAAGTTTATTTGTTAATGTACTACTAATTTTACTAAAATTAAATTAATTAATTAAACAAAACAAACAAATTAAATAAAGCTTTCAATGGCTGCATATACAGTAGCAAGATTACACATTTTTTTTAGACATATGATTTCAGCAGTGGCTGGCTGTATTATTTTGAATTATGTTTTTAATGTATTCAATTTAATAAAATATGTTTCTCATGTTTTCTTTGTGGACAGATTTAAGAGGCAAAATTAATATAAACTGGCAACTGGTATCAAGAAAAAAAACACCTACTAACTATCAAAACTCAAGTCTGACATCTAGTGTTCAGCTTGGATAAGTTGAGCAACATTCTTTTTATAACAGAAAGAAATCTTTAACATCCTAGAATAACGTATTACAAAACTGATCAGTTATTCACAGGTGGGGGGGGGGGGGGGGGGGGGGTCATTGATATATAGTTAAATCACAAATTGTTGATACAAATGACTCTCATAGTGTAATCAGAAAATATGATTTTTTTTTTTTTTTTTTGGTCATTGTTCTGTTTCTAATATTAAAAGACTAATTGTGCTGTCAGTTTGAAATTAGTTACCATTTATTCAGATTCATATTTTATGTAAAGACCCATCATCAATTTTATTAGGACAATAATAAACTTCTCTTGATATTTCTGAAAATGTGTCTTGAATAATAGATTATTTTTGGTTACGGACAGCAAAATGGTTTCTTTTTGTTCAATGGAAACAGCCCTGAAATTATTTTGGGATGCTTTCTGAATACAATCATTAAGTACTGACAGAATATGGCCTTCAAAAATAAAAATAAATACATATGACCTTTTTAAAGCACCTCTGTGGCATTTATAAAGCTCTTAAACAGTTCTTTCTGCTGGTACACCACGCTGTAACCAGCTCACAAAATTTCAACACAGTCATTGTTGGGTAACCAAAAAAAAACACAAATACATGTGGCTTCCCCACAAACCTTGTGTGAAATGTTACAGTATGTGGCTACAGTTATATGAAATGTTACACAACATGTTGTTAAGCTGTCTGATCTAGTGATGCTTCAGCGCAATTATTGTATTGATTTTTTTTTAACTCCTATGCGTATCAAACACACACAGCTATCACTGTACAACTCATTTGTAATATTCTCGAAAGAGCTTTTCTGTTTATTTTCAATTACTTGTCTTGTTTACATAACAGCAACATTTTTAAATAAAATGTCAATGCCAAACTAACTCTGTTTCATTTATCAATGTAATTGTAATGTGTAGACTAGGGTTCTGTCACTGTGTAAAACTCTGTTCTTTGCCTACATTAAGCGATCAAAGTTTATATCGCAGTTTCATAAATCAAAGTTAGTGTACTGGGACTGAACTCTAGCAAGATGTCACATTTGTCAGGACTGCTGTGAAGAAACTCCAGGAAAACAACATTTGTATTTCAGGTTCTTATTGTGTTTATGGCAATCTCTTCACAAAGGCTGCCTTTGCTTTTCATGCTTACAACAAATTATTATAAAATGAAGTCAGATACCATGACAAAACTCAGTCCATCATGGAATCTATTATTTCTGCAGGACAAAATCATTTCAACTTCCCAAAATCTGTTTGTTATAAACATCAAAATTATAAAAATAAATAAATAAAAATAAAAAATTTGGTTGTCAACTGAAGTTTTTCAAGTAAACATGTATTAGGCACAGAAGTGAAGTTCAAGAGATTAATACAAATGTCCTGAATATGACAGAAATGTATGTTTTTGTTGAACTGAATAAATGTATAATGAATATAGGTAAATAGAAAACAGTAAAAACAATTCATGTGCACACACTTTTGATTGAACAAAGTAAAGCAAAGAAACTAACCATCTAGACGTTGCTCCATTTTTTTATTTTCTTACTATGAATTCCAAAATACAACTTCTGCAGGTTATTTACCTTCCCTTATCAATAATCTTAACATTATCTCCTCCACTAAAAGAACCAGACCAAATGTTTGTTTTTTTTAACAACCAGTCATTGGGGTCTCTTTTCTAGGCATATCATTTCTGTTCACCTTTATGTTAGATTGATATTGGAAACCAGTTCCCCTTTCCTGCTTATCGATCTGGGAGAGACCATGATTTTATTCCTATGGTATATAGGGAGCCAAACATGTCAATAATATACCTTATGATATTGTACTATTCTCTGCCTTTAATAGCCTAATACAACACCAAGCATGACAAATGCCAGGCCTACCTGTGTTCTCCCAGTACACAAGATTATAGTAATGTTCTGTGACCACAGTGATGTTGAACAGGGGAACCAATTTTCTGCACATTGGTATCTTCTGATTATCATCTAAAACTAAGACCATGCAAGTCAGAATACAGCAGATACCTGAAATATAAAACGTATATGTATATAAACAAAAGATGTCTAAAATGTTTTGCTTATTTGCTGCTCAGAATTGGTTTCTGTTTACTCAATAAATATGCCAAAGTAAGAAGAGTTCACAGATCACTATGAGTGTGTTACTGTAAAATGGTACTGATTATTACCATGCAGGAGCTACAGTGCCAGCTCACTTTGTGAATATAAGTATTGCAAATGCTGTAGTCTGGATCTATAGTTGTGTGCTCTTTGTGTTCCAACAGAAAGAAAAATAAAAGTGCTGGTGGAATGGCAAAATGGAAGACTGTGAGACATTGCTTTATAATAATGAGGGAGCTCTTTAGTAATATACCTTACTGATTTAATAATAATATGCGTTGAACTTAAAACATCAATTACAAATGAAATATTTCAAATTTAGATTTTAGTGTAAAAAGTAGCCACATTTTACAGATCTTTTTTTTTTTTTTTTAAATGAGACGTTACTGCGCTTTAAAATATTTTTTTAAGTGTTGAACACTTACGGCCCTGTATAAAAATGCATGAAGTCAACTGAAGCTGTAATTTGGTAAATTGTATTTGTAATTCAGTTTGTATGAAAGTTAATATACTTACTACATGTTCCATTCCCGAAAGCATGTGCTACCCTTACTGGGCAAATTATGTATCTTTAGTGCTTTTGATTTCTTATCAAGTTATAACTGGGTGATAATATGCCATGGCAAGAAAACATTTAAATAAAATTAAAACTTAGAACCAAGTAAACCAAACACACCGGTAAACAACAACATTAATATTGATCACATTTCCCTCCATTTCTTGATTTACAATGGTATATTTTTTTAATATCTGTGAATAGGGATTGATTTATGAACGGAGGGGGAGACTGTACATTGAAATGTGTGACTCGTGTTCTATATTTATTTATTTTATTTTATTTTCAATAAAAAATATTTAAAAATGACCTGTGACAGAAATTAAAAATTGTCTGCCAGAAATAATGATGACATTTTCACGGCATCACATCTTACACATAAAACAAAATCATCTCATTGTTTAACGTCTGCTTTTGCTGTATGGACAAAAAGCTCCCCCATTTTGAAAACTGCTTGCCACTACGTCACTCTGTATGTTAAATAAATCTTACAGCAATAAGAGGTTAAAAATTGTATCTCTAAGTTATGATCCAGTATAGCACAACAGAAATGTGTTAATTTATTTTTCACATTTTACAGGAAACACATTCTGAACTGATATTTTCAAAGTGTACTGATAATATGATTCTTTTACAGCCAGGCCAGTTAAAGGATGTCTGTGTCTGTCTCTTATCTTTTGTGCCGCCAGCCTGAGTCCCACTTGCTTACCCGTTGATTTCCACCTGGATGCCAGCAGAGTTGTAATTCAGTGTCTAAGGAAAAGGATTAGAGTCCCCTGCAGGGCGCTGGCTCCACTAATCAGTTTGAGAATTCTCCCTATGAGGATTTTGCATTGTTTTATTTTCCTCTTATGAAGCCTTGCCTCACTTAGCAAGCAGTGTGCTGCCAAAGCCCTTTATTTTCCACCCTCCCTCTTGCAGGTCCCAAGCCTTGGATACTTGCCATCAGGGAACCACTGGCTACCACAATAAGGTGTCTGCGTGAGTTTAGGAACCTGCTGCTCTTGTTTACTGACCCCTCTTTATAACTTGTGTGACTCCAGGGTCATTAAAAATCACTAGACCATATATCAAAGTGTAACCATGTGGCTCACAACAGTAATGTGCTGTTGGGTCTCTGCTTCAGAAAGTTGCAGTCTCCATCTTTGTCAATAAAGCTACTTGGCTAGACTCCATTGTGAGAGTCTCTGTTAAAATGCCAGATTTGTCCTTTTTTAATGTTGTCACAAAGATGGAAGCCCTCTACAGGACAAATAAAAAGTGCCCAGAAAGACGGATAGACTGCAACTTTTAGTGTTTTTAGCTAACAAATAAATCTTACTTGTGGTGCATTTCCATTCATGGAAACAGAGAACTAAAGACTTAAACAATAAGATTATAGGGCCATTGGAAATCTTTATAAGCTCTGAGATGCATTGAGATCCAGTACAGTTTGAATGTATGGATTGCTTTTAGTCTTCTGAGAGGCTTTAACAGAAATATTGTGTGTTAAACACAAGTTTTTTATAGGAGGTTTTTATCTTTCTTCAGCCTGGGATATTATACTGTCATTTGGCACAGCCCCATTGCCAGGGATACAAAGCAGACAAGTAAGAACATCACATAACAGCTCTCTAAAGATTTTTTTCCTCCTGACCTACTAAAACCAGTACTCTGCCTGATAGGTCTGAGCAGTATTGAGTACTTTGTCAATGAAGTTGACTAGATGGAAAAGTTGTGAAAACTGCTTGTACACTTCAAATGTCTAGGTCAATGAGATCTGAGTGTGCAGTTGCTGAAAACCATATTTGAATCTTTTCACCTGTCTAGCCAACCTAATTGATAAGCCACTATTTGTTCTAAAGAAAGTGGCATCTGTTAAAAAAAAAAAAAAAATCACACTTCTGATTCTTCTGTAACAGAGCATTTGCTAATTAGACCGTGACTGACAAACTCTTATTGAAGACTAAGCAACTAGAATTAGACAACAAGCAAAGAAACAAAGGTGATCTATACATGATTAAACTGTCGCTTGTGTCTTTTAGGTTTGACTGTTAGAATAGTCAGGATTCATCCTAGATTTGAGCTTTTTTAAGGAACCAAGGGTCAACTCATAGGAAATATGGAATTAAGGTACATTAGGTTAATGCATTTAATCTATAATATGTTATTTAATGTAATGGTAATAACACATTCTAGGTATAATGTATTACCCAATTGGTATTGCTCTTATTTAGAATTAGAATGTTACAGAATTCTTAAGTAATAGACCTAGTAGTTGAAGGCTGCAGAAACTACACTGTCTAAGTTTTTACCTTATTTGGACACATTATAATGTATTCTTTAGTACGTCAGCAAAATGTGACTTCTAGAGATTCCATTGTAATCTTTAGCACATGGCTTCTGGAAATTCTGTTACATCTGTATAAGATCTAAAGAGAGTAAAAGCTGCATAGTCAGTCTATATAATACAGAGAGGAAGCCAGGTAGGACAGCAGGACCCAGGCAAGGGGACCGGACTGTTGAAGATCACAATCTGTTATGACAACGAATTGCAAGTACTGTTAGATATAAAGGCAAAAGCCTAATTTGTTTAGTTTTATGTATTTGGAACCAGTATTTTACTTCACCTTGGCTGCGTGTTCAGTGGAACTCTTTCCTCCAAGACACAAGGATCAGGAAACCAGTATAGAGCTGTTATTTCCTACATTGTTTATAAGATGAATATCTGAAATGTAAAATGTATTTTTAAAACTGTATCAGGCAGTAAGAACGATATCCCTGTGGAGTCTTAAAAAAGAATCCAAATGAATCAAGATGTACTCTTTTCTTCTGCATAATTAACAACATTGAATTAACAGGGGCCTTGATTGTCGAAATGAAGAGGACCATTTGAAGAATTTATCTGCAATAGAACCTATTAAGAGGCTGTTGAAACAGGGTAATATGTATGCAAGATTAGGCAGTATAAAATAAACACTTAATCGATAGAGTTCCAATTAAGAAAAGCCATGACTGATATAACTAGACTGCCCTTGCCTTTGTACATCAAAAACATTAACTGTAAGATAATACATAATGAGCAAATGATCCAAGAATCAAATCTCAAATCAATGAAATTCAAGTCTAAAGTCTAATCTAGTCTTATCAGTGGTATTTTTTCCGTATTAGATTATGTCACAAAACACAGCACGTAAATGATACTGGATCTATCTTATCTGTATGACAATCCAGCCCGTTATAAATATTTGAATGAGAAGAATTTATAAGGCAGTGTTGCCAAGAGTTTAAAATAGACAGTCAATTTCCAGTCTTGTGTCCTTGTCGGGTAATTCAATGAAAAGACACATACATTACCTGGTAATTCTTTGATAATACGTGGTTTCAGAACTTATATAATAGTAATGCAATCAGAATTTTAGAGTCATGATTTTTAAGAAGTCTGTTTAAAACCGTACTATGCTGTCGAATCTGTTTCTTGTTGTTTCCTGTTTGTGAACTGCAAAGCTATGGTAGCCCCTTGCCAGAAATGTACCAAATGATGTATCCCATTTCTAAATTTAAGTTTAAGTATTTGGTGAATTGGAGTTACTTGTTCTGACAGATGTGTATTGTTTATGTAACAGTTTGTATTGGAGCTGTAAGCAAGAAGACATATAAATGGTATGGCTCAGCTGTGATACACAAAGTTATGGTACGCAGTCAAAATGACTAGTCTAGTCAACAACAGAAAGGCTGGCCATGTTTATTTTGCTAATCAATATAGAAAATATGATGATGGTCCAGCTAGTGACTATACAATTGGGCTGTGTTTATTGGGGGGATTGTATTGGGGGAAATACAATTAAATACAATAGTACAGTGGACATTTAACAAGTAGTTTACTTAGACATAAGGAGCCAATTCTCTTCTCGGTTGTCTGTGGGAATGTATTTGGGAAATGACGTCACAGGTTTTAAACACTGGCCTGGCGACGGCAGGCTGCTGTTGCGATGTAAACAATCCAGCTATTGCAAGAAAGATACATTTTTTGTTTAAAGAAAGGATTTTTGTGATATTTATTTTTCGTTTTTGTGTTATTTTTATTTTCTGAAGACGTTGTTGGAATTCAAAGGTTGGTTATTAAAGCGGGTTAACGTGGATATTGTCACTAGGTACGAGGGATTTTTTGTACTTTCGTTAAAGGTCATGGTAGCATACTTAATTCCGTGTTCATCTGTTTTTACAAGAAAATAGTTTGCTAGTAGTTGTCTGTTTCCTTCTTTCCCCCTGCGTCCAAAATGTAACTGGACATTAAACCAAACTTTACTCACAAGACCAACAACAGCTGTGCTAAAGGTTCAGGGCTTCAGAATGTTCGATTATTTGAAAATCTCAGTTATTGCATGATGATGTTGTGTTTTATCCCGGCCTTCTCGTCTAAGTTTTTTTTTTAATTGTACCCACAAACACATTGTTTGAACTTGTGAATTCTGTGTCGCTTATTAGACAGCAGGATAAAATTAACGGGGGGGGTCATTTAATGTCTGTTCAATCCAGCACGGAGCTCAACATAGCTGCTGGTTCTGTATTGCTCGCCTCTACAGTTTCAGACTGTGCCACGAAAATCTCTACGGATATTATTTAGCTCTTCTTTTATTAGTTGTGTGAATTCAGTATGTAATGTTTTTTTCAGATAGCCAGTCAAAGCATGTAAAAGAGTGTGGCAAAGTGGTGAGTAAGTGCAGGTGAGTGCAGTGCAGAGTGGATTAATCACACAGACAATGATTCACAGGTGCAAGGGTGTTTATTAATGATTATAATGTCCAGAGCTTTATGGAAAAACCTGTAAATAATAATGATGATGGAAGTGGAACAGCAGCGTGTATCACTTCTGTTTTTTTTAAATCCCACGGGTTTGACCTGCAACCAAAAGTCCCGTTCTTTTTCACCACACAAAACACAAGACAAACTACAAACACTCACGGTTACTTTCACAGTTCACGGTACTCACGGTCCTAGGTTGCTTTGCCATATACAAACAATATACAAAGGAAAAGATCAATTTCACTATGCCCCCTATTTATACCCTCGCTTATGACCCCTAGGTTAACGAGTGCATCCCCTCCTCCAATCCTCGGACGCCACGCCATCTCCCGTCCAAGTCATTGAACTTGGGTGCTGGAGCTTTGCCCCCTTCCTAAATGACTGACTTCCACCTACCCTAAGGAATACATTTTTGTGCCATTTAGTTAAGGGTACTCTGTTCCTTTTACATAGTACCCTCACAGGTCCGGAGGGAGATCTAACACCAAGAATCATTCGATCTCTGTCAGCCCAATTGGTTTGTTTGGTGGTATTCATTTCATTTCTAGTTTTTTTCTAACACATCAGTGTTAGAGCTCTGTACCTCAGTGTGACCGTTTAACTCGGGTGGCCAATCCTGGACTTGGAGGGCTGGTGTCCCTCCTGGTTTTTGTTCCAACTGTGCCATAAATTACTTAATTAGATCTATAATTGGTCCAATTAAGTAATTTAGGACACAGTTGGAACAAAAACCAGGAGGGACACTGGGCCTCTAGGACCAGGATTCGACACCCCTGGATTTAACTTGTTCTTTTCTTCGCTTTCGGGGGACTTGCAAATATGAGCTGATACAGCTTCTATTTCTACCCATTTACTGTTTGTTATCGGTGCAAACAGTTCAAAAGTGAAGCCTTCAGTGGTATATTCCATGACTGCTAGGTATTTTAACAGGTGTTTTTTAATTTTTTTATTGCGGTTATTTCAATAGGCGCAGTGATACAATGGCGCCACGGGTCTAATGATTTACCCAGCAGTTACTATACAGGGTTTCTGTGATTAGTCACCTTCGTGGGTAACAAAGATAATTTTGATAAGGTTTCATTTTCATTTGCATTTGCACAAAATTATTAGATGTAAAGGTAACCGCTGTTGTTTCTGTTTGATGTTAATTGTTTGTTTATGACATTGCATTTTAACATTTGTAATAATGTATTTTGGTTGCGTTGTGTAACAGATTTGCTTCATTGTAGTTTAGAAGATACAAATGACGATTCATTTTTCTGCCTAGTACTGTAAACTAGGTTACTGTGTGTTATGTATTACTCTGCGGGTGCAGAGCGTTGTTTACGTGCACAGCACGTGAGAAATTGTTACCATGTATATCAGCATGTGTAAGGCCACGTGTTTGCTGAATGTATCTCAACAAGTGTAGGGTCGCATGTTAGGAGGGTATAAAAGGGGGTTCTTGAGGTTCTGTGTTGGGTGTTCTGTGTGTAACTGCCTAATAAACAACGTTTGATTTTGTACAGTTCTCCTTGTCTGGGCTCACTTATTTCCGGACCCAAACTACATAACACTGTGTTTAATTAGTTTTGGTAAGAATGCGAGATTTATGCTAATGTAAACCATGTTTGTTTGAAAAATGCTGAAAACACATACAACTCTTGTTTTGGTCGCATGGAAGTATTTACATAGGTAGAGATTAAGGGGCCAAGAAAATGATAAAGGGACCCATTCATAACAGATACACAGCGGTGTGATCTCCTATATGATGCAGAATATTTAGAAATGCAGAAATTCCTGCTGTGCCTTTCTCTCCACATGAATTCACCCAGGTACGATGGTATCATCGTTTCTGCCATGCCCTGCATAGTTTTAAATACACCACCCACTCGATATATCACAGGAGTCGGGGTCCAATATAATTCCGCTATATATCAAGGGCCGCGATACAGTGAGAGACCCACACAAAAACAAATAGGCTAACAAATACTGTACAACCACTCCCTTGTTATCGGGGGCGTCAGGGTCCAGTATAAATCCTCTAGTCTATGCAACCTGCTTTTTCTCATTTTTTAGATAAAAAGCAGCACACCGTTTTATTTTGTACAACGGAGAATAATTGCTTCTCATCAACTTCAGTCTCCAGTTAATTTCATGAGTCTTCCTCTCATTTCTGAAATGCACAAACCCGCTGCATTGAAATAATCCATTCGAACAACAACATAGCTAGGGAGCTGACGTCACTGCCTTATGACTTTTGTAGTGTGAACACCTCATTGGCTCAATAACAACTGTTTCAACAAGTAGTTATTTAATTTGCTTTGTGTTATTGTGCAATGTGTGTATATATGATAACAGTACGATATTAATGCTTTGTTTTTAAGTGTTTTGTTTATTGTTGTTTGTGATGTGCAGTATGAAATAAAATGAACAGTAATTCTAAGTGCCTATGTATATTGAAGCTAAGGCATACACAGTTAGACAATAAAAATGGGGAGCCAACTCCAGAACTGCGATATATCCAAATCCACAGTATAGCGTGGGGTGATATAACGAGGGGTGGGTGTAGTTTTTTTAGCACGGGTCCAGCAATTCTCTATGTTGGTGTGGACTCCTGTGTCCGTGTCTGAAATTTTCAGAGTTGTTGATGGTTTTATGTATACTGGCCACTGATCACTGTTTATTTCAGTCCCCAGTCTCACTACCATGATAATCGGTAGGAGTGTTAAAGCTTCTCGCCGCTCAACAAAGGGAAGGTACCCAAGCTGGATATCTGGTTGGTAAATGCCAAATACCTACCTATCAGGCTTTCCCAGGTTGCAACCACGTCTATATTTCGCCTGGACTATTGACACTCTCATCAATCTGAACCACATAACCTGGGCCACCGAGCAGCATGGGGTCTTGCATCAGCTTCCATGAGCAGATATGTCCCTCATAAAGCTGTGTCAGTCGATTACTGTTTTTGCTATGTCGAGTTGGCAGTGATGGTGTTTAGATTTGTTTGTTTTTTTTGTTACCTTATTAATTAGGCTATTATTAGTATAGTATTCCTAAATGACCAACAGCTGTAATTTGATATCTCAAATGAATGAACTTCGACAAAAACCATTTACATGGAGGCCTTTATGCATGCGCTTCAAGAGGTTCTCGAAGAATCATTATTTTTATTATCGTATTATTATTGATGCTGTTGTCTGTGTATTTAGTCCAAGAATTGGGACGGCTCTTGGATGTCTGGAGTCTTTAAAATGGTGAACCATTGTAACATGGCCAAGTTTAAAGTTTTCATCTGCTTTATTAAAATACCCTAACCTTATAATGTTGAAAGTTCCATTTACTTTGGTAAAATAATCCTACCTTTTTAACAAAGAGTTGTTTTGTTCTGTTCTGTAATGGAAAACAGAACAGTCCCCAGGGGAATGTGAACTGAGGCCACCAGACTTGTTTGGCTTGTCACATATTGAAATGTGGACTGCAATGGTGAAAGACAAGGTCTTTGTTTTGTAAAGTTGTGCCACCCAGTCTCATATAAAAGGCACTTTAAATAAACAATCTCAGACAGGCAGTAGCAGCTCAAGTTTTCTGAAAGATTGGATTAATGCAGAACTCCATAAAGTGAACAAAGGTGCATCAGAAGTTAATTGAATGGGCCAGAAAGACATTTTTAAGGCTAAAAATCTAAAGAACGATTTCATTGTTCCTTTATTCACTGGCCTGATGTAATCCTTTAAAGACCTAGATTAGTGTGCTTTAGTAAGAAATGCAGGGAATAAATCCTTAATTTAAAACATAGGTACCCACATTTAATAAAATCTCAGAAATACTGGTAATTCATTTTACACCTATACTGTTCAGTTGTAGTAAATTGCCACAAGGTATTGACTCACTTTTTCAGAAAATGGGAATAATGCAAACTCCATACGGTGAACAAAGGAGCCTCAGAATCCAGTTAAGTAGGCCAGACACAGATTGACATTGTTGGGGTACATTGGGTTGGTCCAGTTGACTGCCATTTATTTCTTGCATTGCTTCAAGATTGTTAAAAAAAGAATCTGCTTTAATGGCAGTTAATCCAAAGTGTGCTCCAATGGCTGCCTTTCCTCTGTAAATGGATCTAACTGTCTGCTCCTATTCTAAATCCCCACCCACTCCAATTCTACAACATCTGATATGCCAGTTTATGCATTTTTAAAATTTTATTTTTCTCCCAAGAGCATACAATGGATCTAAACAAAATAATCCAAGAGGCACTGTATAAATTAATCTGACCCCATATCCCAGATGCTGATATTAGGTAAGACTTGAATTCGCTGAGGTTCCGTTCTCATTATGCAATGTTTGGAACACAAAGCTCGTCATTCAGCAGGGGACAGTTTGATCCCTCTCTGTTTAGGTGAAATGACACCCAATTAAAGATAACATGTAGGCCTATGACAAGTATATGTTTAATTCTGTTTTCCATCATATGTTTAATTCTGTTTTTTTTTTCCCCGGCAGTACACTAGAAGTGTCATACATCACTGATGTTTTGGAGGACCTTGTATCTCAGGACTGTGGAGGAAAATGTTGATGTTGAGATGTTTATAGAAATGTTGGAGGCTTATGTCTCTGGATTTGTTGGAACTGACGGGTAGGGAAAAATTGCATTACTGGTTTTCCAGAGAGCTTTAATTGTAAGTTACGGATACAAAAGGTCTAGTTAAGCTGGAATAGTTCATACAGCTAAGCAATAGTTTGAATGCATATTGGGTTTTTACATGATGTATGGTTAGTCATTGAATACAATCATATTTTATTTTATAATAATATTTAAGTGTCAGAACTGCATTTGTATGCAGGAATATGGCCTGATTCATATATGTGTTTTGTTCTTTATATTATTAAATCAAGAATATAATAATGCTACTATTGTGTTATTTAAGTAATTATATTACTTTTCTAGTGTCAAAGTATGTTAGATGATGTTTAATCTAGCAGTGGCACTAACTAAAGCCCAGAACAAAGGTAAGGAACAACAGGGTAAACTGACTAAGAGTTACTACAAAAACATATTTTCTTTCTTACCAAAAATGTAGTCCTTTAAAAGGCAGTGACACTGCAATTTGTTTTGTTCTGCACAAGATACAGTGTACAGCTATTAGAATTGTTTTTCTAGTAATTAAACCATCAAACAGTGTGCAGAGTAGTTACAATGACATGCACACGTTGCATAAGTCCATTTTGGTAATTTTAATAAAAATAAAGCACTCAGTAATCCTAATTTTAAACCTTCTTCGAGAATATGAGCAGACATTGTACTGCTTCTATGTTGTCCTGTATGACAAAAAATGTTGTCATCCTAAGTACCTTAAAATTAGGCTGTCCCTTTGTCTATTTACTTGCCATAGACACATGTAGCCAGGCTAGATCAGCCAGTGTCTTTGGAGAAGCACCACCTAGTGCACAGCTGCAATAATTACATAATCTGTGCTTCAAAGCTACTCTAGAAACAGTTAATAAGGCATTGCAGAAAACGTCACACTGACATAACAAGTAAAGCATGTTAAAGATAAGCATTCCAAGAATGCAGTTTATATTTAGTCTATAAAACACAAGTGTATGAGGATCTGTATGAAATGCATCTTCTGTGGCTACATACTTGAGCCTTTAGAATTGTACACGCCTCTCAATTCGTTATACCAAAAAAAGGTCAATATACTAAGAGATGCATGTAGCTACAAAAACTGAAGTAAATGTTTCAATGTGAAACATTTACTCGGGGGGGGGGGAGGGGGGGCGACAGAACGTATCACCCCAGACACGTGCTTAACAAATGTGATTCCAATACAGATTGGTCCTTTAGAAATGAAAAGAACTACACTTCAGCACAGCCAGAGGGAGCTACAGCAAAGGTAATAGAGAGAATTAGTTTAACTATATATGCAAATTGATGATACTAGAAGCTTAGTTGAGTTGCATCTTTATAACAGAGGCCAGAAGTGTTCTTTCCATATCAAATGGAACGTTCAAGAAGTTGTCCAGCTTATAATTGAGGGTGATGTGAAGTTGAACCAAAGCCTCCCACCTAAGGTAAATTGGTTGCACTGAGACTTGCCAAGGTATTAAAATAATCTGGTGTACAAATATCTCACCTTTCTTTAAATTACCGTAGAGTTCCCAAAGTAATCTATATACATATACAGTAGAACTACTGAATAATATTGAATTAAGCCTTGAGGTACTTTAATGATGCATTGTTTAATGATGTTTTAGATACCTTCAACTTAATGTTTTGTTTTTATTGGTGAAACCACAACTCACAAAGTCAAATGCTGGTAATGTAAGATATAATTAAACAACCTGTACAGCGTAACGCCTGCCTGTGCTGGAGTAACTCATCTGTGCATGTGTACTATATTTACTAATGAGACTGCATTTTTAACAAGTCACAATATTTTTTACTCATGTGCCAGCACAAATATATAAATTTCATCTTTTGAAACGAATGAATCTTCAGTTGCTGTACTTCATTTGATAATCTGCAAAAGAAAGGAATATAAAAATCAAAGGCACTCATAAAAACAGCTAACAAAACTTGAAAAATAATAAAAGGTCAGATTGTGTTTAGTTCATGGTGTTACATTAACTACGATGGGGGAATTAGAGCATGTACCAATACGTAAAATACATTTTTGCAAATAGATATTATTGTGAAAAAGCAATTGGCAGTTTTAAGTAGTAAAAATACTGACAAATAACCTTTTTTTAATATTCTGATTCTTTTTTTTTTATTTTAATGTAAGTAATCAAAGATTTAGCTTTGATACAATGCTGATAGCGCTAAATAACTGCTTTGTATTTTAGAAAAAAACAGTTTGAAGACAACAACTGACATGAAGCTGAAAGCAAGCATTCTTGAGAAGTGAGTAATAGACGCATAGAACAGTTTCTGTTGACTCTTTCATAGATTAATGCAAGTTTATAAAATAACTAGTTTCATCAGGTCATTTGCCAGAATATATGGAGGTTCTTTTTTTGGAATTACATTGAAACATTTTGGATTATGAAACTCGATTGTCTGATTATTTATCAATTTAGTTGTTATATACAGAAGTGAACTGTGAAATTAAAACATCTCAGCAATTTAATTTTAAACTGAAGACGAACCTGTATTAAATGTGTTTGTGCATCAATAAATATACGTGGCGCTGGGGTTATATGGGATAAAGAAATGTATGGTAAAGAAGCCTTTTGACAAGTTGACCATTCAGAATACTACCAAACACTTTGGATAACATGAAAAATGGAATTAAAGAAATGTTGTTAAATGCTAAAGATGGATCACTGAGAAAGAGAATATGGTTTCTTATGGTGTGCACATCCCAGACTTCCATCTTTTTATAAGCTCCCTAAAGTACATAAAGATCTCCAAAATCTACCTGGAAGACCTATTGTATCGGGCAATGGATTCATTGCTGAACCAGCTTCGCAGTCTATTGATTTTTCTGTTAAGCTGTTTGTGCCCTCCTTACCTTCATATATTCAAGATACAACACATGTTTTAAATAAAATTAAGGGACATGTGGGACCTTATTTTTTGGTTACTTTGGGTGTTTAATCTCTTTAAACTAACAATGATCACAATGAAAGTTTGTCAGATTTAAAATATTATTTGGAAGAAATACCTACAGATAGTATGCCTCACAATTACTTTATTGTTAATTTGACTGAATGGACTTTAAAAAATAATGTTTTTGTTTCAAGAAAAATTGTATTAGACAAACTAAGGGTACAGCAATGGGCATTTGTTTTGCTAATAATTATGCCAATTTATTTTTGGACTTTTGGGAGAATGAATATATACAAATCCTCTAATGTTTTTTTGGAGAAAATCCAGTGGTGGAGGCATTATACTGATTATATTCTT
Organism: Polyodon spathula; assembly: GCF_017654505.1. Classification (NCBI taxonomy): domain Eukaryota; kingdom Metazoa; phylum Chordata; class Actinopteri; order Acipenseriformes; family Polyodontidae; genus Polyodon; species Polyodon spathula. The sequence goes on from NC_054543.1 coordinate 12,633,079, forward strand.
CTTGTCTCATCAGGTACAGAAAGTGAACTTTTGTTATTTCATGAATATATTAATAGTACTAAAAATAATCTCAAATTATGCATTACATGTAGTAAAGAGCATGTTAATTTTTTGGATCTAACAATTTCAAAAGATAGTGAAGGATTCCTGCACACTTCTGTATATATAGCAGTTTATTAAGAGCTGAGACTTTTCATCCTAATTGGTTAAATAATATTCCTTTTCGTCAGTTTTATCGATTAAGATGCATTTGCGATCAAGAATCTGAATTTGATATACAATCAAGTTATGCAAAAAAAGATTTCATCAGAGGGGATGTAGACATAGAATAACTGATAAAGCTTGTAATAAAGCAAAACCACTGAGCAGAACAGATTTGCTGTATAAAAAACAACAAGGAATAAATAAACAAATAATGTATTTTGTCGCGCGATTTAGTACAGAAGCACCAAAATTGCGTAGAATTATACAAACAAACTGGGAATTAATAAAGAGTGATCCAACTTTGAGAGGTGTTCACAGATCCCCCGCGATAAGTTTTAGACATGTTCCAATTATCGGTGACAAATTTGTTCATAGTTATCTACCAGGGAATAAGAACTGGAGTTCCTGGCTTCCTAGAAAATTAAAAGGGACATTCAGATGTGGGTTTTGCCATCATGTAAAAATGTTGTGCAAGATAGACAATTTAGTGATGTTAAGACAAATAGATCATATGAGATCAATTACTTCATTAACTGCAACACCGCTTACATGATTTATCATTTGGAATGCCCTTGTGGTTGTTTTTATGTAGGGAGAACTAAAAGAAAACTAAAAGAAAGGGTAGCGGAACATAAATACGCGATTAGAACTGGAAACTTAGAATGTCCCACGGCCAAACACTATAAAGTTGCTTAAGAGTGTTAGGGATTGAAATGGTTAATAAATCAATAAGGGGAGGTGACAGACTCCAATCTCTTTTACAACGCGAAACATTTTGGATATTTCAATTAAAAGCTACTGAATTTCCAGGGTTGAATGAAGAGTTAGACTATAGACCCTGCCTATGAACAGAATGTTATTTTCTTATAGGCTCTTTTTGAATTTTTGATATAATCTTTTTCAATACTTATTCTTTTGATTGATGTTACATTAATTCTTTGATTAAGCTATGTTTAATTAGTGTTCTTGTGTAACTAATTTAATTCATGTCAATAATTGAGTGTTAATTGATTGAATCGGATTGCTTGTGTATTGCTGTGTTGCAGTTGAGACTATACCCTGATGAAGGCTAGTTATGCCGCTACACATCGGCATGTTTGTTTTTGTTATGTCCATTTACTGTATACCCAATATTATCCTAGGAAATGTGTATATTGATAACACTACAGCATTATTATTATCTGTAAAAATAGTACTAAGTTTCTTAGATTCACATTTGTATCCTGTTTATAGGCTCTGAAAAAGCTTGTTTATGTCAAAAATCAAGTGGTGAGCACTAAAGGAGAGCGCTATAAGCAGGTCAAGAAAGAACATGAGGAAATGAAGAAAACCTACGTGAATCTGAAACCTGCTAGAAAGTACAGATATCACTGACCCTTCTTGAAGGTGAAGATGTTTTGTTCATGTAATAGAAATGTTATAGAAAATAGGATTGGCTCAGCATGGAAAAGTACTGGCATCTTGCACTCCTATAACCTTGCTCACATAACCTTGTATGCTTTGCTTAAGATAAAGTTTTGCCTACACTGCAGCAGCAGCTGTGAGACAATGGATAATAGGACGAGTCAGACATGTCTCTTTGCACATACACCCAAAGCAGCCATTCTGTTATCTGCTTGCTTAGCTATATGCCACGTATGCATAGTTATAAATTGTTTCCCTTATATGCTAATATCTGAATCATCACTGGCTAACCCTCTGCCTTGCTGACAGTTTTAAGGTATATAAGAAACTGATCTAACTCTATGTTGAAACACTACTCGATGATTATCTAGCACCCTATGTGCTGAGAGTGTTCTCAGTTTGCAAACTTAAGAAATAAAGGCTTGTGTGTTTGGAACTCTTCGTATTAGAATTTCCACGACATTCACTCAATGTGTCCTATGATTGAGCCTCCCCTTGTGTGAGCACAGGTGAAAGGGAGCCAGAAGCCACAGTGGATATTTTACATATCTGTATAAACAGTAGCATTGTGTTCGATCTGTGCTTTAGCTAAATCTTCTTCAGCAGACCCTATATGTATGTGATTGACAGAGATTTAGGTTACCTTTACATGTTCAGATAATGCACTGAAAATGCTGTTTGAAAATCATTATTATTATTTCTTGTTTTATTTATTTAAATTCTACATTTTTATTCAAGTTTAAATACAGTTTGGGGGGGGGGGGGCTTGTAATGGTTTACAAAATGTAACCCTTTAGAAAAGTGTATGACCAATGTTTAACTATAGAAGTTTATGTACATTGTTGCTTCAGATTAGCCTTGTCTTTTGACTGGCTTTGTAGCTCAATGCTTGGGATCTGGAATGGCACCTAGTGGGTATTATTTAGTTTAAACTATCTTGTTTACAAAGAAAATGCTTGTAACCTTAAGGTTTCATTTTGAACTTCCATAATGACCTTTTTTCAGTCAAGGCTGGGGTATGAGCTAAAAATGTAATTATGCAAATTCAGTTCGGCTGCATTCAGTTTTATTAGAAGTGTATCAGATTTCTATTGAAAGATACAGTTCTTTCTTTGATTAGCAATTACAAACTTTCATCCAGCTGTTCTGTGCCACTGCTCATGCCACTCTCTATTTCTTGCAGGGAACATAAACAAATATCCTTTTAAACTGTGGTTCTGTCTCAGATGGTTACAGGGAATCTGTTAAATGGGTTAGATACAAAGCAGAAATTACCTAGAGAGTTCTGGTTAGATCTGGAGGTTTATGAAGGTAGAAAATCCAACAACATCCTACAGCAAAACCAGTGCTTGCTGTAGAGGAGGCTCCACACCTCTCTTCCAGAGCAAACCTAAAGTGGTCTCTGTGATATTGTGGCAATGGTTCACCTTTAGAGATTGAAGCTTAGTACAGTACTCCACTACAGTCCTGGGAGAAGAACAGATACAGACTCAAAAATGGAGAAAGATACAAAAGAAAGCCTATATACTGTAACTCCATGTAATAATGTTTCCAAGTATGCTCACTCTCTATGTATAACCACATACAGCACAATACAGAAATACTATGTCTCTATTGAGGTTTGTGGAATACTGTTTGGAAACTCTGTGATATCATCTGTGGGAGGCTTTCTTCATATTGTGATTTCTAAGCTCTATTATTGCTGTTGAAGTAATTAGTTCGGGCTTTTTTTGTTTAGTGTAACTAATTAATTTCCATTATAGTATTTTAAGCTGTGAATGTGAGAGTTTTGTTAGTCTGATATGTTAGCATTCACAACCATTTACTTTATCAGTTATAAAATAACCTTATAGATACTGTAAACCATAAAGCAATGTGTTGTAGTTAAACACTAAACCATACAACGTACTAAAAATCCAGTCAAAACTGTTGGTAAAATTATATTGTTCATGTTTGATACATCACATGCATCATTCCTTGGTTTTTTTTTTTTTTTTTTTTTTGCTTTTTTTGGTTGTTTTTTTAATGCTATCCTACAAATGGTATAAGTGGTATAAAACTGATAAAACACTAGATTTCTTTCAGTTTTTCTTTTCAGGATTTCTTGTATTGCAGTATGTATTATTTATAAAAGACAATTGTTTTTTGTTTTTTTTTTTCTCTGCATTGTCCATTAAAACATATTTAGAATCTTTGTTAACCCATACTGCAAGCAGGAGACAGAAACATCATCACAATACAGTACGAGTAGTCAACAAAAATAAATTGTAGCAATAGAACCACTGCATCAAAATGAACCTGTAGTTGCGTTATAAGATGGAGGCTTTATGGTTATATACAACATGCACTTCTCTCAACACACATACTATATGCTAATACCTGATGGATTCATTCCTGACCCTAAGGCATCCAGTGAGATCCAGGTGCTCCATTTGAGGACAGTTCTTGGCCACCTTCTCTACAGAGACATCGCTGATATTTGCGTTGACTGCCACTGACAACGACTTCAGCTTGAGGCACTTCTTGGCCAGGTAGCAGGCGGCCTCATCTTTGAGCTGCCGACGGGCAGTCAGGTTGATGGACTCCAACCCGACGCAGTGGTCTGCCAGGCTGCGGAGAGACAGGCTGTCAACCCACTCACAGTGTGCTAGGGAAAGGTGCTTTAGGTGGGCACAACATAGAGACAGGGCCACCAGGGACTGGTGGCACAGCCTGGCACATCCGTTCATGTCAATCCACTGCAGGTGGTGATTCTGACCAATCACAGGAAGCAGCTATTTATCTGTCACCCAATCAGAACAGTTCTGGAGTGTCAGGTTCTGGAGTACTTTGCTGCCCCTCAGCATTTTGCAAAATGCCTGCCTGGGTATGCAAGGACCAACCTGGAAACATCAGTCTACAATTAGTATTGATTTAAACGTGTTACAGTGCAGGGAGAGGGCACAGAGAAACAGCTTTGTAATTAAGAACCCTTGAACAATTACGTGCTTCTATTGTGCTGAAGAGACATAGTAGTCCTTGCTTAAGGAGTTTTGCATGCTGGTCTAAGACATGTATTTTCAGTAAGGGTTGAATTAAAAGGACGTGGCAATAGTTCATGAATCAAGTATGTCAGAGGGCGCATACTGTATATAAAATAACAGCATAGACTAAGTGTTTAACAAAGTTATGTATTCCAGTAAAAAGTCTGTTGCCTGAGAGAGATCAAAAGAGCGGCAGTTGGCCAAGCAGACCTGGGTGAGGGCTTGAAACTGCTTGCCAACTCTCTGTAAGCTCACTAGGTGGCGTATTGTTAAGAAGCAGAGCACATGTCGCACCAGAACATCCTCCCATGGCAAGTCCAAGAGCTGATACCTGCAGCAACAGATGAGATCTAAGGTGGCGATAATGGTGTACTATCAAGCAATGATACATTTCAACTCTCCTAGCAACAGCAAAAATGATGGTTTCCCAAGTAGATGCTCAGCTCAGACATTGGCCTTGATAAGAAGCCATAGTTACTCAAAGATCAGCCAGGTTAAGATGGTACTTTCATTATTATGTTTTTTTTTTTTCAACCACAACCAAATTTATGTAACGTAGAATGACATATCATTCAAAAACAGAATGTGTTATTGCTTTACCAGGAGACTGCAGGTTTTTATTATTTTACCATAAAACTTTTTTTTTCCCCCAAAATGCTGCTTGTACAAGTACAGGGCTCACAAGATAATCATTTCGCAACATGTCACGTGCATTAATTAATACAATGTAACATACTTATTAAATCAATACGTATTAACAAGTAGATTATGTACTTGTGTTTTTTGGGCTACGCATCTGTAAGTGCACTGATCCAGTAACCTTTCTATCGCATGTCTGCCATCTTGCGCCATGTCTGCAGCTCGCGCTTCCTTCCATCTCAGCTAACAGACCACCGATGGATTGGATTTTGTACTGTAACACAAGTAAAAAATATAAGCACTGCTTTCCGGATTTGCGTGCATCTCTATTTTGGTTCCCAATAGTTGGAGAACCTGCTGCTTTCTGGGTGACAGTTCCTACTCACCGAATTGCAACAAACTAAAAGTGTTGTAGTCCTATTAACTGGGGATTAACTGTTTTCAGGGTTACTGCATAAAACATGGCAAAGTGTATAGGCAAGCATGAGATAGTACATTGAATTATGGTAAAACATGGTTAAAAAAAAAAACTATGGTAAATGCATAAGGGGAGAATGATAAGAGCATGGTGAACTGTAAAATGATTGTGCACATTTGTAGCATTCTAAATAAGGGTAAAGATACAATATAATTTACTTAAATAAAAAAATGTAATATAAGACAAAATGGCCTTACTGGAAAGTGAACCTATGTGGCTTTGAAATATGAAACAATTCATTTATTTTTACATCTTCACCCATTATAATGTTTTCTGTAGGTAGCTTACCTGTCTGTGTGGCATACCTCTTTATTTTAGATATACAACTTAAACCAAGACTATACTTGAAGATGGTAAGATGGTCTTTCCCATCTAGATACGTGTCAGCCTGTCCAGATTTTATACTTCAAACTTAGCCAACAATATTCCACGTTCAAAAAAAAGAAGAGTGTTAGTTCACACATAACTACATTTTAAATACTGACATTTATTAAGTCAGACAAACGTTCCAGTAAAACCTGTATAATGTACTCCAGATGGTTCAGCTCAGGAAGTTACCAAACAATGGTCTTTTCAGTGCACACAATAGATAGCGACTATTGCTAGGTGTTGTGATTATCATAGGAGTTAATCATAGCACCCACGGTTTGTGTACAGTATCTTGAAAGGAGGAAAGTGCTATTTTGAAAGAAGGAAAACAGTGTTATATGTCATATCTATTCATCAAGAACAGTCTGATTGGAACACGTGACACATGGGATTTGCATACCCCTGCAAATGCTTTAACAAATAACTGCCCAGACATTTTACTTCTGTCTAGCTGGACAATAGAAGCAGTGAGGCTGAACAATTGCTGACCAAAGTGATACAAACCTAAACATGAAGAGGGGCGCACACTGGGGCATTGAGTATGTGGTTCTGTTGTTCACGATGGCTCTGTCACCAGCAGCTCAGGCTCAGTCCTGGTGCTCTGTGCCGTCAGGGAAGACTGTCTATGATTTCACAGTTCAGACCCTGCAAGGTGATGATGTTTCACTGGATCACTTCAGAGACAAGGTTCTGCTCATCAGCAATGTGGCAACCTTTTGAGGGTCCACAGTCAAGCAGGTAATCATGTTTGTCTTTTGTACATTCATCAGAATGTCAACCATAACTTGAAACACTGTACCATAATAGGCTTACACTGGCATTATTTTTAAACAAACCAGTGAGCTGTAGAATTACTATAATTGTATATATAGGTATGAAATAATACATTGGATGCAATTCTTAAAAGCATCTGTGTAGTTTATTCTAGGTTGGTTAATTGGGTGTTTTTCTTTTTGGATAAATCTTGCTAATGACAATTTGGAGTAAAGGCCTTTGAGAATCTAGACCATTGTGTATCGGTTGATTGGGAGCCTTCCTTACATGTATATTATTTTGTGATAGAGGATTTTGATTAATTATCAGATGTTGATCAAATCAGCATTAACATTGTTTCTTATTCACGTTGTTAATTGCATAAACTGGTATTTCCTAAAATGTTTTGTCAATTACAATTACAAGTTGTATATAATTATCTTTCTACCATAGTAATATACCAACATTTTAGGCTAATTTCTTTTAGACAATTGTCAAAACTGTTGCCTGCTTATACCTTAGAATGAATGTCTGTGTGTTTGAAGTGATATACAATAAAATTCTCCATGTTCTTATTTTAACGTGCGTCCAATATTAATCCCCCCCCCCCCCCTCAACTGCAGTACTATGAACTGAATGCACTAATGGAAAAGTTAGCTGGGACCCCCTTCACTGTTCTCGCCTTCCCCTGTAACCAGTTTGGCCTTCAGGAACCTGGTAAGGGTTGTGTTTTTCCATACCATCTGCAGACTGTCATTTCAATCTAACAGGATACAAATACGAATGTAAAACAGCCCCTATTTACTAATTTAACTGCTTTGGTGAAATAAATGGACTTCTAGATCGTCTTTTATGAAAAAGCATTATGAAAAGTTATTCTGCAGGTCATTTGAACTACAAGAAAATGGGTAGTTATACTGTAGCGTGGTTCATTTTGACAGCCAAAATAACATAAAAAACAGGTGACAAATAAATAAATATTTAAGCTATAGTTGCTAGTCATGAAGTAAAATGACAGGTTAGGAACTGTTGGTAGCATTTCTTTAAGAAGATGCAATATTCCATTTACTAAATTGTATTATTTCAAATTTAACAGAGGAAAATTATGAGACATTAAACGTCCTTAAGTATGTAAGGCCAGGAGGAGGATTTATCCCAAAGTTCCAGGTATTTGGAAAGATTGAAGTGAACGGGGCTAAGGAAGACCCACTCTACACTTTTTTAAAGGCAAGTGCTTTGTAAGTGATTTTGATCTTATGCCTGGTTTATAAAATACATTGATTCTTCCTATTAAGTGGCAGTGAATTCACATTAGGTATTGTGCAATTACATAGATATTATTGTTGTACTAACATTCTCAAAAAGAAATCTGTTTCAGATCTATTGTGCATCTGCTAAGGTTTATATTGGTACAGTACAATGGTACCTCAGTGCATTTTCCCATAGTAGATCCCTGCATGATCAGGGATGAAAACCTTGTGAAAGAAACTGAATGACACCTTAAGCAGTAGTTGAATGGCTTGTAAAGTTGTGAGTTGTTTTAACATTTTGATTTCGCTGCGCTGCAGGAATACTGCCCATTTGTCAACCCCCTGATTGGAGATCCAAAGAGACTCTATTGGTCCCCAATGAAAGTCAATGACATACGCTGGAACTTTGAACATTTTCTCATCAATGCCAAAGGAGTGCCGATTAAGAGGCAAGTATTTTTTAAATACATAACAAAACTGGTCTCGCTTAAGAGCATCATTTATTCAGTATAGTGCGGCTGACAAGTAAAATATAATGGTGTTTATCTCATTGACTTCAGCTGTGGTAGAGCTTAACACTGCCACTGTTCAGATGACTAAATAGGCCTCTTTGTGCACCAGATATCTGGCAGTACACAAGTCTCTTTTGTGTATTTCGATGTGTAACAAATATGTAAATGCCAGGAGGATCCTACCTTACTAATTTAAATAATAGCAGTATTATGATATGTAATGTAACAGATTACGATTAAGTAAAAATATAAATATTATATAGCCTTTCACTTTAATATGTACTATTTAGATCAATTGAATAGACACCAAGTTATTTAACAGATTGGTCAAATTAGTAAGGCATTGATTACTTGAAGAGTTGAGATACATGGATTGACATATTTTAGTTTCACACAAAGCTACTGTGTTGTTAGGTTCAAATAAAATACCTTGCTCCAAGTCTGACTGTGGGAGCATAGTAAACAGCATACCATGTCAAATGCTCTATACTAGAAAACTAAGCAGAAACTGGTAGCGGGAGATACAGACATATGTTTAATAGAACACACCAGTGACCAGTACCCAGCTGCACAGACACAATACATAGAGACAGTCCCAAATTTTAATTTGCAGAGTTCTTTTCTACACAGCTGTTTTGGTAGCTGCAGTCCTAACCTCATGCACAGGTGTGTGGACCTGGTTATGATCACACTGGCTCTCAGTAAGGTCTCTCTGAAGCCATTGTATTTTCCAATTTCCCCATTTCGGGCAACCAAGATTGGTGCTAATCAGTCAACAAGAAATATATGTAATTGTAATTGTAGCTAATCACCAAATAATGTTACCCCTAGAAATGGAGATGAAATGCAATAATCATGTTCCTTTTTCTTAGGTATGACTTAACTGTTCCTTTTAAAGAGGTGAAAAGTGACATTGAAACTCTTCTGAAAGAAATGTCTACACCCAGGTTGAACTAGTGGGATTACCAGTACCTTTGAATGGATACAGGAAAGCCTGCACATTGAAACATTGGAGACGGAATGAAGAACGTTCAGTAAATGCTGACAAGCAGCTGATCAGTGTCTGATGTGGTGGGAGAGAATACTCTGTGTTTAGCGCATTCAGTCAGAGCATTCAGTCCCATCTGTCTCTATTCAATTGTTGGTTGGCTTTATTTGATCCACAGGATAGTCTAACATAGTAATAAAGCAGTCACAAAAATGAAACATTCTTGATTTTTTTTGTTTAGTGATTAAGCTTTTCAGTTATGCTTTTTTTTTATTTTTTTATTATATTTTTTACATATTCAACACCCTAAAATCTGAACCATCTCACATACAAAGAATGGATTTCCATTGCAGTACCAGCAGATTACTAGTGGAATTATATTACAATAAAGCATTCAAATCATTTCAAACATTGTATTTAAGAACTATATGTACAATTCACAAACATGTTTTCAATCGGTGCACAATACAGCATGAAGATAAGAATTACAAAAGCTTTTAAATTCATTTAAGAAAATGAGCTGGCTAAGACTGAAAAAGGCTCAAACTTGCTATTTGTACATTGCTGTGCAAAAGCCTTAGACATTTTTCTACTCCGATGCATTATGAGCATCAACAATTTACTCAAAGCCTCCACTAGTGTTTTCTACTATTACAACAACCTTGACTTGAAAAACATTGAAATAGCTTGCATCACTTGATTTTTAAGGTGTAGTATCTGAAGTATAATCAACAAGATTATAACATATATAAACATATATGTTTATAACATTATAAACATCATCTGTAATTGACAAACCCAGGGCTGGAAGAACGAAAAAGCTGTCTAACAAGGATGAGCAATACTTGAAGATAAGATCCTTAAGGAATAGAAAGAAGACAAGCGTTGAATTGACAACAGGACTGGCAGAAGGCACAGGTGTCATTGTCAAACAGTACAAATGTCACTCTTGAAATCAGGACTTAAAGGATGTGTTGCAGTAAGAATACCTCCGTTAAGAAAGGGGAACAAGACTAAAAAGGCAGTTTGCTTTATTTTTTCTAAAACAAAAAAATAAATAAAAGCTAGGAAGAAACAACTTAGATGTTAATACGATAAGTAGTGATATCTAAAAATGTGTATCACACTACAACCACTAATTTCCAAACTACCTATCTCCTATTAAACAGGTTTAAAATGGCAAAACCAGTAAAATTGTGTGCAGTATCAAAACATTATACAGGAAAAAATTTGTCAACATAACCAATAATAAATTAGAATGGGGCAGGTTTCCTAACCATTAACTTGACAATCACAGACACCTAACATCAGAGAAAAGACCATATTGCATTTTTGGTATTTTAAATAATAATAATAATAATAATAATAATAATAATAATAGTCTTACTGTATTGCTTTATTAAGATGAGACATGGGATTTCCTGACATTGGACAACCTTAAAAAGCAAGACTGTGATAACATGCGTTTAAATTAATACAGTATCTGTAATATGTCAGTCGTTGTTTAAGGGATGGAGTGGTATTAAATTAATTTTTGGTTAGATGCTTATTTTTTTAGATGCTTATTATTTGTATTTGAACCTGGAGGGGTCCCTTACATTATCCTGTTTTCTTGCTTGGAAGTTTAATCATCTCCCTTTCGGCTTGGAAACACTTAAAAGGGAGTATATTACGATGACTGTAATTGGATAATTTACTTTGGTAGCCATGGAAACATTCAAATAGAAGCAGTTTTTGGGCACTGCAAGGATGACAAGAGACTAATATGTAAATACAGCATACAAATGCGAATAGAGTGTTAACAGTTGAATAGGCCTGTGACACTTGAGTTTGTAAGCAAATCCTGCAAGTTTTACATTTTATTATTCATTCTGATTAGTTTTAAAATTGAAATTACAACATGAAAACTCGCCAGGCTTGAATTGTATCAAATATGAGTGTTAAAACTAAACTGTAACTTTAATACTCACATTCACATCATATTTTAAGTGGGCCTATATAGTGACTAAGAAACAACACAACAGTTTTCATTAAAAAAACAAACTATCATCTCTCGTCAGGTCGAGCCAATGCACAACACAATGCATTAGCAGTATGCATTATGACAGTGTATCAAAGTTACAAAAAAATAAATAAAAATCAAAGGTTTATTAATCAGCAATTGTATACATCTTAAATATGAAAAAAAAAGTTAGCAGTCTGTTCCTTCAATCTTCGAACACGCAAATGCTGCTTTGTTAATTTCTCAAATACTGTATTTGACACAGTTACACATGAAAATAAAATATGTACAATTCCCATATCTTGGTTTAACTCAAACATATTGTAATATTTCTTCAAACCTTCCTCGGCCAGCCCCAGTAGTTTACCTAACACCAGATTTATTATAAAGTCACTATTTTTAAATCATATAACCTTATATCCAACTGGCAAGTGCTTGAAATGTGGGTTTGAGTTATGGCTGGTGTGTTCACCACTTATAAATCTACGATCATCATAGTATACAGTGGTTGGAAAACACAGAGATCATGCTGTAGAGAAGAATGGAACAAACAGCTGTTCAAACCAACTGAAGTTTTGCATGCATTACAGCCTTAAGCTGGAAATGTTGCCAATAACTGAACTGATAGTATCTAACAAAATGCACCGTAATTTGTATTAAACCATAGTTATCCTGTATTTGGTTTGGAAACTTTTTTCTCATTAAAAGAGGATACTGTTTCTAAGTTAGTCCTACACAGGTCCACTTTCAAAAAAAAAAGTTGTCTATGTTGTCAGAAATACAGTTTTATCATTTTTAAATGTTGTGCAGGATGGTCTCATGTACACAAGTGATTATTTAAGTGCTTGTTTAAGCTTTGGTGCTAGTAGGGTGTTGAGAAGTACACGTAAGTGCGGGTAACAATGCTAAGCAAAGGAAGTCCAGACACAAAGTTGCAATACAAAATGAAGCTGTCTCAGCAAATATACGCACTACAAGATTTTAAAAGTGTCTTAATAATTAAACCAGATTCATATAACAGATGAAAAATCTCTACAAGAATTTACTTTCAGCATGTTGTCTGAAAAACTGATAAAAACTAACAGGATTTGGTATGGTATCTAAATCACATTAACCTTCCCACCACAGTTCTCCTCCCCACAACATGGCCCTGGATTTATTTTTGCTCTTTGAGGCAATTGGTGCAACATCTGCCAAGTGTTTAACTTGGCTTGAAGTGCTTGTATACCTAGCTAATGAATAAAACCCAGCCTGAAAATAGGTTTCTGCCACACCAGCTCCAATAACCAAGGGTAGAAACAGCCTTTCTTTCCTTCGATCTATGTTGTTTGGCTAATTATGCATATGGATCACGTAACCTATATTAAAATGTATCCCTCATCAAAAACAAAAGCATTACTTTACATATTGTTTTCGCACAACAAGCTGAGCTTCTGCACAAAGCAACCGCTTTGAGACAATCCCATAGGCCACCAGTCCAATTCCAAGTTCAGCAACATTGGTTACCAGGCAACTACAAATTTCAACACTGAAGTATATCAATGTTCACCTAAGAAATCTCCCTGATGACAGCTATTTTGTTTTTGTGTAGACACAGATACAGGTTGGATCCACAGTAACATTACTGGCAGATGGACAAAGCAAAGTGGAAGGTGCTTTCCTACAGTAGGTGTTTCAGTGCTGCCGTGCAGAACTAGCTTACAGTTTGCGCACACGTGTGCTGCTGGCTGCTTTCCCTCCAGCAGCTACACATTGTCAAAGTGTCTTCCAGTAAGCACTAACTGAAGGCCTGGTCATACCGCCCTTTTACCATCATGTTTAGTAAAGGACCCACCTGTAGAAAAGGAAGAAACGCCACCATGAGTAGAGCAAGACAGTTTATGAATGTTTTGTGATGAAATGGTTTTGTAAAAAGATTTGTTTTTAAAAACTTTCAAGGATAAGTAAGACAATAGTCATAAAAATAAGCATCCTGAAACATTTGACATAAATACCTCTTGTGGCTCCCCAAGAGCTTCTCCCAGCATCTTCTCTATATTCCTCATGATAGCCACCTTTTGATGAGCTTTCAGAGGGTACTCTATCCTCTTTGGGGTGGGTGCTCCCTGGGGGTGGGGTTAGAGAAACTGATTACAACAAGGAACGCATATGAACTTGGAGGTCCATCAAGCTGCCAGAATAGTGCCAATAAACCGCACAGTTAATTCAGTATTTAACAGTTAAATTTACTGTAGCGTTTCTGGGAGAACAGATTTCATGGTAGATGCGGGTGTCAATTATTAACATCATCATAATTTAAATGACCATATAAGGACCATCTTTTATATATATAATGATATATAATATATATATATTTATATATATATATATATATATATATATATATATATATATATATATGCACAAAGCAGACAGCAAAATGTACAGGCATACATACATATGTACAAACGTACAATGCACAAAGTGTAAACCTAAGCCACTTAATCTGAATATTAGGAGTATTTTAAGCCTACAGGGTTTGCATGTGTTCTTTATTTGAAACTCAACAGGGTGCCACTACTGACAGCAACTAAAACAAATGATCTGTACAATATTTCCTCCCAATAATCATAACTGTGGAATCAGGTGTTTATTATCACCCGCAGGGGATGACATTATGGTATGTGTATATATCTGGAAAACTGCTTATCTTGAGAAAACAAGAAGTCACTTTAATCTGCTTTACCATGATACCCACACCTCATCAGCTTACCTAATGACATGTGGGTCTTAAATACTACTTATCTAATTTTCATTAAACTATTAATACTTATTAATTCCAGACTATTCTGTATATAGAGTATTTAAAAGACTGAGTTCACTGCATAACGAATTGGAAATGTACTAATCCCCTCTGAATGAGTGACTACCACAGTGTAAACTACAGATCCAGAAACTCTGAGTTAGTTTTGGAAGGAGCACCTGCAAGTTGTCTGCTATAGCCAGCAATCTGATTCCATATTTCCTGAACATTCTAGGATAATGGTCCTAGTTTACTCTAGTTTCTAGGTTGAGAGAATGGTGCATGGGCAGTTTTTTTTTTTTTTTTCCCTCTCAAAGGTGGTGCCATTGAGTCACTGACACCAAATGCTCAGGTAGTTAAGAGATGATTTTTTTTAACTTTGCGGGTACTAACTGCATGTTAGTCAGAAAATACTTAGACCCCCACCTCCCACCTCCCAATTATGGCCAGGTTTTCATAGAAAAGACTGAAAGATCCTACCTTGTACCAAAAGTTAACTGTGATAGTAATTCCTCCATTCAGTAAGGATTCAATGTGATGCCACCTGAAACAGCAAAAACAGTACATAAGTGATATAACTGCAAAGCAAAAAGCAATAACACATTCTTAGTCACGTCATTCACAACAAACTGAAAATCACCTTAAAAACAGAACTTGAAGACATTTGCATTTTGTTTGTAAGATTTCTGATTCCCTTTCTATTGTTCCTTATTCACAAAACCTTTTTTTTTTTTTTATGTACAAGGCATAAACTTCAGCTGCATCCAGGATAAAGGGGTTTAATTATGATAATAAAAAGCACTTGGGAGTGTAACAGGTATTTTAAAGCAGTAAGGGTTCTGATCCATTACAGTAAAAGCAGCTTCAGCTGGAAGAGCTCCTTATCTCTTTGCAGCAGCAACATGCTGCAAATTACTGCCTTTCACACAGAGCCTGTAACTTGCTGAAGAGTGTTAATTATCAGCCTCTGCTGTCCTCCATACTGAGCTAAATTTGCTCCTTTCCATCATGCTGGTATTATCTGTAAGTTACCCACTGATGCTTGATAACTTTGTAAATGACACGCTCTGGAGATCTGACATCTAAGCCAGTATCATCTAGAGTGCAAGACTGATCACCTAGTACTGCCTTATACACTCTGGTTCTTTGTATTTTTGGGAATATTTAGTTTCAACTGATACCTACAGTACCAGATGCTACCACCAGAAGGCCATACAGTATGTTACCGTTTCAAAGCATTTAAAATAACTAACGGACGCAATGTTAAAATGACCATTGCCAGACCAGTTTTAGTTTCACTCAGATTAAACTCTTTTTTCCAAAAAAAATCTACAATTACAATATTTGACCACCAGGTGGAGCAAAGATTAAGGTAAAACAAAACGTCAAACAATATTTAAAGCTTAAAAACACATTACAGGAAGTTCATTTAGCAATAACTTATCGAGTACATGGTGGAGTTATTAGGGAGCCCTTTGGCTGTAATTCACGTCCACTCACAAGTTAATACAGTTAAAAGATTGAATTATACTAATTTCAAGAAGGCAGACAGGGAAGATTTCTTAAATTAAAGAAAAGAAAATCAGCTGTTCAATGCAATGCAGCACAGCAGGCAGTCTTAAGATTTCAGTTTTTTGATTAAAACATCTTTTGGTAATTTTGCTGCAGATGTGGGGATGACACCAGACGACTTGTAAATAATATTAATAAATGCCCCTTACCAGTACATTGGGATGTAAAGCACATCTCCTGGACCCACCACTGTTTCATAGCCCATGACATGTTTGAAATTAGGAAACTTTTGATAGTCAGGATTTTCAAAATCAACCTAAAAATGACAGTGATTAGTAAAAAGGCCAGTTAATCAAAACATATATGAAAATATATATTGTCCTTAGGCCTTGTCATACTCTATAGACATTATATTCTCCTTTGGCAATATGTTCTTTAGCTTTCATATATGCCTTCTGGACTTTCTTTCAGGGCTTAAGTCTGGCTGGCTATCCAAAAAAAAATGACAGAGTGGCCTTAACAGCAGCTCTATGCATCTTGTCCATTGTTAAAAGTTTCTGTGTTAAAAGTGTCGACCCACTGGTGACCACATAGTTGTGGTTTTCTGCATGTGTTACAATTCCAGGAACACACTGGAACTACTCTGATATGTCGAGATGCGATCCCTCTGTTTTACCATGATTTAGATCACATTGCCAAATACATTCTCATACATTACAGACTAGAGCATTTTTTCATTTTAATTACATTCCATGTTTTATGACCAGTCAGTGTGGAAACCAACTACCAAACTGAGATCCCCCCTCACCTGACTTTGTCGATCACATGGATGATGCACTGGGAATGGATATAGACATTCAAACTGATCTGGTGGAAAGAGTACACATCGTTTGTAACCTTTTATTTGAGCAAAAAAGTTCTGTTGTTCATCGTAGTGTGCTGGGGTCACATTCCCTGCGAGAAAAATGGGATCAATCAATTCAAATCACATTATCGAAAACACAATTTACAAAAAGTTAAGAATTTATATTTTAACATAACCACCCAAAATAAAAACAAATAATTATAAATATTAATAAAACAGCTAAATGTAGTGCTCCTTAAAAATAACATTTAAAAAAAAAAAGTAATTTATTTAGTGAGTTTGTTTCTGAATTGTGCGGAAAAACCTGTTGTTGAAATGCTCTAATCCCAACTACATTTTACTGTGAATAACAAATTGTCCAGATAAACTGGAGAGTTTCTTGGCGAACCAGCAAGCATAGCACCATAATGGAATCAATCCAGTACCTTCCATTCCAATGAGAAGCAGGTTGGATGTCAGCTGTCCCCAGTTCCGTTTGGCTTGCTGTTTGTTAATCCAGTTCCAGTTAAATCCCAGAAAATCCACCACAATTTTCCTGCCTACAGTGTCGTTCAGTGTTTGCTGCAAATATAACCTGAAATTGTTTAAAAGTCAGTTATTCATATTCTTTTTAAAACATTGCATCAACAATTAAAAAAAAAAAATCCAGACCTTTACAAATTGTGTAAAGTCTGAATTGGACTGAAACTTTTTTGGCTGATCTTTGACTGTCTTAATTAATTCTTAAAGAAACTAATGAATGAGGTAGGCCAACGATGAGGTAGGCCTACAACATGTTGTACATCAGCATTATAAAGTAAATCTTGAAGTAAAAAACAAAACAAAACAAATTAAATAAAATATCTCTTAAAAAATCTATTCAAGGCTAAACAATGCATTTTAGCAAGTCTATTGTAAACGTACACGTACACACACACACAAACACACCTGCAGCCTGGAGTGGGACAGATATTAGAGGATGCCTAAAGTGCCTTGTGGAATTGTGGACCTACAACTGGGTCAAACTGGCAGTGGATTTCAATCTCAAATGCTGCACTCTGGTAAAGGTCTTGACTGAGGAAGGTCTTATAAGCCTTGAACACCATCATGGACAACAGACTCAGCCTAGAGTTAATATGCAAATAGAGTGGTCCTAATAAAGGGTGTCAGTGAGTGAATGTACCTATGCATACATTGCTGGAAGTAAACAGGCAATATCTTCCAAAATTGTAGGCATATTATTGCCATATCATGAAATGCACATGTATTTGCAAGTACTGAAAGTCAGTAATCATAGACTATGGTTCTTAAAATATAGCAATATTCTTTTTTTCTAAGACACTTGTACACTTCATTTCACTTCCACGTTTTATCAAATTTAACATCTGCTGTTCTACTGCAAGTCAGTACCAAATCTTCAGATTTGTACCTTTCCTCTCCACCAGTTTCTTCAGTCTGGTGCATCTTGTCCACAAATTCACTGAATTTCATTTCCACTCGCCTTGACATTGGTGTAAAGTTTTCAACGTTTGCCATTTTTTTTTCATCATAGTACAAGAACTTGTGAGTTTGGGCAATGTACACTGAAAAGTCTCCATCTCCTATGCTTTCCTGCAAGAAGTCTATGTCCCATTTGAGTGCTGGATAGACGAGGTTGGTGTCTGTTAACACAACCGGTTCCTAGAATAAAAAAAAAGAATGCTAAGCCCATTTGTTTGCGCATAACTTTATCCCCTTAAATCCACAGCAAATGAAGAATGATGCGCTATTTGTATCTGTTAAAGAAGGCTAACAAAACAGGCTACACTGCTTTCAAAATTAACTTTTAAGCTAAAATTACCCTTTTTTATATATGTAATCACCCTTTACTTTCCCAAGTGCATTATTTGTATTCTAATAGAATACAAAAATAATGATGATGAACTCCAAGTGCAGTAGAATGCTTGGAAACGTACGTATGTTATGTCTTCCAGCTAAACCCATATTATTTGCAAAAACACTACTGCAGTACCTGCTATGGCAATATTACAAGTTAACAAGCAGTACTAATCTGATCGTGGTATTACAAAACACAGTGGAATTTGATATCAGGTAGTTCAAGAGCAGATAAGTATTTATAGATATATCAGTGCAAGGGGAAGTGAAATATAAAGTACAGATCGGGTTAAGTGCAGGATTGAATACAGTAAAACAGGGAGCAGATACGTGCAAATTAAAGTGCATTAAACTATGTCCCATTACCTAAACGCAATATGGAAATTCAAATACATTTAATGGAATAACTCTAGTTATATTTCATTTTTAATATAAAATCTCGAAAAACTTTACCAAACAACTATTTTGTTGTCTATGTTAACCAGCAAAAGGAAATAGTAAAAATAGTAAAGACGTATTGTAGGAATGTCTTCTTCTTCTTCTTCTTCTTCTTCTTCTTCTTCTTCTTCTTCTTCTTCTTCACAATAATAAGTCAAGTTTCTATTAAAGCAGTTTGAAAAATTTGTATTATTAATCATTTCATAAGAATGTTAAAGTTCATGCCAAAAATATCAGCTCTTAAATTTTACATCACTCCATAGAGTTAACTAATTTTGCTTCATAAAGTCAAATGAAGCCTGATGAATAATGTTATGTTGGCATATTGAATTACATACCGCTTTGTAGTTTTCAATATACCTTACAAGAAACTTACAAAAACTGAAAAATGTGACATTTCGAAATCAAACATGAAATACCGTACTACTATTATGGCTTACAGTTGACTTTTGCGATACCATTTTGTAGTTTCTTTGATTACATTATGTTCATATAGTTTTTTTTGTTTGTTTGTTTGTTTGTTTGTTTGTTTTTTAATGAATATCTCAATCCTACAATGTTAGGTGGTTGATGCAAAACTGTTGGCCATAGCTGTACAGCACCGAAGACACCAAACAGTTGTGTGGGTGAAGGGTGTGTTGTCTCCAGTAATTATTTCTTGCAATTGATTTCATTCCACCTTATTTCAGTTGATTGCACAGTATTTCATAGTTCTTTTTTAATAAGTCATCAACTGCAGCCAAGTTAAAATGTTGGTAAGTAGCCTACTTGACACAGCAATTGAAAGCAGCAAAGAAATGAATCAACCAACAAGAACTGGATCAGGTGAAAACATAATTGCATGATTTTAATGCTGTTGTATCCTACTATCCCCCTTGCTTATTAAATATATTGAGCAAGAAGTCTCTGGTGTCTAAAAATTTTAAATTGTCTAGCATTTACAGTCCATATTACAGTAGTTCAGCTTTCAAAAGTTGAATCATCAAATAAAATACTGCAGCAATTAAAACATGTAAGATTTTACAAATTATCATATGCTATCCATTATCACACTATCAATAGTAACCTTGTCCTTTTTCAAAAAGTTATATATATATCATTATATATATATATATATATATATATATATATATATATATATATATTATAGGAGCTATAAGGACTCGATTATAAAACATGTTGCAGTTGACATCCTAAACTGTCCTGCTGCTTCTGGTGTATTTGAGTGCACAAAAGGTTAAACTATGAAAAGACTGAAGCAAACTTACATGAAATAAACAGAACTGAACAGCAGCTCTAGCATTGCACTCCAGTACCCTACCACTAGAATGTATTAAATGAATCTGAACTGCAGCCATTCTAAATATCACCACTGCTTACCAGTAATAAAGATAAGACCCTCGTGTGCCAAGCAAGGTTATGAATATCTGAATTCCTGTCTGGATGATGTATACAAAGATAAAGATTTCTGCTACCTGTGTTTTTCACCTGTCTGGTACTACATTCAACTGCTCCCATATATCACACGTCGCCTCATTTAACTCACACAAATCTAACACCTTGAGTGAACATCAAAAAAACAACATGATTAATTGTATTTATCCAAAATTACAACTCCAATAAAATACATGACAGGAAGCAGCTGGAAATGAAGAGCAGTCAGCTCTGTCAAAGTGGCTCATTTGGCCCACAAGGCTCAAATACATTTGTCAATTCCAAGAGGCTTCACTTGTGATGAGAAGTACATTCTTCATCTGTCAAGCCACAGTGACTTGATAGGATTTATAATAAAAAAAGGAAGCATATCATTGAACTGTAGTCTAATCATTTTAAGGATTTCCTTTGAGTATAATAAGACCTGCCTATAACGTGGTTAAAAAATAACTATAACCATAACAAAAACTGAAATGGATCCACCAGATATGTAAATATGTCTTATTTCTCTTCCCTCACTAAGGAATTATAAGACAAAGTGTTCCTTTGGATAGAGAGACATTCAGTTTAAAGGCATTGCCCGAACCTCTATCAGGAAGTTGAAGGGAACTACAGAATTCCCCTTGTCTAAATTCATGTCTGAATATCAATAAGAGGTCTTTAAAAATGTATTCAAAATAGTGAACAACTATCAACCCCCGTTAAATATTACTGTGGATTAGGAATAACGAAATCTTCACTTTTCAATCAGTTAAATGTACCCCAACAGCACGCTATGCATCAAAATGCAGTAGGCTGCTCATGTGTGGTACAGTATAGCGAGACTCTGTAAACAAGCCTAAACAGTTTCTATTTTATTAATTTAAATAACGGACACTGAAAAATGGTACATGCTTTCATTAATGGCAAATATGTTTTCTAGACATGCAGTCATAACACAGTCATTGCGTTAAACAGAAGAGTAGCACAAACCATACTTCCAAAACAGTACATATGCTAAAATACCTCATTGTCTATAAGCATCTCAACCCTGGGGTCGGTATGGGAGAGCCTGGGTATTGGCCGGGTCTGGAAAGGGTACTTGCGGAGCTGAGACTCGCTCCAACCCGGACACTGGACCTCTGAAAATGCGGTGCACTCCTCGGTACACGATGGTTCTCCTTCAGCCATCGCAATTGCTGCTGCAACACCATGCACACGGTATGATTCTTTTAAACTGAACCCGTTCTATAATCTGGCAAGTAGGTGTGTGTGTGTTTTTTTGTTTTTTTGTTTTTTTGTTTTGTTTGTTTGTTTTTTTTACACTGATGTTACGTTACAGTTATGTGAAACATACCAATAGCTGTTTCTGTCTGACAGTGCAGAACACGTTACAACCGCTGCAGCCTCAAAATGACAACCGAAAACTGTAAACACGCAAAACCTAACTGATGAGAGAGCACCTACAAGTTTAAAGAAAACGCACAGTAGCGTTGTCGGGCAACACAAGTTAACAGTATAGTGACACCAAGAGTTGCGACGGAATAATTGCATGTAAAAAATTCACATTGTAAAGGTGTATAGACTCCGATTACGTAGTTTGTAAATAAACCCCTTTTATTTCTAATTTTGTATTGATGGTACACGCTTAGCTTTGTTTAATTATTGTGAATGCCCTTGGGTTAAAAAATAGCTTTAGTGTATTTATGAATGTTTGACTGTATTGTTACGGTGTCAGAATACCACTTAATATACTATAGTGTTTTTAACAAAATATATATATATATATATATATATATATATATATATATATATATATATATATATATATATATATATATATATATATTATTAATAATTATTATTGTATAATTGCTAAATTATTTAACAATTGCTAAGGACAGCAACACCATGGCATACACATTATATTATCCTGCGCTTCCCTCAGTCTAAATACAATCATGTCACAGAAAAAATGTGTTTGAATCATCTGCTCTTCGCCAGCGGCGCACGCATATTGCGTATTTTGTACGCGGCTTTAGCTGTGAGAGAAGAGTCAATATGGCTGCGCTTGGTGGCCGGTGGGTCAGGGCTCTTTCCAAGGGGAAAGGGACGGGCGTTACAGCCTTTATGTCGGGGACTAGGGCAGGTCAGTTTTTTTTTTAATTGCAGTCACATCATTTATGTTAAATGTTGGTATGTTTTTTCTGTGCAAACGTATAGAAACCCAATAGGTCACATAGAACTACTTACTCAGTATCTGCCAAGCAGTAACCTTGGGACGCTTAAGAACAACAGCAACCTAATTCATTTTAACAGTATATATTTTACCAAACTAAATCTTCTGAAAAATAACTATTAAGAAAAAAAATAAGCATTCAATTTTTAGAAGTACCAGACAGAGACAGACATTATGTAAACGGTCTCAAAATGTGTGGTTTATTAGTTGTGTTAATCTGGCCGTCCAATTTCAGGTACAAGAAAATAAACACCATCTGTATTCTGTCATTTTAACTTTTAGCCTCTGGAATTTCTAAGGACATGCTACCAGGACCGTATCCAAAGACACCTGAAGAAAGAGCAGCCGCTGCCAAGAAGTACAATATGAGGGTGGAGGACTACGAACCATACCCTGATGACGGAAGGGGGTATGCTCTTTTGAGAACCATTTAAAACATGTTGTAAAGATGAAGCTGTGGGATGAGAGTAATAGAACACTAACTATTCATGTGAAGGAGTACTACTTTAGCTGCTGCCTCTATTGTCATTACTATACCTAGTACAGGTTTAAGGTATATCTTGGAAAGCCTTTACCCACTTACACCAGACACCAGACACCATGACCCACTAGCTGGAGGAGCTGCCACATGCTGTATTGGCATTGCCTGATATTTGTTGGAAAGCAGTATTTGTGATTATATCATGAACCACAGTAAATAGTTAATCATATTATTCTACAGTTATGGTGACTACCCAATGCTCCCAGATAAGTCACAACATGAGAGAGACCCCTGGTATTCCTGGGACCACCCAGACCTGAGGAAGAACTGGGGAGAGCCGGTATGAAATAGCATCTTTTATTTCACTGCATGGCATCTTAAGCAGTTCAACCCTTGTGTTAGCCATTAAATATCCCTGTTTGTATTACTGGACTCCTAATGAATGTGTCTTTTTTTTTTTTTTTTTTACATTTACAATGACTTGAAGATTTATGGTTTTAGTTTAGACTCGTGTGGTAACTTGGAAAAAAAAGAATATTTACTGAGGGAAACAAAATTATAATGTTTGATATTCTTTAGTAAACTAGTTTGATTATAGAAACAACTGGTCACTTAATGTGCTTGGGGTTAATGTTGGCTTTCCTCCTAGATGCATTGGGATTTCGACATGTTCATCAGGAACCGAGTGGATACATCTCCCAGCCCGGTCCCTTGGAATACAATGTGCAAACACTTGTTTGGGTTTGTTGGCGTTATGCTCTTAATGTTCTGGCTTGGGGAAACATTCCCAGCCTACCAGCCTGTGGTAAGTTTGAAAGGAAATTTATTTTCTTAAGGACACAGTTTATGCTCATTTTCCAACTGTTTCCTTGAGAATCAGAATGTATTCCTTTTTTTTAATAAAAATATTTAGATCACTGTTTCTTAAAATGAAGATTTATTATTGTATACATTTACTGTTCCTTTTAATCCTGAGGGAAAATATTAGTGTACAAAATTAAAACCTCAAAAACTAATATTGAGAGAGTTGTGCTAAGATGATGCTTTCTTTGTAGTTAAGACAGTAGGGTTGGTACAGAATGGCACGTTTAAAGTATGAACATTAAATGTTATCCTAACTATATTCTTCTGTTTACATTTACTTGGCATCTGTTATTGGACATAAGAAATACATCAGTAAAAAATACCAGTAAAGAGCAAATGTGGTATTTCTTACTAGAAATACCACTCGTGGGGAATAGTGTTTCAGGGGGGCAGGTTAATGGTGTAACAGACGTATAATACTTGAAGGATACACATTTTTCTGAGAGCTTATTTAGACCACAGGGTGCCTTAAACTTTTGACCGAAACAAAAAATGATTTACAGTGAATCACTGGTATATTAAGATAACTGGTGTTTCAGACATATACCAATTTAAATTGCAAATGTATGAACATGCTAAGAATTAAAAATGTTTTTCTTTGACAGGCTCCCAAACAGTATCCCTATAATAATCTGCATCTCGAAAGAGGAGGTGACCCCAACAAACAGCCTGAAGAAGAGAAACATTATGAAATCTAACAGTTGTATTTAACTGAGCAATTGTGATGCTTAGTTTTGTTGTGTTGTCTATATTCAGAAGTCCCAGAATTCTAATAAAAATGTTACTTGGACAACGAGCTACTGTAATTCTTTATAGATTCTTGGTTTCTCTGCTGTCTGTCATTGCCACCAGCAAATCATTTGCAGATTTCCAAATCACCTAAGCATATTGCGTACAATTGTTTATTTTTGATATTTTCAAAAAGGGCCAAGTTACAAAATAAATGTTACACAAGACACCATAAAGAATAACATGCCTCACCCTTACCCTCCTTATTAATGTTTCCAATAGCTGTTTATGTTTCTAAATAAACCAAAGAGCCAAATTAGCAACAGTAGCTTCTGGTTCACCTTTGCTGTTCTTTTTTCCAAGCTGGAATCAGTACTGTGACATCCTAAAACTGTAACTGATTTAAAATGCTTTTTTGTTCATATAAATGAATGTTACACATCCCTTCTGTTTATCTCATGAATTCATATTTTCATATTGTTCACAATAAGGGTTATTTGAGTGTTTCCTAGATTCAAGTGCGCCAGTATGTGATGGATGTGAAGAAACAATACATGTTTTGATGATTAATTATCTGGTCAAATGACCATAACTATCTTGCTGTTTAATTGGGGATTGTTGTTTGGCATCACATGCAATAATTTATAACAGCCAATATCAGTTAGTTTTATTGGGTAATACTTGTATTGGATATAGACACTTGAACTGCAAATTGTCTGAGTCATACTATGAGATAGGTGGATCATTTGGAAAATGTATTCAATTGGTTAAAACATTAATCCAGGGGTGAGAAGCCTCATCTTCGCAGATTGGTTATAGTGTGTGGTTCAGTTTGGCTAATTCTGTAGGTTTTAGCCTTTATTGTCTTCTATATATTTGAGTCATGAGGAAACAATCAAATTATAGGATATCTATATGGAGAGAGAGTTCAAAAACAGCAAGTAGCTATATATCCAAGGGAAATCAAGATCCAACAGCGTAGTCATTAATCACTAGAAATACTTAATGAGAAAGAATAGTGATTGGTTAGCTGAAAACTTGCTGTTTTGATAAATAGCTTATATATACACATACACACACACACCTGATTTTGGCATGAAGGTTTGGGCTCACAGTATTAGTGCCATTGCTTAGAAAAATTGCATTCAAAAATATCATGCTGATTTATTTATTTTTATTTTGTTTTTAAAATAATTACAAATTAAAATGGTCATTCTGAGTTGTTAATCTCTTGCATGGTACAAAAGTAAGCACATTTCGCAAATTATGGCTTCAAATTGTCTCAAAATGCTTATCAATCAGTTTCTTATTACCAGACATGTCAAGTATTTTATTTTATTTATTTTTTTTTTTTGCTCCCTTGTTCTGATTCCGGCAGATAGGTTGTCTCACTGTGATCCTGTTCGAATGTGTGTTTGTTTTTTTCGCCACGTCGGCCGCCGTAGTGGTGAAAGACTACACATCCCATCTCAAACAGAGGGAGTGTAGGGTTGTAATATTAACATTTTTATGCAGAAGATAAGCAGAACTGGAGATACAGAGTACGCCGAATACAACGGTAAGTGTTTCATTATTGGTAGAGACTTTGTTGACTACACAGTGAATTGAGAAAATAATATTCAAACGATACATAGAGACGTATGACATCGAAAACAAGTGTCATCGGAAAAACAGAATATCATCAGGCCTGTTGTATACTTAAACTTTATATATATATATATATATATATATATATATATATATATATATATATAATGTATTCTGAGAAATAAGTATGTTTTATTGGAATTGTTTATGATAAGAATAGTAATTTTTAATGCAGTAATTATGCAAAACAAATATTAATAATTCACTGCAACAATGTGTCCAAAGCAGCTGTTTCGGGCCTTTAATAACACGTTTTATTTTGCATTTTATGCAGTCATAATTAAATTATTACTACGTTGAGTATTAAATAAATACACTTAAGTTTAAGTCGTGAAGTCACTGACAAAACACGCTTTACAAGATCAGAACGTGTATGTGAATAATTTATAAAATGCCGACTTTTGTCTATATATGTTATGTCATGGCGATTTCTGATGCCATACTACTGCGTTTAACTTAAAGTACTGTAATGAGTCGTAGTAGGCTATAGTTTTATTGAAATGCTGTGTACGCGCTAGTAGAGAGAGGAGTGACATGAGCTAGGTATTCCAGTAAACAGAAGTAGTTAATTAACAAACGAAATTAGATGTTGATAAGGTCACACTCGAGCCAAATACTAAAATTAGGTAGCAGTGACACAGGACCAAACTGTATGAGAGAGGTATTTCAGTTGTTGGAATTCTTATGTCAGCAGAACATTTAAAATCTTGTGTTGTACATCTTGCATTTCTCAGCTCACGGCTGCGTTTTCAGCACATCCACAATGAAGCTAAAAGAAATTCAGAGAACAGCCAATCAGGCATGGAGCCCTGCATCCCGACATCCTACCTACTTAGCAACAGGTATTAAAAAAGAAAGCAAGACATACAACATTATCAAATATAAAACGTTGTTCGGTTTTTTTGTGTTGTATTTTAATTTGTTACATTCTTCAAGGTACATCTGCCCAACAGCTAGATGCATCTTTTAGTACAAGTTCAGCCCTGGAGATTTTTGAACTGGATTTCTCAGATCCTTCACTAGACATGAAGTTAAGAGGTTCCCTTTCAACCACAAACAGGTTAGTAGTTTTTTTTTTAGAGCAAATACTTTCTGTATTTGGGTACCAGCTAAAGCACTGAAAAGGAGGGTGGTGTAAAATATAAAAACTGAAGTTTTTGCAATCTCAAGGTGTATATTGTCATATTTCAGTCTGTTACTGCAGTTTTAAAAATGTATATACAAAACAATTTTTCTCATCATGGGCCATTATATGAAAATGTGATGTTTTTTACGTTAGTGTCATCAATACAAATATGTAAGTATGTGTTTAATAACCATCCATGTATATCAGGATAGACCGACCACAGCAACTTTTTTTGTGTCTAATATCGGTGACTTATTGGTGTAATAAATGTACCATTTTCACAGAAAAATAGTCAATATGATATTTTTAATTTATACACTGGATCCAGGCAGCTTAAAAAACAATCAAACTAGCACTCTGTGTGCTTTTAATAAAGGCAGGTTTTTTTTATTTTTTATTTTTTGGTTTAGAGGTTAACACTAGAACTACCGCAGCTGTCTTTTTCATTATCAAAATGCGTTTAAAACTACTGCAACGCCGCATGCTACGAAACTGTTCTAAAGTAAGGATGAACTGTAAATGCCATTTTCACTTTTTGTGTGTTTTTCTGTTTGTACATAAAACATGGCTTTTTAATTTTTTTTTTTTTTTTTTTTAATTAGGCTAATGATGGGTCTCTATGGGCTCCGACCTTGATTTAAAATGGTTAACGTTTGAATTTTGTTTAACTCAATATATTGTGTTTGTGTATGTTCTGGTTAGGAATACTTAATTTTAACCTTGTATTTTAAATCGCTGTAAAACACAGATTTTCAGTTTTTTATCAGAATTTTGATTTTTTTTATCACAGAAAACTAGAAACCCTGGTAATTTTGTATTTCTCCACGATAGGTTTCACAGCCTGATCTGGGTGGATTTCGGAACAGCCACAGCAGGATCCTCAGGGATGCTTGTGGGTGGGGGTGACAATGGAGCTGTCTCTCTCTACAACCCAACACAGATACTGGTTTCGGAAAAAGAGGCCATCGTTGGACAATGTGAGAAACATACAGGCCCTGTCCGGACCCTTGACTTCAACCCCTTTAAGGTGTGACTACAGCTGAGCTCTTTGCCTGGTTTGTCTCATGTCTAATACCCCCCACCCCCTAAAAGCATACACACGAATGTTGTAGCTCACAATTATCACAAAGCTGTAGCCTTTCTTACCCTAATTAAAAAAAAGTGTTTTTTCATAAGCCTATTATATAAAACCTTATTTGTTTGAATAAACCGCTTTTAATGAGTTGACAGTGCAATGTCATAAGAGAAAACAGAATACTAACGTATAACATTGTTAGAACTATTGTAGAACCGGTCATTAATGTTTTTGCCTTTTTTTTTTTTTTTTTCCCCCCAGAGTAACCTTTTGGCCTCTGGAGCCAATGATTCAGAGATATATATCTGGGACTTAAATAACTTTAGTAATCCAATGACACCAGGGACAAAGTCACAAGTAAGTACTCTGAGCCCCACCAAGTCACTGTTAGAGTGCAGTGTTGTTGTCAAGTTCCAAATCAATCAGATAATTTGTAATCAGATAATCAATCAGATATTAATAATTACAATCTGAGAATAATAATTACACTATGTAAACATGTATTATGATAGTATGCAAATATTAGGAAAGTAGGGGGGAAAAAACCTGTTTAGAGCTTGATGAATTTTATGTAAGACTGATTAGATGTGTAAACAGTACACTAGTAGCCTGTTGGGGGCCAAACCAAACCACATTATCCTGTTAAGTAAAAATAAATGGGTACGTTTTTCTAGAGATTAAATGTGTTGCATACAAACAGACAGAAAGGCCCTGCCACAATTCAGCAGGAGAGCAAATCTGCCTAACCAGTTTTTGGCATTAAATTCTGTATTAGATTTTACAAAAATGACAGCAGTGGGTAAAATCACATAATTTCAGGAGAATATATATATATATATATATATATATATATATATATACACACACACACCACACACACACACACACACACACACACACACACACACAGTGGCTCTCAAAATTATTCATCCCCCCCCTTGGACTTTTCCACATTTTATTGTGTTACAACTTTGAATCAAAATGGATTTAATTTTTGCCACTGATCAACACAAAAAATGTCCATAATGTCAAAGTGAAAAATAAAATCTACAAATTGTTCTAAATTAATTACAAATATAAAAGAGAATTTAATGATTGCATAAGTATTCACCCCCTTTGCTATGACACACCTAAATAAGCTCTAGTGCAACCAAGTGTCTTTAGAAGTCACATAATTAGTTGAATGGAGTCCACCTGTGTACAATTAAGGTGTTTCACATGATTTAAGGTTAAATACACCTGTCTCTGGGAGGTCCCACAGTTGGTTAGTACATTTCCTAACAAAAACTACATCATGAAGACAAAGGAACATTCAAAGCAAATCCGGAATAAGATTCTTCAAAAGTACCAATCAGGGGTAGAATATAAGAACATTTCCAAGGCATTGAATATCCCCTGGAGAACAGTAAAGTCCATTATTAAGAAATGGAGAGAATATGGCACAACTATGAATCTGTCTAGAACAGGCCGTCCTCAAAAACTGAGTATGCGGGTGAGAAGAGCACTAGTCGGTGAACCCACCAAGAGGCCTATGGCAACTCTAAAGGAGTTACAGTCTTCCACGGCTGAGCTGGGAGACACTTGGCATACGGCAACAGTAGCCCTGGGGGCTTCACAAAACTGGCCTTTATGGGAGAGTGGCAAAAAGAAAGCCATTGTTGGAAAAAAAAAACTTGCATCAAATCTCAGCTAGGGTTTGCCAGAAGGCATGTGGGAGACTCTGAGACCAAGTGGAAGAAGACTCTATGGTCTGATGAGACTAAAATAGAGTTTTTAGCTTCAATGCTAAGCACTATGTTTGGCACAAGCCTAACACTGCACATCATCCTGAATGTGAAGCATGGTGGTGGCAGCATCGTGCTTGGGGGATGCTTCTCTGTGTCAGGGCCTGGAAAGCTTGTAAAGATAGAGGGCAAAATGGATGCAGCATAGTACAGAGAAATCCTGGAGGAAACCTGCTGAAGTCTGCAAGAGACCTAGGACTTGGGAGAAGATTCATCTTCCAACAGGACAATGACCCCAAACATACAGCCAAAGCCACACTGGAGTGGCTAAAAACAAAAAGGTCAATGTCCTGGAGTGGCCCAGTGGTGTAAAGCTGGTAGAGACTTATCCAAACAGACTCATGGCTGTAATTGCTGTCAAAGGTGCCTCTACCAGATATTGAGTCAAGGGGGTGAATACTTATGCAATCAATTATTTTCTGTTTTGTATTTGTAATTAATTTAGAACAATTTATAGATTTTATTTTTCACTTTGACATTGTTGATTTTTTGTATTGATCAGTGGCAAAAACTTCTAATTAAATCCATTTTGATTCCATGTTGTTACACAATAAGATGTGGAGAAGTCCAAAGGGGGTGAATACTTTTGAGAGCCACTGTGTGTATACACTCACACAATCAATGTTCTTTTTGCCTGGTCTTCAAATGAGACGAGATAGTAAATCCAGCATATGCTTGTAATGGTTATTTTATCTCCTTTGTAGCCTCTTGAAGACGTCAGTGTTGTTGCCTGGAATAGGCAGGTGCAGCACATCCTTGCTTCGGCTCACCCCAGTGGTAAGGCAGTTGTGTGGGACCTGAGAAAAAATGAACCCATCATTAAAATCAGTGATCACAGTAACAGAGTAAGTCCACTTGATACATGGGTTAGAGTCCATGCTAATTTTTATTGATTTAAGTTTTGTGAAGGTGATGGTGCTATTGTTTTGACATTGTCTGTTAGAACCAGAATCTGGCAACAAATTCTGGATGAAACAGAAGTTTACTGTTTACTTTTCTGGATTTTATGTTGCTTCATCTCGTAATCAGTGCCATATGGTGACAACAAGCACATAACTCTGTTTGAGGATTGCGAATTGGCTCTGGAATCTTATATATGGCAAATGAAACACCATGCAGGTGTGGAGCTACTTTGCCTTGAACCATGTCATGGGTTGGTAGAGAAAGAAG
Organism: Polyodon spathula; assembly: GCF_017654505.1. NCBI lineage: Eukaryota > Metazoa > Chordata > Actinopteri > Acipenseriformes > Polyodontidae > Polyodon > Polyodon spathula. The sequence goes on from NC_054543.1 coordinate 12,664,680, forward strand.
ATTGTTAGTTGTATGATGGTGCTTCCAATTTGTTTGAGTTTCATCCATGCTTGTCTGCAGATGCATTGCTCTGGGATGTTGTGGCACCCTGAAGTGGCCACTCAGCTGGTGCTGGCATCAGAAGATGATCGTCTGCCAGTAATCCAGATGTGGGACCTGCGGTTTGCATCTTCCCCTCTAAAAATTCTGGAGAACCACACAAGGTAAAGGGCACGTAGTTAACCCATATACATTATTAACAATGACATGTATTGCAAAAGGGCTAACAATGCTCATAAAAAAATGCTTAACTCCAATCTAAACACTGCTGAGCAGGGAAAAGTAAAGCATATGACACTCTAGTTTTGTATCTTTTCAGAGGGATTCTGTCTATTTCCTGGAGCCAGGCTGACCCAGAACTGCTGCTCAGTAGTGCTAAAGACAACAGGATTTTGTGCTGGAACCCAGGAACAGGAGAGGTGGGTCAGTTGATGGTTGAAAACTCAGTTTTCTTGACGGTTACATTTAGTTTTGAATGTTGTATCATTTGTTTTTTGTAAGCACATTTTCTGAAGTTATTTGCTATTATTTAGTGCCAGTTGCTTTTTTCGATTGAAGTCCTATTGTTTACTATCATGTCATTTTTTTCAGGTGATTTATGAGTTGCCAACAAGCAGCCAGTGGTGTTTCGATGTGCAGTGGTGTCCCAGGAATCCCGCCATTCTCTCTGCTGCTTCATTTGACGGTTGGATAAGCATTTACTCAGTAATGGGAGGAAGCCTAGATGCTCAAGGACAAGGCCATGTTGATAAAGTATGCGTCACAGGATTGTTTTTTTTTGTTGTTGTATTTTTCAATGAGTCAATGACATGCTTTGGTTTAAGCTCCCATTTACAGATTTGGGCTTATGATAAATCATGGAAATAACACTCCTATTGCAAAGCAGTTTCTCCCATTCCAGGTTTTAATATGTGCTTGATTAGTCATAGTGTATAGGTAACAAGCTCAGATGTGTCTAAAACCTTTTATTAAAACCAGGAATAGATCAAATTGCTATGCAATTGGAGTCTTATTTACATCCCTGTAAAATTTTGCACAGACTATTTTTGTCAGTACCTTTTCCGCACACAAGTCATTACCTGTGTGCAGTTGCAGTTTTGACAGATGAGAATGCTGAATGTAATAACAGAAGTAACCTTGACTACAGTATATGTTTTTGTGATTGTTTACATTATTTGGATTCCCATAACCTTCCCTGAATCTTTTGAGCATAGTTTGATTTGCAAATGGTTTAGGTAAAGTGTCTCAGATTTCATGATAGTACTGCTTTTATTCTTCTTTTTTTCAGTTCGTTACCAACAGAGACACAAGGCAGGGCTGTTGGTCAAAATCACTCTTTGTAGTGAACATGAGACTCATTTCTAGTAGTGTAATACACTACCCACTTGATAGGTCGCGGTTGTCGGGGTCCAATACCAGTCTGCTATATGTCGAGGGCTGCAATATAGCAAGAGACCCATAGAAAAATAAATAGGCTAATAACAAATACTGTACAACCACTCCCTCATTTTATCAGGGGTATCAGGGTCAGATATAAATCCTCTACGCAACACGCTTCCTCGTTTTTCATATAAAAAGCAGCACACCATTTTAATTCATACTGTGGAGGGTAACTGCTTCTCATCAACTTCAGTCTCCAATTAATTACATGAATCTTCCTCTCCTTTCTCAAATGCCCATACCGCTGCATTGAAAGAATCCATTCACAACATAGGAGGCTTGTTGCCAGGGAGACAACATCACTGCCCTGTGATTTTTTGTTTTGCTTGCTTAAAAAAATGCTTCAGCAAGTAGATGTTTAATTTGCTTTGTGTTATTGTGCAATACGTGCGTATATGATAGCAGTACGATTTTAACGCTTTGTTTCTAATTGTTCAGTATATTTTAGTTTGTGATGTGCAGTACAAAATAAACAGTAATTCTAAGTGAAATTGCCTACTTATCGTGCTGCTAAGGCAGGTAAAAATGGAGAGCCAGCTCCAGAACTACGATATATCTGAATCCGCAGTGTAGCGAGGGGCAGTATAACAAGGGGTGGGTGTATGTTCATTTGGCAAAGCTTTGGATAAAAGAATGAACGAGACCCTAAACATCTGCCTGCTATGGAGTTTAAAATAAATGGTCATTTGTTAACATTTTTTTTTCTCCCCAGTAATTAATCTCCTGAACATTTTAAAGAATGAATTACAGTTCTTAAACTGATATGGTTTCTGAAGTATTTAATTAAACCTGTGTAGCCAATGCGCATTCACTTTCCTTGTGGAGCATGGTATGAAAAAAAAGAAATTCATATTCATGAAAAAAAAAAATCATATTCCATTGTCCATTGATAGTTGGTTGCACACATTGCTATACTTTCACTTAATTAATGTGTGCAGGTCTCTTCCTCGTTTGATGCCATGGACCCTTTTGGAACTGGGCAGTCCCTCCCTCCTCTGCAGGTTCCTCAGAAAGTGGCCCAGACGAAAGTCATTCTTCCACTTAAAAAGCCTCCTAAATGGATCAGGAGACCTGTGGGGGCATCATTTGCAGTAAGTAAGCAAATATACGCTGTGTTCTTTTTAAGTTTTACTGTAGAACTGTTAAGTTACTACTTACTAACATCAATACTTTGTGTATGTAAACTCTTCAGTTGTCTTGCACAAAATAGAGAGATGTTTTGGAGCAAATCAGATTCAGTGGATCTAAATGCAGAATGAATCCTCGCACAACTAAATGCAGTGTTAACATGCAGAAAAGTCGATTGGTGTTTACACTAATCTGGCCACTTAAGAACTTACCTTGATCCTGTTCCTATTCAGTTCGGAGGGAAGCTGATAACCTTTGAAAATCCCAAACCAACACAACAGCAAGTGCCGCAGCCCATTCCACGTCATGTGTTCATCAGCCAGGTTATCACAGAAACAGAGTTCCTCCAGCGCTCCAGCGAGCTCCAGTCAGCACTGAACTCTGGAAGTTTCTCCAGCTACTGCCAAGCCAAGATTCAGAAGGCAGCAACAGATTCGGAAGAGAACATCTGGAGCTTCTTAAAGGTATAAATTAATTGTCCTACACCTTTGTGTGATATCGTATTATACTATAAAGTGAACAAAAAAAACAGTTGTGTGAAATGGGTACTGTAAAATGAGTTGCCCAAGACCGCACAATGAAGTCAGCTGAGATCTGAGGTCATGGTTGCCAGTATAATTTCTTACCACAAGGGTTCACTGTCTCCCCAGCAAGGAATGAATTCAGTGACTGCCTCAGATCAGAAAGATGTCTGCAGTTAGGAGTGCTGGATGCCTGTAATGTTTAGTTTAAGGCTACATTTTATTCTGGTTCATTTTACTTGTAGGTTAACTTTGAAGATGATGCTCGCAGCAAATTCTTAAGACTTCTGGGATACAATAAAGAAGAACTGGAGAAAAAGGTAAATAATGTGAAAATGTATTAATGTGACTTGTTCCCTATAGACCATGGGGTCCCTGTTGTGGCTGTCTCAGTCATGGGTTTTCACTCTCAGGTTTCCTGATACAGAAAAAAACAAGACTAAAGATAAAGATATATATATATATATATATATATATATATATATATATATATATATATATATATATATATATATATATATACACACACACACTCACACACACATATAAACTGGCATTTGAATGCAATATCCTTTTCAGAAAGAAGACATGCAGTTATTGTTAGCAGTTTTATTGGTTGCGAAAAATATGCCTGATGGCACATGAACAATTGATAGACATTTATGCCCGACATGAACATGATAACCGACAGATACATAATACATTCACATTACAATTTGGCCCATGGCCTTATCCATTTGGAGCTTGATAGCCATCCCTATGCTGGCCGTGCTACGATGGATGCAATACAGTGATTAAGAATGGCTCGGCCAGCGGGCAGGACAAGTGGCACTTGGAGCCACCTTCCCCCTAGACAAGGCACACTGCAGGGTGGAAACAGGGAGGAGGAGGACCAAACAAAGAAACGACAGGGGTTTGTGGGCAGACAGACCTATTTAATTGGTAACGTATGAGTTTGATGGGTGGAGTCTCCTTTCAGAAGGACAACAAGTTTCCAATTCTTAATTCTTTATTAATCAAAGCAGTTTGTCTTCAATTAAATATCCTTTCCATCCTAGATTGCCTCTTGCTTAGGAAAGTGTCTACAGCCTAATGGTTATGGGGTTGATGCTAATGATCTTGCAGAAAAAATGCAAATTTTATCTGCTCAGGTATGTATATTTGGCTCGTCTTAAACTACAGCGAATCATGTCAATGTATTGTAAGTTTTGCACTGGTTTGGAGAAAAAAAATGTGTATTAATAGTGCATTAATAGTCTGACATTGTGGCCGTCTGTGTGACCACTAACACATCAGTTATCCATGCACAGAGATCGGACGAATCCAGTGCCGCAGGAGATACTTCATCGTCCCCCACATCCTCAACAGTGTCCGACTTTTTCAGCAGTCTTCCCAATGACAAGCCCAAATTTCAGATTTCTACGACCACAAGTAAGTTCATTTGTATCTACTGGTGTTTTAAAAATGTTCTTGTTAGAGGTGCTAACAACCAGTGCTCATTTAGATTGAACCAATACCATGGTTTGTCTCCAAATCAGTGTGGTACATATTTATAATGGAGCTAATAACCCAGTTCCTTCACTTACACAATTTATTTGAGTGTACTGATTGGCCAAGCGAGTACAGAATGGCTTGAAGTGGCTAGGATCAAAAGCTCCCAGCACATTGTTAGAGTGGAAATAGGTGTGTCTTGTTGAAGGTTTCTGTGATGTGATCCACTGTAACACATCTGTTTCTTGTCACAGTACTAGCAGAATCCCTCATGACCTGCTTGAGGTGTGGTTTTCTCGAGTGTGTGTGTGTGTGTGTTTATTTTTATTTATTTTTCATTTTTCAGATACCGATGGTCTAATCAGCCAAGCACTCCTAGTAGGTAACTTTGAAGGGGCTGTCGATCTCTGTCTTAATGATGCCCGCTTTGCTGATGCTATCATCCTGGCTATTAGTGGTGGAGAGGAGCTGTTGAAGAAAACCCAGCTGAGATATCTAGCAACGCAGAAAACTGGCATTTCGATGGTAAATAAAACAGCTTTGAATCAATACATCTGTAAATGTGTATTGTGTTTAGAATAAAAGACCGACTAATGTACATTACGTGGATCTTCAGCTTGTGTCCTCCATAGTTAACCGGAACTGGACAGATATTGTACAGTCATGTGAATTAAAAAACTGGAAGGAAGCCTTAGCTGCCCTCCTGACTTATGCACGTCCTGAGGAATTCTTGGAGCTGTGTGGTAAGAGCTGTTTGGGTTGTTGTCTATGTTAATTAGCAAAAGGAAATAGTAAAGGCATATTGTAGGAATGTTTTCTAATTTATTATTATTATTATTTTTGGATTGGGACACATGGAAGTGTACTTGGCCAAGTTAGTCCATTGGTGAACTGGTTCTTTGAACACCCCTAGTCTTTAGCTTCTCTCAAGCAGACTGTGTGCCTTGAACAAGATTCAACCAAGGCTTTCCTCTGCATGACTGCCCAAGTGTTGCCCAATTTTGTATAGGTGGCTTGATCAAAGACCCAGTCTTCAGATGTTTAGTGACTGCAAATGTAGGGAACAGCTGATAATGAGATCCCTTGTAGGTTTGATGCCAATTGTCAGTGTTTATATATATTTGATTTAATTAGATATTCTGGGGACTCGTCTGGAGCATGAAGGAGAAGAGAGGATGTGTCTTCGGGCCTGTCTGTGTTACATCTGTTCCGGGAACGTTGAGAAACTGGTTGAATGTTGGGTACTGAAAAATGAAACCTCATCACCTTTGGCTTTAGAAGTAAGCACACAAAGAACATTGTTAAGCTCAATCTTAAAAATGGTCCTCTGAAAGATGAGGGTTTATTTAATGTTCCTTTAATAGGCTGACATGATGCAGCTGACTTTTTGTGCTCTCTGTTTTGTAAATTAGTACTCCACAGATTTTTTAGGTTGGGTTCACCATTGAGTAAGTATTCACCAATAACTTGGAGACCATGGATTCAATTGCTTAGTGGTTTAATTGTCTTTTTGTTAATGTATATATGTTTTCCTTTTAAAATTTTTTTTTTTTAAAGACAGGAGCAAATGCTTTAAAATATGTGGAAATTGTGGAAAGTACATTTCTGTTCTCTGACTTGTAGGATCTGGTAGAGAAGGTGATGATTTTACGCAAATCGATTGAACAGCTTCGTGGTGGCGATGTGGTAACTCGGAGCACTGTCCTGGAAGAGAAACTGACTCAGTATGCCAGCCTGTTGGCAGCTCAGGGGAGTCTTGCTGCAGCCATGAGCTATGTGCCTGCAAGCAGCAGTCAGGTAGGTGAGATCAGGAACCTGTTTGAAAAATGGAGGTAAGTTGATCACAGGGAGCAGCAGGGCACAACAATATAGCAACAGCGGTAGTATATGGCATGCACTTATTTTGTAAATGGGCACATCAAATTGATTAAAGTCTGGCTGCCCATGAATGTCTCCCTATTGGCAGAACCTTATTGCAGATGTTTTTGTTAAGCCCCTGTAGGTCCTTATTTTACAGATAGTATCTTTTTAAAAAATGTATGCGTGTATGACTTTATTACTAAATACAAATGACTATAAAGATCTGAAATTAATGTTTTGAGAAAGAGTTGTTGTCTTCTAAAATACTTTTATTTATTTTTCTTCCTTTTGGGCTTTAATCATGTAGTTGCGGGACAGGCTGTTTCATGCTCAGGGAGAGGCTGTTGCAGGTCAGCAACCTCCTCCCTTCCCTTACAACAGAGTCCAGGTGATGGGAGGTGCCCATCCTGCTTCTACTGCAGTTCCAGCCCACCAACTGGGCCACAGAACCCAGCAGCAGGTATGAGAGGACTGTGTAAAAGTTATGGTGTGAGACCAAAAGCCACCAGAAGGTGGCTGTATTGCACATTAGGAGAAAATAGTGCAATATTCCAGCTCTGTAATATCCATTCTCAGTCTTGTGGCACCAAGCATAAAAGGAAAGCACTGTAATTTTATTGCCAATGTGGTTATATTTTTTGCAGTGGTTGTTCAATTTTTAAATAATAATAATTTTTGTAATAGATGGATATATATTGTAGTTAAAATGGGCTGCAGCTTTTTTGTTTTGTTTGTGTAGCAGATTGGTGTAGATGCTGTAGCTCAATTTAGATATTTTTATTTATTTATTTATTTATTTATTTTATTTGCCAGGGATTTGCATGTACCCTGAACTACAGGTTGGTTATTTTATTTATTTTTTTACAAAAACTGTCTTTTGTAGGGCCCATACCAGCCTGCATTTCATCCTCAGGTGCAACCTTCAGGGCAGCATTCAGTTTTCACTCCACAGCCAAAATCGACAGACTCAGTGCCACACTCAGGTATGCCAGCCATTTCCCATGGACCTCCAGCTGGCATATTCTCCAGACCACCGTACATTCAACACCCAACCACTGCTTCAGGTAACCATGTCTTTAAAACTGTATGCTTGTGTTTGATAACATATCTGTGTGTCTAGTAAGAAAGGAAAATGCATATCTCTGTGCTGCTTTTGTCTTCAAAATAAAATTACATCTTGTGATTTTATATTAACCTGTTGACTAGAATATGATGTTATGTGGTTAACTGACTTATTACAGATTGAATCAAGATAAAACTATCGGATCACACTTTTTAAATCTAATGGTCTGTCTGTTTAATATAGAAATTGTGTGTTGCAGAAGTATTTCTAAAACAGGTTTGGTTGTTTGTGTATAACAGAGTAACAGCAAAGCTAGGACTTGGCTTTAGAGGGTGTTACTGCATTTTGAGAACGAGCTTGCCCTATTTTTTGTTTTATATTGGGCTTGATGTCTTTCAATGAAAAGATGCTTTTGCATGATAAAAACTTCATGATATAGCCCTATTTTTTTTTTAGTAGTGAGATGTATAGACATGTTATACAAATATTAATATTAATATTGGCATCCATTTTAAAATACCCATAAATTATATATAGCTCAAACAGTTTGGTTGTTTGTGTGCACAGACACAGCCACATGCTTAATTTTATTAATGGCTGCCAAATCTCTTTTCCAGCATTCTCTCAACCTTTCAGCCAGCCAGGAGGGCCTCCAAGTGGACAAGCAGCTTTTCCTGCCCATCCTCCCTTCCTAGCTTCCAGTCTTTCGGGACCTGAGCCGCTTGCAGCACAGCCCAGTGGCCTACCGTCGATGCCTGGTCCCACTATGTCGGGGCCTACCTTTAGGCCTGCCTCTGTTCCCTCTTACCAGCCCTCTGGTCCTCTCCCGCCATCCTCCCAGGCTGCTGGTCTTCAACCAATGTTCCTAGGTGGTGCTCGCATTCCGACCTCCATGCCAGCCTCACAGCCTCCCACTACCTACCAACTGGGAGCAGGGTACCCACCGGGTGGCCCAGGAGCTCCTGCCGCCAAGACCTTCGCTGCTGCTTCTCTTCCTCCCCCTCCAACAGGTACTGCAGAGCCACCAGTATAATTGAGAAGAAATTTGAGGAGTTTTAATCAGTTATCTCTACGCCTGTATGCGAAACAGAAAAGCTGGGTTTAAATGTTTAACGGGGTAGTAGTTTCCTTTAGTCATGCGCATTTGTTTCCAGTAGTTCAGTAGTCTGCAATAAGTTAATGTGCACTGCCCTTCAGAAGGTACAGGGTTCAATTCCTTTTGCACCAGCCTGGCCAAACATGGTTGGTCTGTCTTTTGCTTAAAACTGCTTGTATTCTTTTGGACAATGCCTGTGTTGTTCTGGACACACACAATTTGCTACAGTCATGTACAGTATGTTTAGGGCTTCTGGGTTAACTGGAAATGGTTACTCAGTTAATGTTGACTCTACCCCTTTCCCCATGAAAACAAATTTAATTAAATGCCTTTTTAAAAAAAAAAAAAAAAAGTTGTTTCCCAGTGCAGTTGGACAGTGCGTGACTGACTTGTATCCGCATTGATTCGTTTTGAACTTTAATCTCACCCCAACTTCTGAGTGGCAGCTAATCCCTATATTTCTATTGGAGGATTATAACGTGCTTGCGTGATTTAAAACGACATTACAAGAAAAGGAGGATTGTTCTTGCTTGTGATATTTAAAGCTATATTTTAGTTAGATAGGGAGTATTTACACGCTCGTTGAATTTAAAACAGCATTGCAAAATGTAAACAAATGCCTAAACACAAAAACCCCAGAATATGCCCATGATTATAAGGCTTTTGTTGCGGAAGACAGCAAAGGAAAGAAGGTACAAATGAAGTGTGTAAGTACTGAACTGAAAAGTGACTGAAAAAAACGAGTCCCCAAAAACACCATTCATACAGTATATAAAAAGTGAAAGCCATGAAAATAAAACGATTTACATATAACTCAAAAATAGCAAAAAATAAGCAATAAAGAATGAAATTAATAAAAACGGCATGTCTATATTTATGGTTTTAAAGTCCAGCTAATTACAGCACAAAATGATTCTATTTTCAATATACTAGTTACTTTGATCCTTTTTTTTTTGCAGCTCTGACTGTATTAAATTAACTTATTCCAAGTAAATTGTGATTTATGTTTTTCAGTATTTTACAAAAAGTTAAATTGATCTGGGAACTGTTCAGTCAAGTGCTGTCAAATGTGTATAGTAATCCCAGAAATGTTTAATGTAAAAGTAAACATCTGGTTTATTTACTATTGTTACTCATAGGATGGCATAAGTGAAAAACCTATTTGTGCATACCCTTGTACAAGTAAACGCATAGTCTCTTATTATGTTGTGTTGAAAATCCTCTTTATTAAGGGTATATTGACCAGTTTAGTGAAAAGGAATATGAAAATGTTATTTAAGAGTAAATAACAGATTAGAGCAGAAGTGGGGTTAATTTAATCTAATGGCTTACATTTATTTAGTGCTACAATAAGCAATAATGAAGAAAGAGTAGCAGGTTTTCCTAAGTGTCTTGATTGTTGTGTATATCTGAGCTGTTGTTCAGATCTCCCTGTTTGATTTTCAGGATACTTTCCCTGGCTGGAAAATCGTTGTGATGATGAAGGTGACAGAATAACAGCAGAGCTAGGACTTGGCTTTAGAGATTGTCACAGCATTTTGAGAAAGAGCTAGACCTGTTTTTTTTTTGTTTTATATAGGGCTTGACTTCTTTCCACAGATTTTTCTGCTAACCCATGTAGCTTTCTCCACGTTTTGGGCAACATGCTTCTGCAGGATAAAAACTTCAGCCCTATGTTTTGTTTTTTTGGTAGAGATGTACAGACATTTTATACAAATACTATTGTTGGCATCCATTTTAAAATCCCCATACATTTGATATATAGCTCATATGTGCTCATACTTGAAAATGATTAGGCAATGTAATGGAGTTCAGAACCCAGACATTATAAGAGCTAAAGTTAAATGCAAATTATACCACTAAAGCATATATCCAAAGACATATTGTGCTAACTCTGATATAGTATGTGATTGTGGTGGAGTCATGTCATGGTAATAACAAATGTTTTTGGCATTGTGTATTATTATGAAAGAAAAGGTTTATCATTTGAAAAGATGCCAAACCAAGTTGTTATTTATTTGGCAGGTGCCTTTATTTCTTAAAGGGAACTATTAATATTAATGCTAAATAAATAAAGCTGGGAAATATTTACTTCTGCAAGGTTATTGTATCCAACCACATCTACTTGTATAAACAAAATCATAAATATTTCAAAAGTTTCCTGAAGTCTGCCAAAGTGGAGAAAACTGCCTTTTTTATAATTAGCTTGTCTTTAACTAACACTTAATGCACATACCAAACGTTACCTTTTTGGATGTAACTGTTAAATGCATGTTCTTAATTTAGAATACTGTTAAATTATCTAATAATTTAGAAATGTTTTTAAAATTTCTGCAAACAAAAATATTGTTTTCATGCAGCAACCACTTAATGTTTCTCTTAAGTCAGTATAATGTATCATAATGTAATGTATGCAAAAACATGTCAGGTGCATTTTCTGTGGTTTGAGAAACACATTTCAAAATATTACTTTATGAAGATGTCACATTTTGACAATGCAGGCAATGGAATTTCTACATACAAATCTTCTTGTTGGGCAACTCAAGGCAACCTTTTACATTAATACCAGAATGTGTTGCAATAATTTTCTTTTGCATCAAGGCCTTTGATTTTGGCATCTTATTTATCAGCAGCTTGATTGTTTTTCAAATGGTTCTGTAATGTTTTGTAATTCACATAAATGCAACCGTTCACGTTGTGAATAACTATTGTGTTGTTTAGCAGTGCTTCGCACTAAAAGTAAGCTCTGCTTGTTTTGTGTGATCCACATTTTAAATCCTAGCTTTAATTCAGATCATAAAATAAATATCAATTTATACAAAGTAAATAGCTTTCATGATGTATAGTGTATACAAAATACAGTAACACTAGCAATCGTAGGTACAAACATGATGACATTTAATTTATTCATTCACTAAAAACTCACATTTTAAAGTTTTTAGATACTATTTATCATTTATTCATGCTGTCTTGATTTTCCTAATCTTGCACAATTAGAGAAGCTGTGAGGCTCAATTTCGTAGAAAAAAAAATGCAAAGCTAACATGTAAAATGGAAAAATAGGCCTGTCTTTACACCAACCTGTTTCCTCGCTGAAACAGTAGCAGACCTTACAGATCTGTATGCATTAATGCAGCAAAGTGTCTGAGAATATATACACATGTGTAGCTTGGGCTGTTTGGGCTTATACTGTGAGAGAGTTGTGGAACTAATTCATTCCCTGCGTGTGTATATTTTAGAGATTCTTTTTCATTCATTTCCAGGCTCTCAAGAAGGATGGAATGATCCTCCCAACGTGCGAGGGGGGCCAAGGAAGAAAAAGGTAACAACACTAATAACTAGTTTTTGTTTTTGCTGACCATGAATTAATTTCAGTGACCATACTTGAATTTGGATTGTTAAATCAAAAGCAGAAAACTAATTATAAAAAATGTTGCTTGACTTTATAAAAATGTATTCAGAAAAGCTGTGTTTTAGAAAAGAGACATGTTACACCATCCCAAAATGCAAATATGTAGTAAAAGTACAAAGAGAAACTAAAATACATTTAAAACAAAATTGAATGTGTGAAGGAATTGTAACCACCACTTTGCCAGCTTATCTGTCCAATCTGATTTCACATTGCAGTTAACCAGACCCCCTGTTGATGTAGTGTGTCCAGAAGGGTTAAGCCACAAATCCTATTAGTCAGGGATTCTTGGAACCATTCACTGCAATTTTCGTTTTTTTGGGGACTTGCATCATCACTTCGGTGAATTAGTGTCGTTTACATTTCGTATCATCTTTGTCATGATACTAAAATGATGGATTTAGTACTTCTAATCCAGTTCAATCATCAAAGTACTGTATTTCTATATTCTCTGGTTTTTACTATTGAATCTCAGTTAGAAGGAGGCACGGCTATTGAAAACTTTTCACTTGTGACCCTGCACCGATGGAAGCTAAATATTTACCCTTCCGGATTACAGTGTTACCCCTCATGTATAATTAAAGAACTGTTGCATTTCTTTCTTTTTGCACAGTTTCATGAGACCTACACCCCACCAGCCCCCATCACAGCGCCTGTCATGAACTTCTCTATGGAACACAATGTACTCCAACCTCAGTCCTCTCTAACTCAGGAAACTATTCAGGTACCACCAGGGGCACCTATAGAAGCCAGTATCCAGGTAAGGTGAAGCGATTGTGTTTTGTCTGTTTTAGATAAATATAATAGGGGGGGTCCAGGCAGATTGTTTGTCACCAGTCATGTCGCTGTGGTATCTTGAGGATTTCAATTTATGCTGCCAACATCCAGCATCTAAATAGGACAACAGTGATTTTTATAAAGTGTTAAGGCTGAATTGTTTTATTCCTCTTATGTAATTGATTAGACCCTTCATCAACTACCAGCAGAGAAGATTGAAAAGAAGGAGATTCCACATGAGCATCTGGTGTTGAAGACAGCCTTTGATGGACTGGTGCAGCGCTGCCTCCTAGCTGCTGGTGACCCGGTATGTCAACCCGAACAGAACTAAGCAAGTGTGAGAAAAGTAAATGGGTACAACTCAATTAACAAGAAAACCTTCATTTTGAAGTGGAAAAACATAAATCCAAACAAACAACAAAAAAACAGTTCAGCTGTAAACATGGATAAGCTGTCAAATCTTTTACTTGGATTGTCAGCATGGCTTTACCATAGAGACTATAAAATAATCAAACTCCCCCAGTGCAGGTTTGATTGTGTCACACTCAATGCATTTGCCTGGCGGTCTAATTTTCTTATAATTTAACATTTAACCTTTTCAGGACCAAGCATTTTTTTCAGTGGGATGCTTCCCCAGGACCAGATGTTTTTGGTTGGCTGTATGTGACTCTCTTCCTATAAAAAAATATCTAAAAATCAGTTTTTTTACAGTAGCATCTTGGAAATTGTGTCCTTTGTTCTTAAAAATAAAAATGAAATTCTGGGGAACATTATAAAGTACTTCAGAAACCTTACAGACTTTTTTTTTTTTTTTTAAATGTAAAGTGTTTATTACTGTGTATTCTTCTTAGAGGTACATGTATAAAAACGTGTTATTCAATGACCTGAGTGACCTTGCAATAAGTGATTGCAATGACATAATATACGTTTATTCTCAGGGTCTTTAAGTAATAATGGACACTACTTTTCTATTTTCTCAAAATAAATATTTATAAATAGTTATTTATTCCGTTATCAGTAATAAGGAAAACATTTACCTGATAACTTTAGTTCATGAAATAGCATCTGTTTATATCATCTAGTTTCTCGACATTTATAAATGTTGTAAAAAAAAAAAATATATATATATATATATATATATATATATGTATATATATATGTATATAAAAAAACCTGAGACAGAATAAATGTTCTAATATAACTATGTTAAATACATCGGATTTACAGCGTTTTTCCATGTTTCTTACCTTTCTTACAAGTTTCTCTGAAGCAGGCTTTGATGTCTTTTCTCTCAGAGCTACAAAACTTTCTCCGCCCTTTAGATTAAATGCCCCTCTCAATGACGTCAAACGAAAACTACCAGTTAGTGAACATCATTCCCTCCCGTATCCAGTGATACGTGTTTCAGTCCTGTACTGCAATGTACGGTGGCCCTGTAAGTCATCAAAAAAGTGCATTTTTATCTTGTTTACACAGTCAAGGTCTTAGAAGCCCACTTCAGTATGATTGTGTTGGCACAATCCCAGTCCTTAAAGGGTTAATCAGAGCGGAGCTGAGTTTTATCCCACTGTCATTGGATTTGCTTATGATGCTAAATGAAATCATATAAACCCAGATAATGCAGAAGCATTGTGCATGTGTCAGTTTAGAAAACACAGTAAAAAGAAATTCCATCCAGTTTGGAGGTGGGGGAGGAGTTGCCTACTGAGGTGGAACTGACTGAAAGCATTTGCCAAAACTGAAGTGACTTTGCCTCGGAATTTATGATCAAATGTTGTGGATGACGTCTTTGCTTATCACTTCCTTTTTTCATTTTTAGTTTATCATAAACTGTTTTTTTTTCCCCTAACATTATAGATACTAAAGGAAAGAGGACCATTAGTTATAAGCCTTGGCCCTCTTTCATTCCCCATCCCTTTGCCCTTTCACTTGCATCAGTAGCTGTTCTTTGTTCCTGTATCCATGGTTATGCGGTACTTCCCAAATTTTCTTTCAGCTGCATCCTTTTTATAGTGTCCAAGTTGTTGTTTGGTATGTAAGAAGGGGTTAATAAAAAAACTGCGCCTGAAATGGGTACTAATCAGACAATGTTGTGTTATTTTAAAATTAAATACATGTTTTTAACACAATGCCTATATTTTAGCAAACGAAGAGAAAACTTGATGATGCTTCCAAGCGGCTGGAATACCTCTACGACAAGCTGAGAGAGCAAGCGGTATGTGTTTTTTGCCAGTATCTGTTCTCTTGATACTCACCTTTTTGTCTTTTTACCTTTTGGTTTTTAAAGAAAAATACAAAATGCAATCGAAGTTGATTTTAAAGAAAGGCAGCACACATTAGCCTTGTGGCGAGACTTAGGGGTGTGAGCCGGCGCTTTTAATTGCCATCTGTCATTACCAATTTCCAATTTAAGCCCTGATCGCACACCTCTCCCCTGTCTACTGTTTTTTGTTTTATAGCAACTCTCAGACCCCGTCAAAATGTGCTTAAACGGTCTCTCTTTGTCTAAACTTTGTCTTCTCGCTCTCGTGTCCGATTTAGAGAATTTCCTACCTGTTCTGAAGATTTCTCGTCCTTCAGCTGTCTTCAGCGCAACTCCATTAATCAACCTCTGCTGCGTCTTCCGCTGCATCTCCTTTATAAGATCGGCCCTTCGCCAAACTTTCAAAAGCCTGCCTGCAAGCAACTACGAGCAGACGTCCCTCCCGCGTTCCACACAGCTAGATCTAAACAGAATCTTCCTTGGACGCACTTCCAGTGCGAACTTTCTTTTAAAGACTATTGCATCCACAAGATTCACAGTTATTCTTGTAAAGGCATTTGCTCCTCTGTAGCAGTTCAGAGTTAAAGCAACAATAGTGTCCCTCCCCATCTGGTCATTCAGTAACAGAATCGCACAATTCTGTTACTCTCTCTCATAGCGCTGCAGACACCATTGCAGCCTCTGCTCCTTCCTCCGCTGTAGGTCCGCCAATCATCTCGCTTGCGTCTGTTCCTCATGTGGGTTCCTGGTTTAACAACTTGCTACTTTCAGAGTCAGAAAATCATAATGGGTAAGGACATTAGTTTGGTTTCAATTCTCATTTCAACATGGGAATTCCAACTTTTTTTCTCATTCTAGTTTCGTGCTTTCTATTGTATTACGTGAAGTCTACTCGCATAATGTCACTTCCAAAACAAACAAACTGTCGACTGCCTAAACTCTAACTACACTGCTGTGCTGCAACTTTTTCACTGGTTACTACGGCAACGCCCTCATGGAGCGACTGCTGTGAGTGTTAGTTGCCTTGGTAGCCAGGCAGCTTCATGAGGCACTGAGCTCTGTGCCTCAGTACTATAGTTCTCCAGCTGCGCTTTCACAACTGGAGAGGGGAAGTTCAAGTCACCGAATTTGTGATATTTAAATCAAACTGCAGGCATGTCTCATGAACCTACGTTAATAAATATATAAAGAATATGCAAAAGTGTCTTCATAGATTGAGAATGCTAAGCGAAACCATCCCAGTCTTTCCTATATCGACAAGCAGCCTGTGATTTAAACAGCCCCTTCTATCAGGCGTCACCCAAAGTCTGGGTTTTTTTTTTCTGTCCAGGCCGCAGCCTGTTCAAAGTCAGAGCTAGCAGCCCACTTCTCTGAATCGCGCTCTCTCCGCCCGTTTCACCTAACAGCACATTCTTCCTTCTCTGTCTTACCCTATAGTCCTGGCAAATGCCCGGTGAAATATTATTAAACATTTTTATTAAATAATATGATCAGTTTTCTAAAATGGCGATGTTTACAGGGACAGCTGTTCTTTTTTAATTGGGTCTCATTCTTGTTGAGAACCTTTGAGACACAGTTTCTGTTTTTTTTTTTTGTAGTGCATAATGGATTTATACATTTCAGTCACACTTTCATCTGTGTCTGTCCTTTCTCTTTCACCCCCATAGCTTACTCCTAACATCCTCGGGGGACTGCACGAGATTGGACGCTGCATTGAGGGTCGAAACTACCAACAAGCACTTGCAGTCCACACTCAAATTGTTAGCAGCAGCAATTTCAGTGACATATCTGCGTTCATGCCCATCCTTAAAGTGGTAATGACAATTGCTAATAAGCTCAGTATATGAGAATAAGGAAGCAAAATAAAACAGTGCAAACATCTGTAACGTCCTTGCAGTATTTCAGCGTTACAAAGCTTTACATATTTGATGGTTGTATATGGTTACTTAAAATTTGTGCTGTTGAAGTTATTATAGAAATGAATGAACTACTGTAATTACAGCAAACATTCAGTTTGTATTGTAAAATAAGTGTCAGCTTCTAAATGGAACACCCTTTGCACATTAAATATGATAAAACTACTCAAAATGGGTTGCATACTAAACCTGTAGCAAACAGCTGTAAGGTGTATGGTTTTTTAAATGATGCACACAACATTTAATAAAATGGCTTAATTAGGAGGCATTAGTTGGGATATACTATTCTACACTTGCATTCAAGCATCTTATGACTTGGAGTGCAAATTTTACTGTTTTCTTTGCTGTGGTTTAATACTAATTGAATGCTGTACCCAGCTCTTGATAACAGTAAGTCAGATTTGTCTATGGAAAGGAAATCTTTATTTGGTTTCCTTTTATTTATTTTTAACTGCATTCCTGTTTGGCATTAAACTGTGCCTTGTTTGCCTCAGTTTGTTGTGTGAATGTGCTGTTAATAATAAAATTCAAAACATAGCAGTCTAAATTAAACCTGAGCAGCAGTGTTGAACACAGTTGTTTCAGTAGGTTCCAGTCTTTCTTCAGTAGCCACTATAGATAATAGCAAGGGTTATTCAGAGTATCACTTAACAATGAACGTCACTCACTAGATATTGCCGTGAGGGTTTCGCTACATCACTGTGTGATACTGCTTTTTGGACGTTCCAACTGTTCTTGTTTTTGCTTCCTGCATAACTTTTTTTTCTATGTTTCTGTTGTTCTCTGCTGTCACAATCTATTAAAAAAAAAAAAACTGTTCAATAGCGGTAAGTGGAAAATACTACATACAACGAGGAGACTAATATTAGTGACCCTAATTGCTACAAAGCACATTTATATTTGCTTGTTGCACCGAAACTAGCACTTCTTAGCAAAGTCCTGTGACATATGCAATCTTTGCTTTGGATGCTGTCAATAAAATCTTAATTTTACTGTAGTGTTTTTTTTGTTTGTTTGTTTTAGTTTTTTCTGGAAATTATTGCATCCTTTTGGTTGGCTTATATTTAATTGTTCTATCAATTATTCAATGAACTCTCCTGTGCCCACATCTCCCAGGTTGACTGTTTGGGTTGTTATGTATTAGTTTTAAAAGATGTTTAAGTAAAGGTTGGTAAAATATCTTGCATTTAAAGAATAACTAATCCGTTTTAATGATGTAGACCGTACAAATTTGCAAGGAACGAATGTTATAGGAAGACAGGTTACAGTCCATTAAAGGCATTTCATTGAAGTGTCTCGGTGCTCCATTTTTTGAACATTTATAAGAACCATTTGCCACAATTTTTTTTCATTAAGCAGAGTTTATTAAATTTTTTTCAAATATGTTGTCTTCTGTTTTTTTTATATATATTATATAAAAATATATCCTACCTCATGTTTCAAAACGAGCAGTAGGTGTAAAAAGATTTTGGGGGACAGGGTGATGTTTTGTGGTAATTTCATTTTGTGAACCAGTGACATAGTCTTTAACTACAGGAACTAATCGTTTAGTCCACTTTTACTGCAATGTGTTTCTGAAAAAGAATTGATTCAGCCTTGCTTAGCAGAGTTTTACAATGTGTGGGCAAGCACATTAATTGAATGGTTCATTATTTATTTATTTTTTTAAATTAAACTGCCAGATAAATAAGTTCATTCTCTTAAGTCGTTGAACCTGAACTTTAAACAGAAAGAGTCGTTCCTGTTCGACCACTGGCATACCTGTGTGTGTACTGGATGTAGTGAAATTGTACATGCCCAGGGATAACAAAACAAGTTATTTGTGTAATGACATTTTCAGAGGTGGTTCTTAACATGTGAAAGAAGTACTGCATTAAACAAGCATCTTGGCGTCTTGTAGCTCCTGAGTGGAGCATCCAGTAGAGGTGCTCCTCATGGAGTGCAGGATGTACCCTATAGCCTGGAGATCGCAAGATCCAATCCATGCTATGTCATTGCCGACCGTGACTGGGGGTTCCTAGGGGGTGGCCCAGGTAGGGAGGGCTTAGGTCGGCAGGGCAATCCATGGTTCACCGCGCACCAGTAACCCCTGTGGTTGGTTGGGTGCCTGCGGGTCTGCAGTGGAGCCATTGAGATCTGTGTTATCCTCCGGCACTATAGGTCTGGTGGCTTCGCTGTGGATCCAGAGTGCAAAAGATGGCAGATTGGCAGGAACGTGTTTCGGGGGACGCACGTTTCAGTCTCAGTTTCCTGAGTCACCAGGGGGTTGCAGCGGTGAACTGGGATAAACATAATTGGGGATTTCAAATTGGGGAGAAACCAGGGGTAAAAAAAACATTTGGTGATGACTAAATTAAAGAAAAAAAAAAAAGTATTGGTTTAAGAGAGAAGCATTCATAAATTCGACTTTCTCAGTTATAGCAGCAGTCAATTTAGTTTGGAAGCGTTATTTATAGCCAAGCTATTATTAAACAGTTGATACAGTCATTCCTTGTGGTCACCCCCAATGCAATTCTCCTACTGAAGTGTTGAGCATTTGAGGGCAACCTGAAGCTTTGAAATGGATCTTAGCAGTAGTAGCTGCTGTTTGAAATGGGAAGTTTAGATTTGTAATGCATTTTGTAAATAAGATGTCAATAAGATGCTTCCTTATTCCTTTATTGTGGGGAGTAAGGTTGTCATGAAATCCACAGAACCAATGGAATGTAATCCCTTTTCAGACCCCGTCGTATTTGGAGGGCCCTCGTGTTTTGTGTTGCTGTGGAGTTGAAGGTTTTGCAGGTGGGGTGGTTGTTGGCAAGTATTTGTTTATTAAACCCACTTGTTTGGGTACAATACTTGAACTAACTTCTATTCACGAAACAGTGTGAATCTGTGCAAAGCCTTTTCCCAAAGTCCTTTTGAAGACAACAGGCCATTGAGGGAGGAGGGGAGAGGGGATTAGCTTGTTCAGCAGCCACAGATTTCAGAGGGGGCTGATTAGCTCGCCATTCACTGTTAAATCGAGCAAAGGGCTGCCCTGGAGGAGTGAAAAGAGCCAAATAGGTGGGCCAAAAATAAAAAATCCACAGGAAGCCCTATGCAGACAACAAAGTTTTCCCAACATTTTTTTTTTTTTTTTTTTTTTTTTAGAAGGTGGTGTGAAAAAGGAGATTAGCATAGAAAATGAAGAGGCAGTAGGGTTCGAGGGGCAACTTGTTTAATGTTTTTTCTTCAAATCCTTTCTCTATCCCAACAAAGTTAATTAAACTTATACAGTAAGGGAACTTCCATTCGGCAGGGCGTTTGGGATTCTCTTTGAGGATTACTACAATGGGATAAAAAAAAAGAGGAATTTGTATAGTTGAAATTGAGAAAGGCACAAAGGAATGAAAACCATAACTAAACTGTTGTTGCTTTATCTTGAACTTATTTAACAGAAAGTAACTTTTCAAAGTGTAATGTTCATATATATATATATATATATATATATATATATATATATATATATATATATATATGGTGATCTATTTCTCAATATAAAACTTTCTCTCCCAATATCTCTACCAATGTCTTATCTTGTTATTGAAAATCATTGTCAGATTTGAAAAATACACATTGTTGAACCTGGATTGTCTTCGATTGTTTGTGTTTTTGGTTACAAAGAGAATCAATTCCTACAGGAAACATTTATTTGCTTTAACTGCCAGGGATAAAGCTGATTTGTTGGTTTTGGTTATGATTAAATGTTTTCTCTCCACACACCAAGTGTACATTTTTGTAGATCTCTGTAGAATCAATCAAATAATATAATATTTTTATCTGGCGCACACATTTATTTTTAAACAAACCTCTAGTGTCAAAAGCTCTACTTGCAGTCTCTCCAAAACCACAACTAAAATCTGGTTTAGGGCCCCGGTGCCTGAAATTAATCACCTGCTGTAGACTGGGAGCTATGAGATGTGGTAGCATTGGAACAATCATACATAACGCTATGTAACACAATTTTTGTTCCTGGGTAGTAAGTGTTATTCGAGATTGTAAATACAGTATAATCGTAAATCTCAAAACTGCTCACTTCTAAATATTTTGTAGTCCTTTTTGTTTTACTATAGTATAAATACATGTTAATTTGGATTCATATATGTTTTTTTTCTGACTGTGAACGAAAAGACACACATTTGCCCTTTCTCCCATTGGAAATAGTGATATTTTGAAATATCACTGTCCTGGTCACAAAAGCAAAGTTTGTGGGGAATAATAGCCATTTTCTATACTTTTGAGGCATAAGCAATTAGGAAATAACACTTACTACCCAGGAACAAAAAAACAAAAAAATTGTTACACGGTGTAATTAGTGTTCACTGTTCAATAACCTCGGCTGCTTGTCTTAGCTGTGCCACAAAAAGATGTGATGGTCTAGATCGTAAGCATCGTACAGTTATGGGGGGGGGGGGGGGGAATGGTAAAACACATTTTCACACTAATGAGTGTATTTGTCACAAAACAGCTGCAGTACAGCTTTATCATGTTGCTGTTTAATTGCGTCAAAGGTTTTACTTGTACAATTCAGTATCGTTAACTTTGCTATTTAACTGCATAGGTCTATCAGAAGTTAATTTTGAATTTGAGTACTGCGATCACCCATGGTAAAGCCTGTCCGTGCCAGATTATTTTTTCTTTTTTTTCTGATACTGATTAAATAGTTAACAGGCACACTGCATTGCTGTGTAAAGAGATGACTAGGAAGCACTGGAGCAGAGTCAGATGTCATTGGTGTCCTTTTTTTTTTTGTTACCACAACTACAGATTTCTAGAAAAACAACAAACGGCTCTTTCAGACAACAGGCTATTGTGTTAATTGAGTCCAGCTTAAGAGCTTTAATCTTGTAAAGGTCTACATCATTCATGAAGCACAGAATGAATGTATTTAAACCAAGATCATTCGTGTGTAGTTGCTTGATTTAAAGTTACATTATAAATGGGTAGAGGGACACCAATTTGTTTTAATCGGTTACAGAAGCTGCATTTTCATTCATGGATGCTTAAGCATACATTATTGTGGCTATTGCAGCATTTTGAATTTCAATGTTGAAAAAGCACATTAAACTTTTTACAGCCTACATATAAACTGAAAAGATGTTGCATTTATTTTGTTTTGATATTGTTTTATATGTTTTTAAAATGTATTTATGGTGTAACATATGAATGTATTGATAAAGACTTCAACATCTCTCCTAATATTACTACTGTTTTTGTATATGGCTTTATAGTAAGTGTTGTCAACTTATGTTCTACAATAAGAAATATTTTAAAGTATAAAACAAAAGTATGTGTGTAATATATATATATATATATATATATATATATATATATATATATATATATATATATATATATAAAATTACACACACACACACAGTACCAGTCAAAAGTTTGAATACACATGCTTGATACCAGGTTTCTCATGATTATCTATGCTTTTAACTGTATAAACTTGTCTATAAACACTTAATATTTCATTATATGATACATGTACTTATATAAGCTGATAATCATAAATGAATTACATTCAAAAATTACATTTTTAAATGAAAATGTAAATCTTGGCAATTTCAATGAAATGGTCACCCAAAGCAAGGGGCTTTCAGTCTGAAGCCCAAGTCAGTTAAAAGTCTGAAATGTGTTTAACACAGTGTTAGAACACTGGCCTAAGTATAAAAGTGTCTTTGTTAGATGTTCTCAGAGTTAACTAGCATGTTACCTAATTAACCTTTTGTCACCAATTACTGTTAACAGGTGAAGGTCCATGATTACTATAAATATAAGTAGCATAGGCACAAGTTTGTCATTCCTGAATGTAAGGGAGCAGAAAATGGCAAAATACACTCAGTTAAGCAAAGAAAAGATAGTCTGTAATTACTTTAAGAAATGAAGGTCAATCTTTAAGACAAATCTCAAGAACTTTGCAAGTGTCTGTAACTGCTGTGGCCAAGATCATCAAACGATTTGAAGAAACTGGCACTCATGAGGACCGAACAAGGTCAGGCAGGCCAATGGTGACCTCAGAATCAGAGAACAAGTTCATTCGAGTCACAAGTCTGCGAAACTGGCGATTAACTGCCCCTAAAATACAAGCTCAGTTAAATGCTATTAAAGTACAGATGTTTCAACAACAACTGTTCAGAGGAGATTGTGTGAAGCTGGCCTAACTGGAAGAATTGCTGCAAAGAAACCATTGTTAAGAGTGCAGAATAAGAGGAAGAGACTTTCCTGGGCCAAAAAACACAGAAACTGGACATTAAAGGAGTGGAAGTCGGTCTTATGGACCGATGAGTCAAAATTTGAAATATTTCGGTCCAAGTATTTGTAAGACGCAGAGAAGGTGAGTGCATGAGTTCTGCATGTGGTTCTCATTGTCAAGCATGGAGGAGGCAGTGTCATGATCTGGGGTTGCTTTGCTGGTTACAGAGTTGGTGATCTTTACCAAGTCCATGGCAAGCTCAACCAGCATGGCTATATATATATATATATATATATATATTATATATATATATATATATATATATATATATATATTAATATAATATATAATTATTCCCTTGTTAACCTCACGTTGCTGTTTACCAGCAATTGGACATTCCCACACAATCAGACATTGTTTAGAAAAATGTACTCTCGTTTATTAAAAAAAAAAAGTCTCATTCAGTCAAATAGCTTCCCAGTAAATGCAAAACATTGAAAAAGTATACAATCAACAAAAAATGCTATTCAGAAACACATCACTGTACAGATGTACATTTAATGTTAAACCTTTTTTTTTTTTTACAGTTTTATAGTATACAATTAACACAAAAACATAATAAAAAAAACTAATTCTGAAATAATAAACAAAAAAACATAAGCACATAATCTTTTATAACTGCAATAAATTAACAATGTACAAAGTGCTTCATTTTATGTACAATTAAATACTCCAGTAAGATTGAACCCAGTTTTCAGGGATTAGTATTGGACCAGTTGCTACCCTGTTACATTTCATTTAGTTCAAATGATAATCTGAAGTTAGCAGGTATTTTCAGGACATGTTGACATACCCATGTGACATGAGATGCCCAGATTATTAACACGATAGGAATCTTTACAAAAATGTCATATGGATGTGGGTAAAAGATTTGCTTTTAAAGATTGAAACAGCATTTTTAGAAGGAATTCTCTGTAATTTTAGAAGGAATGTTCATTTTTATTTTATTTTTTTACGTGGGAATTGCAACAATTCCATGTAAGTGTATAGAAACTTGTTCAGAAACATGTAATTGTCTGTTCACTCACTTTGTTTTGATATAACGCCTCCAATTTTATGGGTGTCAGCTCTCCTGTAACTTAATGGTTTTACAATCAGCCCTTATTATTCCTCCAAACAAAAAACTATATAAAGTCATACTGTCCTAGTTGTTTTGAAATCAATAAGCTTACACTGAATGCAAGTGAAATGTCACTATTGTTGAACAATAGTAACTGTTAGCTTATAGGAAAATCGGTATTTTCTAAGTTATGCATTTGAAATCAAATGTGGTTCCTTCACCAATAATGTTGTTAAATATGAAATCTAAATAGACCATGCATTAGAAGGGTTTGCTGTACTGTCTGCCTTTTTGGAGTTTCCGACATACAGTACTGTATTTCCCGTACAGCATTTTTCTCCTCTCCATTTCTTACTATTGCACCAGACTTTACTGTTGATGACCTACAATGGAGATCCAATTACAGAATATGTCAACTCTTCAAAGCAGGTATTTGCTGGTATTTCCAAGAAATCTTTCTTTTGCAACCGTTTATGAGATAATGTGTTAAATATCCAGGCTGTCAAGGAGGCCAGGTTATTTATTTATTTTTTAGTTATTATTTTATTTATTTTTTTGGAGGGGGTGGGGGGGTGTTTACTGCGCTTTCTTTAGTCTCAGTTTCTTCCGCCTGCTGGTGCTTTCATTTGTGCCCCTCCTCTCCTTCACACAGAAGTACTTGGTTATGGTTTTCCGGCACTGCTCGCACTTAACCGCGCAGCACCAGTGGAACTTGCAGTTGCAGCTAGACACCAGGTCTGCCTTCCTTTCCTCTACAGCCAGCCCACACTCCCCGCAGAGCCTTTTGCAGCTCCGCTTCTCCCACTTGCTCAGGTTCTTGCCCTTCTTGATGCACTCACGGCCCTCAGTGCCCTGCAGGCCCAGCGTCTTGTTCTCCAGGCAGTAGTCAGGGGAGTCCTCCAGGTGAACTAGCTCCTTCTTGGAGATGGTGCTGAAGGTCTCCGCGATGGCCCCTCGGCTGG
Source organism: Polyodon spathula (assembly GCF_017654505.1). Classification (NCBI taxonomy): domain Eukaryota; kingdom Metazoa; phylum Chordata; class Actinopteri; order Acipenseriformes; family Polyodontidae; genus Polyodon; species Polyodon spathula. Next base: position 12,689,988 of record NC_054543.1, read on the forward strand.
CTGCACTGTTGCCTGCTCCCTTGAGGAGGTCCACTTTGAGGGCTTTGTGATACTTCTCCTTCAGGTAGTTGCCAACTTCTCTGAACTCAGGCAGCTGCAGCCAGCAAGTCTGTGTGGTGCAGCTACCGGATACCCCATGGCATTTACATGTCTTTTTCATGGTGCCTTTCACTGCCTGTCGAGAGAAGGGTGTATTTTATTTGATAGGTTCCTGTACACAAACCAGTAGTTATTTTAGACATACTTTAGACTTATTTATCAATACTAGGCTTAAACAATACTGGGTTGGAAAGATCTACTTTTTTATGAATGTGTTTATCAACATATAATTAAATTTATTAACTTATTTATGGACAAAGTACAGTACAGACTATTAGTGCCTTGTGGTGGAAATTTGAACAGTTGCATTAATCAGTTCTTTTATTACTAGACATACAAGTCTAATGACCAAACTATATTTTTAGCAGCAAATGAGTACTTCACTCTTATGCATGAAGCAATGTTTCTTTTTTTAAAACCATCTAATTCAAATAATCTATTAAGTACTGCACTTGTGCAGTAAATATCTGAGTGTCAGTGGAATGCAGTCTACCACATGGCACATTGTTCCATCCATATGCTCCAAAAAGGGATAATGCATTTAATTAAATAAAAAAGAACTGGGGTTCAACAAGATCTATTTGAATCTTCTTTCAATATCTCTTGACTTTGCCAGAAACAAACATCTGTTATTTCAAAAGGGTCGTCTCTTTTTGTTGCAGCACTTTCTAAGAGGAGGAAAGGGTTCACATTGAGAAAGATTGTTCTGCTTGTGAAAAAAGGAGAATTTATTTAGCATGGCTATTGTCGCTATGTTTTCTTCTTGCTGCTATAAGAACACCAAATAGAAGTTCCTTTCAATGGAAAGTGAAAAGGGGTTTCTTTGGCCCATATTCTGTTACAATGATGCTCCAGGTGCCATAAGAATCAAACAAAACATGCGGAATGAGTACTGGCACTGAAAAAGAGTACTTAAACAGCATAGCAGTGATCACCATGGGTTTCCCAAGTGTCACAAAGACCAAAATGTAAGATATCTAGAGCAAGAATAAAACTAAACTAAACACCCCTGGTCTTCTAATTAAGACTTGTACCATTGGTCCCAAGAATCTGTGGTTGAAATCGGTGATATAAAAGACATTCAAATCTGGTAATAGGCCCTTCTGGGGATTCAGTTTGCTACAGCGCACACAGTGTTATGGGTTAGAGTGGCACCTTACCAATGAGGGCGTGAATAGGATGCCTGGGTGGCAGAGAGTGTTTTCTAAAACATATTTTAAAAAATCTGTTTCTCATTCTCCTCAGGGGCCCTATTGGAGGGCTAATGAATTTGTGTGGTCTGTACTGGATTCCTTGAGTGCATGAGGTTGCATTGTAACCAGCAGCCCACTAGCATTTACAAGTGGAACATACACAGTTTTATAATGCATTCTAGGAAATTGATATTTAAATAAGTATTACTGGCACCTCACCCACAATCTTCTTTTTTTTTTTTTTTAATGTTTTTTTTTTTTTTTTTTTTTTTTTTTAAATACAAACTAACGCGCCCATGTACATCTGAAAGACGGACGAAGTGCTTCATTGTTGTGGAGATTCATGGCAGCCCTTGCATCTTGTCCAGTCTCCAAGGCGTCAACAAATTGCTTAGAGATGACCTCACCGAAGCCAACGTTATCACTGCAGCCACCCCAGAGCCAGCCCTGCCCTCCTGCAGAGACCAAAGCAAAGGCACATTAGGAAATGAATGGGGCAATATACTGATGTTAGAAATAAGACTCTGGTCTGGATTCATAAGAATTGTGGTGTTGGAGCACTGCTTTTTATTCATTCAGGTTCATGCAGGCCTTTAGCTGAGTTCAATACAGAGATGCAGTTAATTTCTAAGCTAAATAAGGACTTTGTAAAAGTGGAATAGCAGGAAAAATGGTTTTACATACCAAGTTGCCCATTTCTAGTTTCGTCACAGCCACAGTTATCAAAATCTCCTAAACTGCAGTTCCTGGTCAGAGTGTACATGACACCAGCAGAGCTGATAGCGTGAACAAATGCTGTCTCTCTGTTTGCTTAAAAAAAAAAAAAAGAAAAAAATTTAACTTCAGCAAGAATATTACACAGTATTAAGTAATTGGAAGCAAGATAAACAGGCTACTACCATGCTAATTTACTAACTCCAGTTGTTCAGTTAGTAAAAAGCTTTTATGTGACAGATAAGCATCTGTGTAGTTATGTTAATGTTACTGAATTTACTAAGATAGCTGGGTTTGCTTTAATAGCAGATCTATATTAATCCCTGTGGTGTCTAACATAATATGATTTAGAAAAGACATGCAGTACTGTATAGAAACCCAGGCAGGTCCTGTCTTACGGGTTTCAAAGTCACACTGTCTGGGACTCTGGATAATTCGCTCATCCCTTGTTGGGATTTCAAGTATGTAATACAAATGGAAAGTGCTGGATTGTTGACCACTTTTGATAAAACCTTCATCTCAAAAAAAAAAAAATGTTCCCTTTCTCCTTTCATCTTTAAAATATCCCTAATGTGTCTATTCTTTCCTTTAATTGAGCGACAGCTGTAATTGTCTAGGAAGCCATGTAATTGTGAGCACATAAAGGCCCAAGAAGCCACTAGATGTTGATCCCAATTGGATTACACCATTTGTTTTTAACTCTGGACAGATTCCTGCATCAGTGGATATAATTGAGACTTCAGCTTCACTCATTTAATGATCCTCTAAGTGGCAGGCTTTTCATAACAAAGAGAATCACACCTTGTCACTCACAATCTGTAAAGGGATGCAAGCTTTTGGTTCTGATCAAAAGTTAGTCCACATTTACAAAGCAATTAGTCTCAAAGCTTGTATCTACTTATAAATACAGTATGTCTGATTTGCCAGAGTTAATTGCATGATTGTAGCCATCTTGTGTACTGTTTGTAGTACTATGACTACAGTTAGCCTTAAGCCTGGTTAAAACATCAATAAACAAATTAATTTACAAATCACATTGTGGTTATTACCACAATTATTTCTATTCATAATGTGAAATATGTGTCCTCCTGGTGTGGATATCTATCTATCTATCTATCTATCTATCTATCTATCTATCTATCTATCTATCTATCTATCTATCTATCTGTCTTTCACAGTACATAGATGTATGTAATTTGAAAGAACTCTCAATCAACTGTGCTGTAATACTATACATAAGACCTGGAACTCGTTGACAGATTATATTGGTAGAAGTTAGGAAAGGGGCATGATAGTCAGAACATTTGTAGCCCCCACTGCAACGACAGCGGTAAGTCAAGAATGACAATTGTCACATATACTGGAAGGCAGCAGCTGCAGTGAATCTAATATGCATCAATCAATATACATAGTGACCTAAATATTTTCTTTATAACCAGTCACATTGCAAATCAAGTTTAAAAAGAAAAGATTTAACTGAGGCATATGCAGGCACATGCATGTATATAGAAATAAGCCCAGTCTAAGGTTCAGTTTAAAAAAGGAAAATCAATTCTTACCACTTCTGAGTCCACTGTGCGTGGAGAGCTGCAGCGCCCTCTCTGGACAGTTCCAGCGGTCCCAGGTAAACTGATATTTGCACTCCTCAATACCGCTTTGTGCACCTGCAGCCACGCTGCTGGAGTAGATCAGATAGGCCTGCAAATCAATTACACCACAGTTAGGGTTACTGTTGTTACTTCTAGGAGATAGCTAGTGTTACTTTAGTGCGTGCTTATTCAGAAAATACAATTGTAACATTTAGATTTAGCCTCAGTTCTAGAGCCTGTGAGTTTGGTGGTCTCAACCCTCAGTGAACCAGCACACAAACTGGCACAGTTCAATACAACTGATATCCTGAGTGAGGGTCAGCACAAAGTGTTGGGGGGGATGGGACTCAGGCCAGGATTGGTGTTGTAAATGGAATCCTTCATAGCACCTGCCGGCACCGGCCTGGCTGCAGCCAATACCAATGTCTCTCACCTTAAATTAGCCATTCACAAGGACTTTATAATGCAAAAAAAGCTAAATATTGCAGTCACAGCCCAATATAGAAACAATGCATATCACATTGCTGGCAGCTTGTGGGGAATGGTCATCGATTTATATTTAAACACACAAAACAGAAGATGGAATACATACTCGAGTTTGTATGCATGCTCTGTCCTGCCTGACATTAGTGTAAATGCACATGGTGTAATGTAATCTCTACGCCTTGGAAATCAGGCACCATTTATCTCCATTAAAACATTATCACATGTCACCAGCAGAATAGTGAAACCTAATTAGTACTTCAGCTGGTGGCCAGGGGTAGATTTAGCTCATTGCTTGTTGTCTAAGTTCACAATCAGGACCTACATGATCTACACCTTTTTAAATAGCCAAGCCTTAAAAAAACTTCTTGGAGCTGTAAGTAGAAGAAATGAGAATGTTACCAGTTCTCTCAAAGACCCTCTCTCCCCAGTAATATGGTGACTGATTTGCTAATGTTTCTTGCTAAAGAGACCTCTGGGCTCACCCCCCCGCACCCCCACCAGCACCCCCCCCCCCCCCCCCCCCCCCCCCCCCACCCCCCAACCACAATGTTACTTTCAGTTTAACAAGAGTTCCTATCCCATATAAACCGTAAATTTATGTTAAATGCACATTTTAAAAAAAAGATTTTTTTTTTTAAGGGTGTGTTTCAAATCACATCAGCATGTCATTAATATTAATAAGGATTAAAGTGTGTGCCACTGTTTGTCACTCATGAGAAACTATGGAGTGGGTTTCGACTAAAACTTCTAAGGAAGTACATTTTAAAATTAATTTCATAACCCACTCTCCATTTTTCTCTTCTAGTGTGCAACTCTCCCAAACCCACACACATCCATTTATCTACAGGCTCCCCCTCTCATCTACTGGTAATTGGCCCACCAAGACAGCCTTATCAAGGGGACTGGAATTATCTGGAGTGCCTTGCCCTGAGTGGGAGGTTCATTCCACCCTAAGCTAGGTGTGAGGCACATTTTTCTGCCTTCGAAACCACCAGATACAGCTCAGTCTGAACATCGCAATCATTTGAATTTATAGTCATTGCAAAAAAAACCCCCACAGAAGTCATTGAACTGAAATCTTACAAACACTGTCCTATTTTTTTTTAAATGCAGTCTACAAATTTCTCTTGCTTTGTCAGCTCAAAGAGGGTAATATTGATATTGTTTACGGTTCTGAACATTTCACAACAATCTAAGTGAAACATTTATCTATTGTAATTGGACTTAATGTACATCTGCCTGTATCCTTAATGAATAACTTCCTTTTCCCATGCTTTTGGTAGCATGGACATCTCTGTGATTTTTAAAAGATTATTATCAACAGAAATGTTCTTACCTTCGGGCCAGTCATCAGAAAATTATTCACGGACCTGGAAGACAGAGAGGGCACACCATTAAATTAGAGAAATAAAACGCTGCTTTGGCATTTGTGATCTGACTATTTTGCTTTTTCTTAGAAAACCTACTAGACCAAGATCTTGGGGGGGGGGGGGGGGGGGGGGTCTAAAAAATGTATTTCTGCAAATTCAATGGCAAATTAAAACAATTTAATTTGAAAATCAATTAAGCAATTGATAGAAATTGGATGAAAGAATTACAACAAAATATTTAACCAAACTGTGCAGCCTAATGGTTAGAGAACTGGAAGTTAGATTACACCTCAGCCAGCAACTTAGTTATTGATCACTATAAATACGGTTAACAATTGTAGATCCTTCTATTGAAGATGTAAAATTATACGCAAACAAACTAAGTAACTTTCAATCTGTAATAAGATTCAAATGTAGCATTTTGCAACACAGCGGTGTGAATCTGGATGTTTTAAAGACCCTTACCGGATCAATAAATATTGTAACGTGCACGGGGGAAGGCAGCATCAGGACTGGTAGGTGACATACTCACATACAAAGACATATGCCTGATATACGCTTCTTGCAAGGGAGCCGACTCTTTAGTACAGTGCGAGAAGTGTCGGGATCGTGTCCGCCCTCCGTTTGTGTGTGGATTGCCTCGCTCTGTGTGAGGCGTCTACTTGTGTGAACCGAGATCGCTGCAATATGTTGCAGTTCAAACTATTTAATAAAAGTTAAATCGTACAATAGAAACAATAATAATTCAAGTTGTTTAAAGTGCTAGGTTTTAGTGTAGTAATACAATGTCACGATGTATTATAATATTTAAATGAATGAGAGGCTGATATGTCTTTAAATACTCTAAATACTTTTTATCGACTATAACAGAACTGGTGCTCGGTTTACATCGTGAGTCGAAATACGATAGATTATTCTTGCAAAGTCGGCCAATTTTCAAGGAGGTTGTGTGATCCAGCGTTTAAAAAAACGGGCTTGTAACTAAGATGTCCCCGGTTCAAATCCCAGCTCAACTATTGACTCGTTTTGTGCTCCTGATCAAGTCATTTAACGTCCTTTTTTGGATGAGACGTTGTTTTGACTAACTGCAGCTGATGCACTGTTCACACACCCTAGTCTCCTATCCTGCAAAGCGCCTTGTGATGGTGATCCACTATGAAAGGCGCTATATAAAAATATAGGTTATTATTATGATCACCTGTTTCTAAATTCGAGTCGACTACTTGTCGGTGCAGTGTTTCAATACAACAGGTCGGCTGGCAATATCGCACTACCTGAAACTAGATGAATCGCGCAGTACAGAGGGAACATGTATTTTGATTGGTTAGGAAATCACGTTTTTGTAATCAATATTCATGTGAGAAGGAAACTACTGTTTAACGACCTAACACCCAATCTCTACCCTATGCGTGACTGTATATATCTCCAATTAATGTGTATATTTGCAAATAACCGCATTCTTTAACAAGGCTAGATAAATGTTGTTCTAAATAATTAATAAATCTGTCACTACAGGTGAGACACAGAAATATATATATATATATATATATATATATATATATATATATATATATATATATATATATATATATATATGATATATACTATAAAAATATGATGGTTTAGTAGATGCAAAAAGAAAACATTCTAGTAGAAGTAGATTAAATATCCTGCTGCAAGAAGCAGAAGGGAAAACGGATGTGTTGTTTTCTAAATTTAACACCGGTATAACCGCTTTGTCAAAGAAGAAGATATGGACAAGCATTGCAAACAAAATGAATGCTGCTAGCGAAGGGATCACAAAACTTAAACATCTGTTGGATATCCTCCCTCTTCAAGCGGTATTTCAACATCATTTCCCTATTAGAAAGCATATCAAAGATGCTGTACACACATCTTGAGCAGATTCTCTCTGTCGATGCAATTGTCTCTGTCTATGTCTTATCTGCACAGCATGCATTAGAGCAGCCAGGTTTCTCAAAATTCAACGCAGGAAGTGATTGTGATCCACTGTCGTATTTATACACCAGGTAATACGACAGATAATACGACCGAATCGTGTGATCAACGTTATCTAGAAACTCTACGCTTATCATGTATTCTGTTCCCGGCGTCGTAAGGGCCTGATACGACAGCTTAAGTGTAGAAACCAGCCCCCGCTGGTCATCTTATGTTCAACCTTAGCCTATATAAAGTTGATTATTCATATTCGTTAAACAGATGTTATGCTCACCCTATCCTCTAAGAAAACGTAAACTTTCAATGCGATTGGTTTGGTGTTGATTTTCATTCTAGTATAGGCCTACAGATATCCAACAAGAACAGATTTTCAAATAAATTGGAACTATTTTCAGTGGTCCGAGAATTTTTTGGCTTTTTGATGATCAATGAACCAACATACAATTGATATAATGACAAAAAAATTAATATATATATATATATATATATATATATATATATATATATATATATATATATATATATATATATATATATATTATATATATATATCTTTTGAGAAAATTATTTTAAAATACTTTGTATGAATATTTATATATATATATATATATAATATATATATATTAATATATATAAATATATATATATATATATAATTAATTTCATAAAAGTATGTTTCAAACATATTTATTAAAATTAGTAATCATTACGCAATTTAAGAAAATGGCATGCATTCAGCCCGCAACTTGAAAAGCAAACGGGAAAAAAACAAACACAAATCTAAACATAAAAAAAAAAAAAACATTTTTGACGTAAAAACACATTGCTACAACTTAAAATATAACAATTTTATAATATAACAAATAGAAAGGTAGAAGAAAATATTTCAGGACCAATTTTCCATATGCATTCAAGAACGTAAAGTTTTAGGAAATGCCAACCGGGTAAAACGAAATGCATGTTACAGGGTAAGAACCTTCCAAACTTACCAGGTACAACATAATTGCAGTTGGGTCAGTATTAGAAATAATAAAAAACACGATTCCAGAGAAAGCATCATCCTTCTTATAAACGAATCTCAGTGTTTTATAGACAACAATACAAATGCATTTGTGTTGGTGTTCTTGCAGAGAGATATGCCAAGAAGTCTTGCTTCCAATATTGAAGGTCTCCTGTGAGAGCGAGGGGGGGTTCTGAAATGGAGCTCCTCTCATCCCAGGAAGAGATAATCTTCTTAATTAAAAATTTTCCCCTTCGAACTCTTTCGACCAATCAGGAATAAAATACCAAAGGGAGATTGAAATGATCAAAAGGGCATCCAGGCTCCCTGAAGACAAACACACTGAACCCAGAGAGAAGAGCTACTTGCATGCCAGCTTCTAACACCCAAAGTAAACTAATAAGAAATTGAAATAGGATCACTGATCTCCCCCAAGAACTGACTGGTTTTAAAGTTAATTTACACTAGGACTTGAAAGGGTTTCAGATGTAGTGCTGGAACGGACATTGCATGTGATAAGAGATTATTAAGAAATTAAAACGGATTTAATTTAGACAAACCTCCATTCCAAGACTTTTTTGTGGATATCAAGCGGGGATAAGATGATTTGGTTAACAGAAAAATAACTTACTCTAACACATTGAATGGTATTTAGCAATTTACCAAATATAGTGTTATCTGCATTAAAAAAGTAGAAGTATCATTTGCGTTATAACTGTTAACAAAATAGCCATGCAACCAAATATTGCTATGTTTTATTTTTGTTTTGCTTGTTTTTTTTGTTTTTTTTTGGTCAGTTTTAAACATGTACAGTATGTGCACATGTGTTAAGCATAATATTAGCACAACTTGATAACCAGTTTAATATTTTTAATATCTCGATAGGCATACACAAATTATGATGAACAAATCAAAATAAATTATGGTCTTGATAAATCAAATTGTTTCAACAAAAGAGATTCTTTATAATCGACAATGTTAATTATTTACTTTTAAGAAGTTCAGTAAATTTACATATTTAAAATCATGACATTTCTATTCAGTCTCCAGACCCTGAAAAATACATGGTCAAAACTCGTGCCCAGGCTGTGTTTTTACACTGATATGATGATATGATTAACACCACGTCACTACCCATAACGATATAAGTTTATATTAATACATTGTCATGAAAAGTAAAACAAGATATGACTCTGTGGGTGTGTGTGTGTGTGTGTGTGTGTGTGTTTGTGTGTGTGTGTTTGTGTGTGCGTGCCTGTGTGTGTGTCTTGAAGAAAACAGTCCATACGTGAGCACATTTAGTATTATAACAATACTGAGTCTGTAAGGCTCATATCGTTTTTGGTAAATAAAAAAAAACATACGAAAAAAAGTAATTAGTGCCTACACATATACATGGGAATGTATTAAAATAAATATTTTAAAACCACTCTGAAGCAAGTAAAAGACATTTTCAAAGAGAAATAAAACAAATCAACCCGGAACCTTTCAGAAAGTAAATTAGCAAAATTAGTGTGATGTTTTATTTGACTTAGGATTGCAATGCAAGTAAAAGCTCAAAAACATAGTGGTCCGCGAGAGGTTCGAAAGAAATTGCACTCATTTGCTTATGTGAAAGTTTGTTGCAACGAGCCGACTACAATTAACTATCCTCTGAAAAGCAGCCCTTGCTAAATTATGTCTACGTTCCCACGGGCATTACAACATCCACGAACACGTCAAGAGCATGCCAGATCACTCGCGAATTCAACTAGTCGTTCAAGAGCGGCTGGGGTTAGAGCCCTGCATCGGGTCTAAATGGAAACTTTTTCGCGGTTTGAGGGTCAAATTAATGTAATTTTCGGTCTGAATTTGAATCACCAAAAACGTTTTCTATCCTTTCAGCGTAGTCGTCTGTGACCCTTTTCCAAATAGCGTATTAGAAGGTAAATACTTACCTCAAGTTTACTGCAAGTTTACTGCAAATTACCCACGCTCTCTGCCCTGAGAAACTCATAGCAGGATTCCCTTAAATAGTCCAAAACAGGGTACGAAATAATAACATCGTATAAACTTTGCCCAGTATTTATTTTACTGTAACACCATATGATTCTATTTGTGGTTATGTTATCCTGACAACTAAAACAATTAATTAAAAATAAATAAACTGTAAATCGTACTTTAAAATAGCACGCTAATAGCCATCAGGTATTTACTTCATTTTTGTTTTACTAAAAATGGCAAATTAATGTTAAAATGTAATAGATATCCCTCCCAGCCCTATAAGACAGTGACATAGCTGCAACGCTAGAGTCACAGGAAACTAAGATATGCCTTGCTATGGGTACAGATGTGTATATTCTGTTATTGAACATGCATGCATTAATGCATTTTGAATTAAGTGTAATATACTTAATTGAAAAAACCAAATAGATTACACACATACGCACACACACACACACAAACACACACACACACACACACACACACACATGTTCCCTTCTTGCATTTTGAGAAGATTAATATTGATTGTTATCATATTTCTGCATTTATAGGGCATTATCGTCCTTCCCTTTCCACCAGTACCATTCCAAACCTGTCTTTGGGTCAGAGGACACAGTGCATTAGTTACCACATTATAGATACAGTACAATACTGTTCATTAACATGGCTGCACAGTTGAAGATCATATTTTAAAATTCTCCATAGCTTTAGTTATTTTTTGACTAAAATACAAGTATTTCTGAAAATGTTGGTGCATTCTCTAATAAAAGTATAAAACAGTTTAATGAATATGTGTTTTATTCATACATGCTGACTTAAATAACTCATCTGTTAAAGCTTTTGGAATATGGTTGTGACAGGGTGGAAGTTTTTCCCTATCCCTGCCAAACTACAACAAAATAAAACAGTAAAACAATAATAGTGTAACACTAGGTACCTCAACCTATCACAATGAAATCTTTGCAGACCAAACAGTATGTCACTATAAATGTGTAATTTCAAAACGTATCTGGGTGTGTAGGTCACCGTATTAATTTCTGAACTACAGAATCCCATAGGGGTTCTGTTTAAATCATTTTATTTTTAAATTACATTTTTTAAATAAAAATATGAAATAACATCACACTTGAAGATCAGTACAGAGAGAAACGGGTTTATAAACAGGTTAACAAGCAGTTCTGTGTACTTTGATAACTCTGCAGGGATGTTATCTTATGCAAAATGTGCAATAAAAGATTTCTAAATTCTGAGAAAGATAGTTTCGTTAGAATTATTGAAGAATACATGTTTGTGTTTAACTTGTAAAGTTTTGTTTGTTTTTTTCTCCAAAAAGGCAATAATGAAGAGGTTGAATGAATTATAGTGCAATCATTATCTAAGAATATGTGCGTTTAACACAGGGTGGAACTAGGATAGGTGAATCAGCGTTTTGTTTAATGTAACATCTGTCTCAATAAATGTAACAGAGACAATACCATATCTACCCCCACAAATCAGCTTGTGATTTATAGTTCCCTTTGAACACGAGTAAATGTTTTACTGCACGATCAAGACAACAGGTATGCTGCTTTGATCATTCTTCTGTCTTGATCTTGTACATAGCTACACAAAACAAGTCTGCTTCTTTGATCATCATCTTCTCTGTGCACTTGTATAACAGGTTGTTACTTGTGATTACTTGTCAGAGAACTAACTGTAGACCGCCTGCTTTACTTCTCTCCAGAATTCTACTTAATAAAAATGTGTTGCTTCTCATCGGCTCAGAGAATCTTTATTTAAAATTTGGCGTTGTCGGCAGTATACTGTGTTGCTGTCTGATATGTTTCTGGTGTTTGCGGTGTGCATTGGCACAGTGATACAGGGGTGAGTGATAGCGATTTTGTTACTAAAAAGAAAGTGTCTTTTGGCGGTGTCACAGGTACGGTGGTACTTTCCCGAGATTTTTCCCGGTTAGGGTCGGCCGACAGAATATCCTTAGCATAGTTTGTTGGGAAGCATTCGAAGTCTTGATGATTGTGCAGGGTCACCCACAGCGCCGCTGTTGTGAAGATATTTGTAGCGGGAATACTAATATTATCTGTTGATGTGTGTTGTCTGCGACGTGCTGACAACCAGTTAAGACGAGTGAGTGCTTAGTTAAGTCATATAGAGAGACTGAGGTTGACCACTGAACTAAGTACTTATGTGAAATCGTGTGTGTCATTAGTCTATGGTAGCTTGCAGGTTGTATATGAATCAATAGTCTAATTAGGTCAATGTACTGGTAACGTACTCTGCTGAATGGCATATTTACCGAACAAATTAAACATTAATTGAATATACTCTGAATGTTTGTGTTTTATCTAAAAATCTAGGAGATCAATGTTTGGTAACGTTACTTGGCTGAATGGCACATTTACCGAACCAAATAAACATTCATTGAATAGACTCTTATTGAATGTTATGTTGGATTCAGTCCGGTATGCCAAAGTGTCATCGACAGAAAAATGTCATTTCTGTAGTTTGTGCGCATCCGAATTCATCTGCGCATGCCTACTGTAAAGTTATCATTTTCATTGCCAAATAGTGTCAGTCTTTAAAAATGAAAGAACCTGTTGCATTAGAAAATGTTTTTATTTATTATTTTATTTGAGGGTAAATTAATAAAAACTAGAAGCCGGTACTCGGAAAACTTCACTTTAGAACGTAAACTTATTAAAAACATCTTTATGTAGGTAACTGAGTAGAGAAGCTTGGAAATCTGCCGTGAAACTGAGTAACTTAGAGATGTTTGGAAATATGCTGTCAACTTACCTTTAGGGATACTTAATCCAGCTGTGTATTTTGACATTTCAAGACTGCATGGTCCTGTTTTAAATAAGTAAAGCAGAGCTTATTGTAGCTGTCAAACGTAATGAGTTACATGTTGTGCGACAGACGTGTTCCAACTTGTATAGACGAATATAGTTTGTAAACTTTCTTATTAATTAGGGCGTAAAGATGCAACCAAATGGAATAGTTTTTTCCATGCATAAAAGGTAGGTTTATGGAGTACATTATTTACTTGGTTTAACTTAAAACAGACTACTAGTACTGTAACGAGAGCATATATATATATATATATATATATATATATATATATATATATATATATATATATATATATATATTATATATATATATTCTAATATGATGTGCATGTACGTTAGTACTTACATTATAATGCCCTACGTGTTTCACAGTATATTGTGGGTATGTAATCTGTGAAAGGTTGATTTTTAGCATCACTGCAAAATAGTGTCTCCAGTCTGGTGACGCTATTTGGTAGTGACACTATTTGGCATCTATAAATGCCAACTGGGTTCATACCAATTGGGTTCATAAAGGGATTTTCCCAGAGTGGTGTGTAGTAGCTCATATCATTTATTTGTCGTTTTGTGTGGTAGCAACAACGGTGTTGTTGTGAAGATAATAGCAAGTGTAAGACTATCATCATATTTTGGTAGCAGAAACCATGTTGCTGTGAGGATAACAGCATGTCTATTGTCACATTTTGGTAGCGCCAAATGCCCTGAGGAAAATAGCAAGTAGCGGTTTACAGTGTAAACCGCGAGGATTATTACGCACCTATAAGACTATAATCACTTCAAATGCACAATGAAGGAACGCATTGGGGGTATACAATTATACTTGGTTGAAAATATAGAATGGAACAAGATGAATGGTCATGTGACTCAAAGAGACTGGTTTAGTAAACAGAAAAAGTATAAATTGGACAAGGCATGTGCTATGGAGGTATGTAGAGCAGATACATTGATGAAAGAGTTATTGAAGTATTGGGATATACATGTTGGTATTAGATCCCTTGGCACATTAAGATATAATGTGTTCTGTTTATCAAAGTTCATGTTTTAGGGAGCTTCTTGTGAGCTTGCTTTTTAAGTTGACCAAACACAGTATCAGCATACACAGAAGAGGTGATGATAAGTAGATTGATGTGATAACTGAACCATATGTAACATCGAAAATCAAATGGAAAGTGTTAGAAGGATGACAAAGCAAGACTGGTAGACTTGACCACAAAATACTGGATTGGTAAAGATCCTATATCAATAATGAAGGCTGCATGTTGTGAACTATAATATGTAGTTTCCAAAAGCACAGAGTCAAAACAAAGTCACATTTTAGAATGGTCATTTCAAGAAGTTGTTTATTAATGATTGTTTGGGTTAGTCTGTTTTTTCTTAAGCAAGGAGATAAAGCATCATCTTGAAAAAAGAAAACAAAACTAGGTAACATTGAGAATTTGAGTTTAAGTGATTGTTTAGTTCATGGAGGAGCTGAGCAGGGAGATAGCATGTCTTTGAATGGAAAACAAATAATTAAAAAATGATACTGGAACAGAAAGTTAGTGCTATAAAGTATCGAGTTATGTTACTAGTATTGGACTGGTTTATGTGGCAGTATGCAGTTGTCTGTGCTTGTCTTGGGGTGTTTAACTGTGTGAATTTTAAGTAGGTGTATGAGTGGGGAATGTAAACTGTGTTCACGAGTTAGCAGTGTTTGGCAACTTTGAGATCGAGACAGGATCTGTTACAGTTTGAGAATGGAAGCCAGTTTTGGTTCAGGAATTAATATAATGGAGTGGACTATAATAATATTGGGTTAAACATTGTACAGAGGGTCTGTGTCTGTCCCACTGGTTTGCAGATTAAGGAAGTAAAGAAAAAAGCAAGCATGAGCATATATATGCAGAGAGAGAATGCATAGATAAAGGAGATGGTATGCATGTACAGCTCATAGTGGATCTGAAGAATGCTGTTGTAACAGCAGCAGGGAACCCTCTGTGGTAGGAATAGTGCAAGGTAAAAATAAGTTGACTGCTGAATACACAGCTCATAAATGGAATATATTTAGAGAAGGGAGTGGTTTAACTATCGGCAATGCACCAGAGAAGTGAACAAAGAAGCTGATGTCTTTACAGGCATCTTAAAGGCTGGTTTGAGCCCCAAGTTTCAGAAAATTATGGATACTGGGGTAGACCCTGGTGCCAGGTGTGATAGGGGAGACCGGGGACAGTTGTAACACGGGACGGTTGTAACACCTTTAATTTCTCCAATCACAAGCAAGCTAGAGTGCCATCACTCTCTGGGCACATGGTCAGTTAAAGTTTCAGTCTGCCTGTGAAAAAGGAGCTGTCTGTGCAGAGCCCTGAGATTTTATCTACAAAAATCGATTTTTGACCTAGTAGAGTACATTGTTTCCCCAATTTTCTTTTTGTGATATATACCTGTTAGCCAGTTTATGGATCCAGGCTTTTAGCATGTTCATCCCTGTTCTCTGTACTTATCAATGACAGAATTGATTGCTCTTAGTTTTGTTGTTTCTTGCTGGAACAGGAGGTTTAGTAATGGCTGCCTGAGTTGGGGCCAGTTGTGACATGTATTAAAATCAAACCCATACACCATTAGCTGAACTATATTTGGTCACATTAATCTTGCACTAAGGAAACAAAATGTTCATATATCACAACTGCCACTCAGAGTGACATATTGTTGCTTGATAAGGCCTGTAACTGCCTTATGTGAACATTTTTAGTTTTCAATAAAGATTGAGTTAAATAAAAACAAACATATTTGCTTCATGTAGAAGTTGATCTTATTCAGTAAAACATTCCATTCTTGAGTTAAATTAAATGTGTAAGATGTTTGTATCAAAGTCTGGTCAAACTGGCTCAAATCATTTGTGCATAATGCAGAGAAAGGTAAAAAATGTTACAATTATTCTCCCCTAATGCAGTTAATTGGGGAATTGCCATTGACCGCAGAGAACACATGACACTGACAGCTATGGAGATTGCTGCATTTGATGTAGCCGCAGTGCTGACAAGTGGCGGAGGTATAACAGGACACCTTTCCTGTGAGTGCCGTTCCAGAGGTATGGGCAACAAAAGTGCACAGTCCCGATATAACCAAAATAAGGGCATGCAATGCTCCAATTGTGGGTGTGCTGGGCATTTAAAGGAAACATGTTGGGGAAAGGGTGGAGGAGCAGAGAGGAAAGGACTGAGACTAAGCACCCGAGTCCAACCATTTATCCCACCAGGGGACAAGCCGCGGGGTATGTGGAGTGTATGAAAATGTTACGAGACATTACGTCCAGTATTCTGGGCTAACGGGACTGACAGGATCAGGCCTCATGTAAAGTCAGCAGTGTTAGTAATGGAGGTGATGGCCACATGTTTACCTGTGCGTTTTAGGAGGCCAACAATGTGAAATTCTGATAAATATATAGTGTATCCATCACTGATATACAGGTTCCTTTTACCAGACTGTGATTATTGAAGGCGTTGGAGAAGGAACGCAAGTTGCATATAAAACGAAACCAGTGCAGCTGAAAATTGGAGAACTATGTAATTCGGTAGAATTGTTTTATGTCAAAACACATGAATAAAGTATTTTAGGATTGGATATAATGTCTAAATTAGGATTGACACAGGGGCATATAGTGCGGAAGTACAACAGGTAGCTGAAAAGTATCCACGTGTATGGACTTGCCACAGCAATGACTACCAGTGTCCAGTCAAAGTTGAAGTAGTAGAAGCTGTATGAGGAATCATACAGGATCTGCTTCAGCAAGGGATAGTGAGAGTGTAATTCCCCTACCAGTGTTTGTTTACAAAAGGGAAACCGAGGACAGTGGGTTCACAAGACACAGACTAGACTGTACAAACAATAATGTAATATGTGTTGTCTCATTGCAGGAGGAGCAGCAAGAGATGAAGGTGTACTTAACTCTTTTTGTTTCCACCAGGGTGAGTTCCAGTGACTGCTGGGCCGGCACAGAGGTGGAACCTGTTTTGTAGACTTATTTAGTAATAATTGTTCTACTTTCTCTACACTGTTTATGAGCTAAGTCAGAGATGCAGTGCAGTGTTATGTAACACAGAGTAAGGTTACCTCAGGTGACAACCCCTACAGTAGACACAAACGAGAAGTGTTATCTGAAATCACAGACTGGTTTGGGGCTGTTGACTCAGAGGTAAACACCTAAAATGAGGAGTTTCAACGTCAATGTGATGATGCAACACATATGTATGCAGCAAAAGGGTTAACAGAATCTGCTATGGCTACGCACAAAAATACAGACGCTAAAAACATAACCTTAGGATTTGTGAGTGCATTAATAACTGCCCTTATGAATGATGTTAATGTTACCCAGCATGAAGAAAGATGTTACAGGATGGAAACTGTTATGTGGTACCAATTAGAAAGGGATATTACTGATTTGTTGTCTGGACGACATAGATCTCAATTATGGGCTAATATAGCTGGCGGGTTGGGGGTAGAATGGGCTGCTGAGGTATGGGATGCCATACTCACCCGCCCATTCCGAGGACCCCATGATATTCCTAATATTTCTTATCAAATCCTGATCCCCTCTGGGGATCCTATACAACCAAAGGTGTTGACTGCCGGCTGTCCGTCCCTCCGTTAGTGATCATGTATATACATTAGCTACTGTAGGTTTGGTAAGCAATGAAACTATGTACTCTGTTGATTGTTGTGTTCAAATTAATTAAATTGTATATACATGTTATGGGAAAATTAATACTTGGAATTTACAACTGCATGCTATTGTTAGGATGCTTAAAGGCTTTGAGCAGATCATGCAGCAGAACGATACTCATTGGTGGATTACTTCTAATCGCACTCACCTTTTCATACAACACTTCAGGTTCTAAGACTGTTCATGCTCTGCCCCGGTTATATGTTAAGATTGGACAGGATGGGCCCTCTGGATTCTTAGAGACCATGAACCATTCGTCCCTCCTGAACGAAATACAGAAGATTATGAAAGTTCTAGACACCCAAATGATTAGTGCTAGTAACCTCTGTCTCTCGGGCACAGAAGATTTCCTGGTTGGCCTCGTGGGCATCTCTTGGCCATGGGCCAAAAGTGGGGACTGAAGGGGTTGAATGAATTATAATGTAGTCTTTCTCTAAGAATATGTGCGTTTAACATAGAGTTGAACTAGGATAGGTGAATCAGCATTTTGTTTAATGTAACATCTGTCTCAATAAATGTAACAGAGACAATACCATATCTACCCCCACAAATCAGCTTGTGATTTATAGTTCCCTTTGAACACGAGTAAATGTTCTACTGCATGATCAAGACAACAGGCCTGCTTCTTTGATCATTCTTCTCTGTTGATTGTTATCTTTTACGTACACAAAACAAGTCTGCTTTTTTGATCATCATCTTGTCTGTGCACTGGTCATTATCTTCTCTGTGCACTTGTATAAAAGGTTGTTACTTGTGATTACGTGTCAGAGAACTAACTGTAGACCGCCTGCTTTAATTCTCTCCAGAATTCTGCTTAATAAAACGTGTTGCTTCTCATTGGCTCTCAGAGAATCTTTATTTAAAATTTAGTCCCTACAATAGGCATGAATTACCCAGAGGACACACTGCAGTCTTCTTACTTTACAATAGCCTTACTGAAACGTTTATTTTACATCTCTACCAGAGGTAGGCATTGGCTTATTGCAAAAATGAGGGCTGCTGTCTCACAAAAACTGGTCTGTCCACTATTGTTATAAAAATAACCTCTTGTTGGTCCATGTTGCTTTGTTTAGCAGGACGCACATTAAGGGTATTCTGCTCATGTGGAGGTCTTCTAGAATTTTCTTCTAGAAAAATAAAATAAAAAAGGTGTTATGATATCGCCATCTGTTGGTTGCTGTATAGAGCAGTAGATTGTACTGTAGTATGAAGCTGTGGGACAATAGTTTGCATGTTTGTGTTTTACAAGAAAAAATATGACCCAGTCTTTAAATTCAGAATTGTATTTTATTATCAGAGACAGACAGATAGTTGAATTTATGATTTGTACAATTTGACAAGCAGTTCTGTATATATGAAAGACTGAAGTGTGACACAGTACATACAGACATATTCCTTGACTAAATTCCTCCATTGGGATTTGAATCCCCAGAGAGGGAAAATAAACTCCATGCTAACACGTCCTGGGCATGAATATCACCAGGTAAAACACATACATAACTAACGTGCAACTGAAACTCACTAGTGGAATAACACTATGTAACACAATTTTTGTTCCTGGGTAGTAAGTGTTATTTCCTAATTGCTTATGCCTCAAATGTATAGCAAATGGCTATTATTCCCCACAGACTTTGCTTTTGTGACCAGGACAGTGATATTTCAAAATATCACTATTTCCAATGGGAAAATGGGCAAATGTGTGTCTTTTCGTTCACATAAAGTCAGAAAAAAACAACATATGAATCCAAATTAACATGTATTTATACTAAAGTAATACAAAGATGACCACAAAAGATTTAGAAGTGAGTAGTTTTTCGAGATTTACAATTATACTGTATTTACAGTATAATCGTAAATCTCGAAAAACTACTCACTTCTAAATTTACAGTATAATCGTAAATCTCGAAAAACTACCATGTTCTATACTTTTGAGGCATAAGCAATTAGGAAATAACACTTACTACCCAGGAACATTTTTTTTTTTTTTTTTTTTTTTTTTTTTTTTTTTTTTGTTACACAGTGTAATCAGTTTACAAGAAGCGATTTTATTAGCCTTTGAATGCGTGTGTGAGGGGCTGTAAAATCAGAACACCTCAAAGCAAAAATCGTGTAGCATTAAATACAACATTACCAATAAACAGGCCTTAAAATCCACTGTACATTTTCGTAAATGTAACGGTTATAGCAATTTAAAAATCTTACATGTCACGGTTTCAGCATTTTGAATCTTAAATTTCACGTTGGTGTATAGTGTGACCATGCAGTTCAAAACGGCAAAATACAAACATTTAAAATCTTGAAGTTAACAAAAGCACGTAGAAACGCCAAAAGAAAACTGAAATCCAGTGGATCGCTCTGTGATTGTTCCGTTTCTGTTGTTATTATTTTAAAACTGTTTTTACATTGTATGCAACAGTAACTCAAAAACTATTCTGAAACGTTGTTTTTCTTCATTTCTGTCTGCGGTGTAAATACCTGTACCTAGACACAGCTCAATCGGCATCCTGAGTTTGTTGGACAGACAGCGCCGAGCTACGGAGGGGTCTAGCTAGACAATATATCCAGAAAAAAAAATAAAAATATATAAAGGTTACGTCTCTGAAATTACAAAACCTATTTGTTTTATTTATTTATTTTGTCCTGTGTTTTTTTTTTATGTATTTTTCTGCTCATACTACTACTTGGTATATATTTGATACAAATTACTTACATGATCCGCTGCTGTAATGATTGTAGCCCTTCTTGATTTGTTTTGGGCACTCATTTAAAAATTTACGTCTGATTTGACTCGACTGGCGGTACCAGTTGAGATCCGTAGCAGTGCTTACAAAGGTACCACGAAATGTTCCTGCCATGACAACTGTGGAAGTCAGCACCTCCAGTCACTTTATTTTAAAGTAACAAAAACTATTATTCATTGCCAAACATGAACCACTTTAGATGTATAATGACTGCAGTATAGGACACTGATCTCAAGGTTAGGGTTTTGGTGTAGGGAGAGGATCACTCATTGTTTAGTTAACAATAATATGATAGCCAATCAGAGAATAGTGTCCTGACAGGACAATTTAGTTTAACCGACAGAGCTGACTGTAGTTCATACTAAACCCGCCCCGGATGCCGTGTCTTCCAATCAGTGAGTGGAGCAAAATGTCAACCAATAAATCCTGTCCTGTGCAACATAAACTTTATTTTTTAAATTGAAGCAAGCTAACAATCGCATCAGGAAACTGTAACGGTACATATAACTGGATTGGATTTTAGTATAGGATAAAAGTACACAAAATGTTGAATTGTGAATTTGGTTGGGCCCTATCAAAGATCTTCTATATACACACGATGGTCAACTCCCGTCCCAGACGAAGCGGTGCATCCTGGGAATCCATAGAGTTCTAGTTGCGAGTTTTCTCCTATCTCTATAATGTAAAGCCTGCATCATTACCTATTCCAAGCTCTCTATTTTGAAAACGATTGCATTTTTTAGCAAGATTCATCTGGATTTATTTAGAGATACCCACCTTAACACATATGTGTTATTATTTCTACGATCGATGTTTTCAATTTGCCTGAGAAGAGCTTTTTATCGCTACAGTGCTGTCAGAAATTGTCTGCTCTCATGAATGTTAATCTGTATATCTAGAATGTAAAGTCTCTAAGTAAGGCAGACTTTACATTATAGAGGTAGGCGAAAACTCGCCATCTGCACCGCTTCGGCTGGGACGGAAATTGCAATGCTAAATCGATGGAGTTGACCATTTTGTGTATACAGAAGAGCTTTGGCCCTAACAATAAAATATACAATCGCCTATGCGAGTATTAGCGCATGTGCATACGTGTGCATAAAAACTATCAGTGAGAAGTATTTTATGATATATTATTAGTATATAATAAATAATATATATTATATAGGCCCGCTTATATTTATAATAATAAAAATCCCAAAAAATTGAATTTTTCAGTTTCTATATATAGTTTATATAAGATCTTGATGGGAACTTAAGTAATATATGGAATATATAATATAATATATATATATACTCCTATATATATAGCATTCGTGTAGGCGCTTATATTTTATAATAATAATAAGATCCAAAAAATGAATTTCAGTTTCTAATTTTCAAATGATAACTGGACTATTCATAAATAATGGTTTATATAGTGATAAATTGAATTGGATCTGATGGGAACTAAGTAATGCCACTTAAGGGCAATAATAAAATAAATCAGAGGATGGTATAAATGAGACTCTTGCTTTAAAGATTTTGGAAGCTATAGAAATCTTAACGGAAAAAGAAAACTTCAAATCCCACAATTCAATACGGTGGCGCGTTCTCTCTGACGTAATAGCCCAGAAGTTTCAGGAAGGTTGCTGTCAGTTACACCAGAGTGCGCAAGAAAGGTGATTTTTTTTGTCAAAACGACAAAACAACACGCACATTAGCTAAAAGGTATGGGTTGTTATTTACTAAATGCATTACATATGTGTTATTGGAATAAACAGATATCAGCAAAGCAAAAGTACTGTGTATACCTTGCATTTCTGAGGGGTAGCTACTTGTTTTGTATTGTACTAGTTTTGTTTAGAGTTCTCAACGAAACCTCAAGGAACATAAACCATGAAATTGGTTAGACAGAAAATGGCCACATTTTCTGTGAGATTCACAGTGTCGGCCCCATATAACATGGCTGCGTTAAATCGTTACATATGCAATATGCGTAATTAATTAATCTGCGTTAAAACTCATTCGACGGTGTTTTACAAAATATTGATTTGTAAATATGGCTGTATTTACCGACACTTGTGATTCAACGCATATTTAGAATTTAAAAAATCACGGTATCCGGGTCATTCCATACCAGCTGAACCAGAGCCTCTGCCTGACCGTCTCAGATTTTGCTAGAATAATTCACCTGAGGGTTTTCGCTGAGTTCAGAAAAGCTAATCATTATTTTTATTTATTTATTAATTTTCTTTCTCCATCGAGCTGTGACCTGGGAAACGTCAACCCAAAGTGAAAAACTAACCCTGACCAGAGAAACTACCCAGGGCTCAACTTCATGTGTAGCCCCTCGTTTGACTCGAAATCAATAGGGCTTTCGAGAAACAAATACCAGAAGCACAAAACTCACTTTTGGCAAGTTACCGACAAGGGGTAAGTGACGAGTTTTATTTATGGCAGATTTTTGAAGTTGCATTTGAGCATTGCCTATGGCCACTTTGGTGAGGCTAAAGTACCACATAGTCCTAACCGAACTGGTGTTATTCTTCAATTTTGCATTGTCTGGGGTTAAATCTGGACTAAAAAGTGACATGGTGTGCTTCCAGTGGCACTAGCTGAACTTTGTGATGTGTGGTTTCTATAGCAGTTCTTAACCAACCACGTTCTGCATGCAACTTTTACTCTATTTTTTGTGTTTTCTATCAGTTTCAAATGTGTCACTGTAACAAATAAATCTATAAGTTCCACATGCAAGTTCATATCCCCTCAGAACCAAGCTAATGCCATTGGAAGCACACCATGTCACTTTTTACTCTAGATCTAACCCCAGACAATGCAAAATTGTAGAATAACACCAGTTCGGTTAGGACTATGTAGTACTTTAACCTCACAAAAGTGTCCATAAGCAGTGCTCGAATGCATGACAAATGCAACTTCAAAAATCCAAAGTCCACAGATACCAAAATGTTTTGCTTGATTCTTGTAGATTTCATCAACATCTATCCAAAAATATATTTGGGTGATTGTTGGAGGAACCCCCCCCCCCCCATGCGAGATATTTTAGCCTAAACTTGATAGAAATACCAAAAATTCTAATTGCAGAGGGGGTTAATGAGCAATGAAGGGACTTGAAACCAAAAGTGTTTAACAACATTTGGAAGAGTGGTCCCTAAGGATCCCCTACAGAGTAAAGGGTTGGGCTAAATTTTGAATAAAACTCGTCACTTGCCCTCCGTCTGGCAGCTTGCCAAACGTGAGTTAGGTGCTGCTGGTATTTTTTTCTCGAAAGCTCTATTCATTAGGAGTCGAATGAGGTGCTACACATAACGGTAGCATCTAAGTTGAGCCCCGGGGGATTTTTCTGCTCGGGGTCACTTTTATACTTTAGGTTGACCTTTGCCAGGCCACAGCTCAAAGAGGGGGGGAAAAATAAAAAAGTGATTAGTATTTCTTAACTGAGCAGGCCCAAAAACTCCCAGCTGAATTTATCTAGCACAATCTAAGACGTTCAGGCAACAAAATACACCCCACCCCCCAACTTAAAAAAAGACTTTGAGAAACCGTGGAAAGTGAAACTTGTACACTGGTATAAATTAGATTATATATAAAAAAAAAAATAAAAAAAAACTTAATTGTTTTCTTCAGTCCTAAATAAGACGAATTACTATAAAGCTGTGCACCTTTACATGCTGGATGTTTAGTAATATGTAAATACCCCAGCTCTTGTTGGTAACTGTATCAGAATTTGCAACTGATCACTTTGTGCGTCACTAGTTTTATAAAGTTATAGTTGGAGATGGAGTTCAGGAGATGGTTTGTGATTTCATGCTATCTAAAAAAGAAGCTTCGTCAGTTTGACTCGTTTTTACTTTTGCTTCTTTTACAGAGAGCGTCATTTTTAATTAGTTTTGCCATAATGTTGGTGACAAGGCTGTCATGTTTGCGCAGTCTACCAGCCCTTGGTCTGCGCTCTGCATTCATCCAGGAATCCTCAGCTCTAAGAAATTTCGGCTTGAAGACCAGTCAGCCATTACAGCAGTTCAACCAGGTGTGTAAATGCTTATTTTAATTCACTAAGGCTTTTTAAGGCTTTTTTTTTTTTTTTTAAACACAGATTTAATACTTAGAAATCAGTGACAAACTAAGTTCAGAGCATTGACACTTCTTTTTTTTTTTCTTTTTTTAACCATCACATTGGATTAAAAAACATACGGCACAATACACAAGGATAAAATAACTTGGCTGGACAGCCCAAATAGGCAAATGCTTTGCAATTCTGCAGTATGCAAGCCATCACTACATCTCAATATGTTAAATTTGAATCACCATACCAAACTTAATGAGAAGCTACCAGGCAAAAAACTTCCCTAGGATTTATGTCTAAGAGGTTTCTCTTCCAGGGATATGCCACCAAAGCTCGATTTGGTTTCCGGCATGGTAAAACAGCTAAAGAAGGAATCAAAGAGGCAGCTTTTAAGCCAGCAATGGAAACTGCAATTAAATGTAAGATCTTTGGTTTGCATAATATCACTCTGTATGTGTGTGTCCCATTTAGTATTTATCCTGGTTTAATGTAAATGCGCTAGTGTTTGCTTCTTTTTTCCCCTAGTTTTCAATGATTGTTATATGTATGTATGTTTGTTTATTTTACTTTACTTATTGTGTGTTTTGCTCAGTGCCGTTCATTTTGATGTGTGACTTAATTTGGCTGCTATATTGTGGTTTTTGTTACTTTTTGGTTTCCAGATTAAGACCTAGTTTAACACTAACATATTGGTTTCATAATCCTATACACAACTGTGATCCGTGAGTCCAGTGGGCCTCATACAAGAAACTGTACTCTTGTGGCAGCCATTTTACAAAAGAAAAGGTTATATATTAATGTAATTTGTGTGTCAAATGTCACCTTGACATGACATTGAAAGTGCACTTTGAGTTATTGTCTTCACATTTGGTACACAGCTATATTTTATGAATTGCTCAGTTAAATTCCAATAGCAGTGTTTCAGGTTCTGCCATACAGATGATACAGACCACATTCTTTAGTCTTTTTTTCATATTTGGTACACTATTTGTATTCCATATTTTAAAACTCTGCCTATATCAGTGATACAGATGTATGCTTTTAGTTGGTGTCTGACTCTCACAAAAACTTTATTTGTTGTTTTGTAAAAATTAACCAGTTCAATTCCACATTATTTTAACCTCTGGTCGTTTCAATAATATTAAGGTACATGTAATATATTTCAAACACATCTTTTTTTTTTTTTCTTTCTTTTAGTTGATAATATGGGAAGAATGGCCCTTGCTGGAGGAGCTGTAATTGGTCTTGGTGCTTTATGTTACTATGGATTGGGGATGTCAAATGAAATTGGTGCCATTGAAAAAGCTGTGTAAGTAAAGTAAATATAATCCCATTAACGGAGACCAAATTGTCTTTGAACCACAGCAACCACTACAAAACAGAAGGTATTTTGATTGCGGATAAGCTGCAGATAAAGAGGCTGCATGTGCTCCTAACTAAATACCTGAAATATTAGAAAGAAAGAAAAAACAATGCATCAGGGAACATTTGTGGTGTTTGATCAGAATGTAAATGGTTTAGCAAGTACTACAAACATGACTTGCATGATAACTTGTTATAGGTAGTTCACTGTTTCATTAGTTAATTTTCTCCTTTTTTTCCCCCCCAAATAGTATCTGGCCTCAGTATGTGAAAGACAGAATCCACTCTACATACATGTACTTTGCAGGAAGTGTAGGGATGACAGCATTGTCTGCTGTAGCAGTCAGCAGATCGCCAATGCTTATGAACCTGATGATGAGGGGCTCTTGGCTGGTAAGAACATTCTGCCACACAGTGTAATCTTTTACCCATATGAATGAGGCAAGGCTATTCGTTGCATTCATTCTGTAAAAAATAAATAGAAATAAATTGATTTCTTCAGATACAGCAGTCCGTGGCGTATCCGAATGGTGCGACCAAAGTAAGTGCAGATATGTGAAAAGTCAGATAAATTGAATTCTGTTTTAAATACCATGATATACAGCTGCAACAATTGCTATATTCACAAAATTATTGTTTTAAGATTCAGCTTTTATTAGGGAGCTCCCCTTAATCCCTTGTTTAGAGAGATACAGGGTATTAATGCATGTGACAAGGTCGCAGTCTGGGTGTGTGTATTCGCTGCTGAGTAACAGGCAAGAGATCAAGACGGAGGTTGAAGTTGATACGCCCCGCAGGCAAACAAGATTTATTTAGATATCAACACACTGAACAGCTCACATGACACTGCCAGCAGTGGTTGCACATGGATCACATACAACACATACGAAATGTTTGGTGGGGTCTACAGTCTCTGAACTAATCTTCTGCTTTAAATAATAAACAAACTCGCACATGGTTCTGGCACGCCCCTTTTGTGCTAGAAGTCATTAGATCCTTTTACATGGAAGGCCTAGGTTGCAAGGGTGTGTAGTTCTTTGATGGACGCAGATTCAGTTAAAATGTGTTTGCTCAATATCGATCACAGCTATTTTTTTTTTTTTTTTTTTTTTTTTTGCTGTCTCTTCAAAATGTGCAGAAATATATTTTGGAAATAGTAGCAGAGTAGATTTGAAAGGGGAACAATTTAATAAAATAATAAACACATTTATTATTTTAAAAAGGAAGATTCGTCTCATTATGATTTATTGACTTTTAATGTCATAATCGGTGCAATATTACTGTCAGTAGCCCCAGGTGAAAGAACTAAATAACTAAAGAAATAAATAAATTATTCAGAATTTAGGAAATCTGTAATGACATTTTTCACGTGGGACTAAGTTTGGCATTTATTAAATGGGAATCAGTTATAGTGCAAATTAAATATAATATTTATGTGTATAGTAAATGTTAGTGTTTTACATTTAAATATCTATGTGTTTTCAAATAAAGTACACATCTTTTTGCCTTGCTGAAGCAGTATGTTTATCACTTGTTTGTAGTATTGTTAAGTGGCCTAAGTTTTTTCAGTGTGGCTAAAAAATGTTAAGTTACTTTAGCCACAGTAGCTAACTAAATGAAAGTCTTATTGGGAACATTGACAATTTGATTAAGCAGTTCAGATTTTTTGCCACAAAAAGGTGCTTTTTAAAACACCTCTGCACTTTCTACAGTTTAAATAAAACATGCAAGTGTTCTGAAATGGAGATAAGACCAGATTGCCGGAACTTAAAACTGTAATAGCCATTCTACTTCTGGAGTAGATCATGCCATCTACTGAATACATGATTTACTGTCGGTTTCATCTTAATTTGTACTGCACATTTAGGAATTGTGTTTTATCTTGTATGCACATTTGACTATACCAAATAGTTAATCAAAATAACAATAAAACAGTAAATCTGCTGTTTTAGTTGCAGGGGATTGAATGATTATATTCAATGTAAATTGAAATATTAGTAGTGCAATTCACTGATTTTTGACATTACATGTTCAAACCATATAGAACATTTGAACTGTGAGTTGGGCTTAGAATTCAAATCTGTTAGCTTTTTCTTACTATTTGCAAGTGTTAATATCTTAATCTAAATGTGTGTTTCTTGGACTTCAATATTTATTAAATGCTTTAAAATGTCCGCTGTTGTGGTAGTTCAGTGTTCCTGAGGAATAACATGTCATATAATTATGTATTGCATGTCTGTGCCAGAATGTAAACTCTTCTTTTTCATTTTTTTTTCTTTTTCTAGGCTATAGGTGCAACATTTGCAGCCATGATAGGAGCAGGAATGTTAGTCAGGTCAATATCCTATGACCAGAGCCCAGTTCCCAAACACCTTGCCTGGATGTTGTATGCAGGTATATTTTTAGATTATTAAAATCTTTGGGGCTGATGTAAGGATACGTGCAAAGTGATTTGCAGGTGCAAAACACCCATGTTGCGGCCAGAATCAGTGGGACTTTAGCAGCGTATGTAAAGAATGGTTTTCACCAAGCATTCTGCACCAGCTATCAAATTAGCACTTTGCCATCATTAATCAATTTAAGTTAGATTGAAATGTATTCAGTTGAAGAAAAGAGCAGGAAATTGGGCGGGGATCTGGAATACTAAGTGGGCGCAAGCATACTGATATGCAAGGAGGATTTTGCCTTGCACTTTGGCAATTGCTGACCCTCCAGAACATTGCATCTCCTCTTACAAGGTGCAGACCATTGTAGAAGGGAGTAATTAAGAGCTCATTATTTGTGCCTATTGGGTAATTTTACATTGTTCTTAAGCATACATAGGCCTCAGTGAAAAATAATTGCCTGACCGCTAGGCAATTTGGATTTTGTAGCCGCAATTGTCTGTACTATGCATATCCTTACATAAGCCCCTTTTATGTCTTAGTCCCATAAAACTTGAGCATTCATCTAACTGAGCACATCAGAGTTTCTCTTATTCAGAGAATCTCTGCTGATTGGCTGTTGATGTGATCATTGCAGATCTGGGGGAAGGGGAATGTTCCCAATGTGTGGTGGTGTGTGTCTTTTTTTTTTCATTTTTTTAAGCAGTTAGGCTAACACGTGTGACAGTTGGTGAGGTTTGTATTTTTATGGGGTTTTTTTGTTTGTTTTTTTTTTTTAAAAAAGGCCCAGTTTCATTAACAGTTGTTTTTACATTACGAACCCCATTAGTGCTTGCAGACGGCTACCAACTTTGCACACGTAGATATGGCAATATTTGACCATTCTTCATTACAAAACTGTTCAAGCTCTGTCAAGTTCCTTGGGGAGCGTTGATGGACAGTAATCTTCAAGTCATGCCACAAATTTTCGATTGGATTTAGGTCGGGCCTATGACTGGGCCACTCGAGGACATTAACCTTTTTGTTCCTTAGCCACTCCAGTGTAGCTTTGGCTGTGTGCTTTGGGTCGTTGTCATGCTGAAAGGTGAACTTCCGTCCCAGTTTCAGCTTTCTTGCAGAATGCAGCAGGTTTTCCTAAAGGACTTTTCTGTACTTTGCTCCATTCATTTTCCCTTCTAGCCTGACAAGTGTCCCAGTCCCTGCTGATGAGAAACATTAATATAACATGATGCTGCCACCACCATGCTTCACAGTAGGGATGGTGTTGTTTGGGTGATGGCTGCGTTCGGTTTGCACCAAACACTAAATGCTTTGCATTTAGGCCAAAAAGTTCTATTTTAGTTTCGTCAAACCTCAAAACTTTTTGCCAGGTGGCTACAGAATCTCCTGAGGTTTTTTTTTTTTTTTTTTTTTTTGCATACTTCAAACAGGATTCAAGGTGGGCTTTCTTGAGTAATGTCTTCCTTCTTGTAGGCGATTGGTTACAACTTTTCTTTGAAGGCGATTGGTTACAACTAAGCTAATTTAGGATTGCTATTACAAAGGGGGTGGGCACTTATCCAACCAAGCTATTTCAGTTTTTGTTTTTTTACAAATTTCTAGAATATTTTTTTCACTTGGAAGTTGTGGAGTAGAATGTGTAGATAAATGAAAACAACAATTATTTTAATGCATTTTAATTCCAGGTTATAAGGCAACAAAAGGTGAAACTTTTGAAAGGGGGTGTAGACTTTCTGTAGGCACTGTATGTGAACCCCTGATTATGGATCAAGAGGGTACAAGGTGTTGGAAAGCCATATTCTCTGCAGAAAACATGTTGACATAATAAATACTTAGTTGTGCAAGGACCCTTTTTAAAGTTTAAACATTATTTTTATTAAACTTACATGATAAGCAATTAGTGTGTGTTTTTATAAGCACTATTTTCTTACTTTTTTTCCATGGTAACATAAAATGTCAACTTTGTGCTTTTAAAATAAACATTTACAATATTAAATGCTTAGTATTGCAAATAAGCGCAAACTAGTGGATGATTAGCTCAAGTTCAAGAGCTCTTGCCTTGTGTGCCCGCACTGAAAGTATTTTGTGTGGCTTCTTTTGTAGGTTCAATGTTTAGGTGTTAATAATAACAACAATATTATTATTATTATTATTATTATTATTATTATTATTATTATTAAAGCTCAAAAAAGAGGATGCAAAGGAAGGTGCCACGAAAATAGAAATTAACAAGAACAATTGAAAGTGTACATAGTTCTTTTTTGACCTTTAACAATTAAAAGGGAATGACTTTCTGATGTAGACAAGCTGCATTTGAGATCCAAATGAACAAGAACATTAAAGAAAAGACATGCTGTTTTGTTCACTCAAGTTTTGGCATCAATGGGTTTCTGTAACCAGCAGTTAAAATTCACTTATTATTTGATATACATTCTAATTTCAGGTGTAATCTGAATCTTAACTTCATTCAGTTTGGGTTTGTGAGCAAAAAATCCAACATGGCAGTGGATCCAAGATTCCTGCCACTTTTTTCAGCTTTGTATTTTTTTTTTATTTTACTTCTCTTCACTTTCATTTCTGCTTATTAATTATTAATTAGTTCTGATTGTGTGGGATCCCTCAGCTTTTGCCTCGCATTAGTCAAAATTAATTAAAGCCATCCCAGGTATGTGCCTTAGACTCAAGGAGTGTATTGTATTCTGCTAATCAGAAGTGTAACCACTGACCCCCAGAAAAGGCTTTTGCAAAAGTGGTCCTTAATTTAAAAAAAAAAAAGAAGTGTTAATACTGTGTCTGAGCTTCCTGAATCCTGTAATAAAGTTTAGGTGTATTACACCGAATTGAAAAGTCTGCTCTCATTTTTTTTTTTTTTTTTTTATGCGTACAAAGTTTCATTTCTCAGGTAATTTGTCTTTGTATGAAGCAGTTAAAATAATGAATGTACAAATAAGAGCTCTACCCACAAAAAGAATGATAGGCAACATACAACCTAACATGTTCCATGTTTGTTAAAAGAAAAAAAAAAAATCTATTCTGACTACATTTTGTAAACCAGTTATTATTTTATTGTTCATGTCTTGAATACCAGTTGTACCTTCTTACTGTACCACAAGAGGGCAGCCACACCAACCATTAAGTAAGGGAAGATAAATGGAAAGCTAAAATTGTTTAAATAAATTCTCAGTGTTTTGTTGCATACCTTGGTTGTACTTGTGGAAGGATAGTTTGGTTTAAACAAAAAAATAAATAAAAACAATTGCATTACTGAAAATGTCATTTTAGTTGTCCAAATGGTACCTTAGATAAAGTAATCCACCAGTAGGTGTTCTAATTAAGTGCACGGGGGAAATATGAGATCATTTTGTATTTTTTTTTTTTTTTTTTTTTTTTTTTTTTAAATGAAGGTGTAATGGGTGCCGTGGTGGCTCCAGTGACTCTTCTTGGAGGTCCTCTGCTGATCCGTGCTGCCTGGTACACCGCTGGTATTGTGGGAGGTCTTTCAACTGTGGCAATGTGTGCCCCTAGTGAGAAGTTCCTGAACATGGGAGGTCCATTGGCTGTGGGCTTGGGGCTGGTTTTTGCTTCATCAATTGGTGAGTAGATTATTTTCTTTATTAGTATACAATGGTATTTCAGATTTCAAGTGGAAAATGCTTTATGAATGATGGTTTGGAACTTGTTTTTTCCTACCACCCAGTTTTCTTGACAAAGCAGTAAACTGTTGGAGAATTCCTAATGAAAATGGCAAAGCAGTGTTTGCAGCTATGAGGAAGAGGTTATTTTGCCAGCAGATACTACAAAACTAGTAGTTAGCATAGATAGCATTAGAAAAATTGCAGTATAGTTGACCCAGAGCCAGAAATGAGTTGGTCACCATTGGTTACAAATTAATTTAAATCAGATTTCAAATTATGATTGGTTTCCAGTCCACACACTTCATGTAATTTAGAATTTTTTTTTTTCTTTGGAACATTTCTCTGTCGACATTCTGTTTTTGCTGCGTAAGAGAAACTTTCTATTATTAAAATGTCACAAAGGGCTAAAATGATTTGGCAGTTTAAGCTTTCAGTCATGCCCATCTCCTTTTTTCTTTAAGTGAAACTTAAAGCTTAAAAAGAACGTATTTCATTCTAACGTCAGTTTGACATTGCCATCTGGAGGAATGCAGGATGCTGAAACAAGTTATAGAATGTCCAGAAAAAGAACCAAGACGTTTATTGTAAAAATTGATTTCAAATAAAATAGTCATCTTATAAAAATCTTTGTTTGACTGTTTCCTTAGGATCAATGTTCCTGCCTCCTACTTCAGCTTTTGGAGCAGGTCTCTACTCTGTTGCTATTTATGGTGGTCTGATCCTGTTTGGCATGTTTCTGTTGTACGACACACAGAAAGTAATCAAACGTGCCGAATCTTATCCTGTCTACGGAGTACAGAAATACGATCCCATCAATTCGTAAGTATAAGAGCATAGCTTCTGGCTCAGTTAAAAATGTCTCAAACTGCTAATGACAGAGACAAATTACACCTTAAAAACTGTTTAAAACAGAAAAGTTTTTACCACCTGAAACAGATGAAAAGGGTTTCATAAAATGCATACTTGGTTTAAATCATCAAAAAAAGGGATTTTAAAAGGGGCTTGTATATAGTACATCATTTTGCATTGCTTGAAGCCAGAGCCCTGCTTCACTTCGTCTTGTATACAATACGAGACACCCTACACAAAACGCATGCACTGGTTCTATTTTGTAGATAACAGAATTAGAGCTATATTATGCACTTTTGTGATTGTTATTTCATAAGTGGTTTTTTTTTTTTTTATTTAAATAGATGTCTGGGAATATACACTGACACACTGAACATCTTCATCAGAGTGGTCACCATTCTTGCAAATGGTGGTGGCAGCAAACGGAAATAAAACCATGTGACTTTTTTTGGGGGGGGTGGCTAATTCATGGAAAGTGTGCTGTAACATCTTACTGGAATGATCGCATGCAGTTGGAAGACAGATTTTTAGCTTTGTAACTTTTTCTTAGAAATACAGGGTAATAAAATATGTATTATCCTCCCTTTTGCTGTTTTAAGTATATCTTCATCTGCTGTTAACTGTTTGTATAAACTCCCGTTTCTGGTTTATCACTAGGATGCCGCCCCTAATGGGAAGCATGCACTAAAGCAAAGTCTTTAGTACGACGCAACCTGTTGATGCAACCTGATGATTAGGTCTTGTAATTCAAACTAGAATTAATTCTTGTTAATTGCAGTTATTAAACTATAAACACATTGTCATTACTTTCTTGGTGAAACCTTTGAGTTTTGCGTTTTAGCCCAGGAAGTGTGTACAATATGTTTTTGTTTTGCAAATGTTTAAGCATGACAATTGTGACAGTGAGTTAGTAGAGCAAATTTTGATTACTGGCCTATCAATCTTGTATGCTTTTACTAATATTAAAAATGTGTTTAGAATTGAAGGGGGTTTTCAGTGTTGTGGCACAATGTTCAAATTCCATGGCAAGCCTAGTATGCTCCTTTTTTTTTTTTTTTTTTTTTTTTTTGTTTGTTTTTTTACTTCAGTTAATAGTGGGAGAACCTAAAGTTCCTAAATCTTAAAATGTTGTTTGTTTTTTATTTATTTATTTTTTAATAGTTACTGATTTTTATTGGGCTTTGCATTGCTGAGCAGGATTATAGCAGATGTTTTAAAATGACTGCCCTAAAACTTCAGATGACTGTAATCAAATATAAATATATGTATATATATATATTTTTTTTTTTCTTGCCGAAGTTTAGTTTTCTAATTTGTTAGCAGGCCAAGAACCAACATCAATCAAAAAGATTCATGTTGTTTTTTGTTACTGTTGTTGATTTAATGTAATATAATATACCCTTCCTGGTATTGCTATCTGTGTTTTCTCATGTTCTTGATAGGATGCCTTCAATCTCAAGATTAGGTCATTGGAAAAATCACATTTCCACTGAATAACTGGCTAGTTTTTGTTTTTCAAAGGGAAAGGGATGTTCCATACCCTCTCAAATGCTTTACAAATCTGGCCCTTTTGTTTCAGAATTTAATGTAAATCCCCTTTTCCTGCTCCTGACCTTGTTGAAGTGGACAGTTGCCAGTAACAACAAGGTAAATACCAAGAAGGAAGGGGTGTTGTGGGTTTTGGTACTACAGTGGGGTTGTGTAAACTCAACGATATGATGAACAATAGTTATAAGCTACTGGTGGTTTCCATTTTGATGAAAAGTCTAAATAAATTATCAAGAGTGCACCATGTTAGGTCTTTGTATTTGACCTACATTGTCTGTAAATCTAATATTTAGCCTTCTGGTTAATTTGTATATAATGTTGTTGAAGATTGTCGTGGAACTTTTCAGGTCCGCAACTTTAAGGAGCCAACTGCACCAGGTGTTCGGAGATATAAAGCTTTATTAGTTTGCGCAAACGAGAACAGCTCAACACATCAGTGTTAGGAAGCCCGAGCAGTGTTCTGCCATACAGAGGTAGCATACAGTAATTATACCTTTACAGAGAGACAGGGTAGTTTCCCTTTCAACCATTAAGCTGGAGCCAGCTCAGTTGGGGGAACAACAACAGGGGGGACAGGTATTTACGAGGTAAATAAAGATCAACCGATAAGCTGGAACCAGCAGCTCGGGGTAATTAATAGATAAGCTGGAGCCAGCTCAGTTGTCACACCATCCACAGTTTGGTTTTCAGTGACATGTACCTGCAATTTACATTTCATAAACTCAAATTGTTTTAAAGCATATAACTCTGAATAATGGTAGTACAGAGTAGCAGCAAACATGTACAGGAATGGTTCTATGCAGTTATTCCCCTACAAGATTACTCACATTTTTTTTACGTCATATCTCCAAATGAACACTTTGTTATGTGTGAAATGCTCTAACAGTTTTGGCCCCATGCTTGAGGTGCAGGTCCAAAATTCACTTCCCACTGGAGAAATACTTCAGGGCACAAATAAGACACAGAATGCATGCAGAGTGTGATGGAATGGATGAGAGACATGGTGTTAGAATAAACCATGTTCACATGCCTAAACGTGTTTGATTTTTTTTCTTCTGAGAAACCAGGTCCAGTTGTTGGAATTTTTTCTTTCTTTTACTAATCTGTTGCCTAGCCCCTAAACTTGTTCCTGCAAAAACCACATCTTAATAAAAACCAAATGATCTTCAGCAGCAATGCGTTGGTTCTGTGCTCAGGGACAATGGCAGCACATGGGTAATATTGACAAACCAATAGAATCTGTGTTAAACCCATTTACAAATTAGTACAATATAATTACCAGTGTGCTGTTGTGTGTTTTGCCAGGCCATTTTTACATATTTCCCATTACATTAGTATTGTAACTGCTGGAAAACAGCTCAAAACTATGTAATTAACATTTGTTGTTGGACTATAAGATCTGATTTGGCATTTAAAAAAAAAAAAAAAAAAAAAAAGCCCTTTAAAAGAAATCCACTGCACAGGTAAACCAGTAATTGCCTAAAACAGGTTTGGGTACTTGTAAACACTTATTATTGAAGTGACATCTGTGCAACTTGATTGTCATAGCTCGATACTTACAGCACCCATGACTTCGTAACAAAACACAGATCCCAAGGTGAAACTTATCAGAAACTAGAACAGTTAAGTAGACAAATGTTTCAGCTAGTGTCTTTATCACTGCATTTACAGCCTAATTATAACAGATTTAAGGTCCACTGAACACACAGCCTGGAAGGCACTGATTGTTTGTGACAAGTCTGCAAGTGATTTACATTGTACAAGATAGGCTTCCTCATTTGCTACCTTTAATACATTCAGGAAAAAAAGAGGGTCATCTTCAGAGAAGTGTGTTCACCAAAGTGGCCCATCAGACTAGATTTGCAAAGCCCTTATTTAATCCAAATCCTTAATCGAAAAAGCACCCAATGAAGTTAGCAAACAAAAAATGAACAACTCTGACCTTCTATTAAAGCGCTTGTAAAGCTTAAAGTGTGTTAGTCATTATTGGTCATTTGCAACACCTTATTTAATCAACTAATATCTTTACCAGTTCTAATGAAAGAATACAGGGACAAGTTCTCAATCAGCCAATCCCCAACTTTAGTCCAGTCCACATGGTTAAACTGGAATACATACAGTACAGAGTAAAGCCAAATTAAATACATTAGTCCTTGGCATTTGGATATTTGATTGTTGACCTAGGGAGGGAAAGTAGTGAATATAAGATAGGGCAAGTTGACAGAACAGCAATACAAACATTACAGAAGCAGTATAACAAGATACACATTTAACAGTTGCTCTTGTGAAGTCCATTTAATGGTGACATTTAGTAAACTAGTTCCAGAGCACAGTCTGCACCATTGTTATCTAAAATACAAGTTCAGGAAACTAAGAAACTCACTGGTTCTTTTAAAATTAATATTATCAGGGAAGTGTCTTCGGTAACAGTGTAAGCTGGCAATCTGCACTGTATGTATTGTGAGTCATCAGTGAAGGGTACAAGAGGGTTGGGTCTTAAGAAACCTTTATATAGCTTAAGTAAAAGGTGGCACACAGGTTCTATTTTTCAGTATCAAACATACCAGTTGCGATATGAGGAAGTTGACTATTGTGGGCTTGGTGCTTGTGTTAATGCTTTGTTTCTCTGTACTTTCCACTGAAGGTAAGAACATTAGAATTGATTTACCTTTTTTTTTTTTTAAATTAAGATATAACCTACAACATTATGATAAAATCAAAAGTACTGAGACTATAAATTCATATATTGGCAGTATATTGTATATAAGTGACAAGCCTTTAATTATACATTTAGCTTCACAATTAGACAATTATGCGTGTATGTTGAACCACAGGTCTATTTAAGAGAAAAGGCACTTTTTCCACTTTTTTTTTTTTTTTTGGGGGGGTTACACTAAACGATTGCCCTTGTCCAAAAACATCTTTCTCATAGTAAAGTGTTGCATGTTACAGTATATATTACAACTAAGGACTGTATTGGGATAACCACATTGTAGTAATACATTGGTATGCAAGCACACAGGTTTTTATGCATGTTCTTGTATGAATGTTTCACTTTTTAATGAAAGACTCTTGAGCTGGTTGTTGTATTGATTTGAAAATAAATGTACTGTATGTTTCACAACAAAATAGCAGCATTTCATAATGTTATATCAATGCGGTCTTCCAAAGCCTTGAAAATATATCTGCGGCTAATAACAGATTTAGTAATAACCTGCCAATGAGATGCCAAGGTCAAATGAGTCAAGTGAGATTTGTCAATACACAATAAAATGTATTGTGATGTTCTTTCGTTACAAATGAGACAAGTATGTTTTCTACCTAAGTAGGACCTGTTCTGAACTGTATCAAATGCAATGACAAATTGCATAATGACATTTCAAATTATATGTTTAATCTCAATTTATCTTATTGTGGTTAGTGTGTGTGTATATATATATATATATATATATATATATATATATATATATATATATATATATATATATATAATCCAAAGATCCAAAATGGAAAATTACCTATATGGTAACAGGGTCCT
Organism: Polyodon spathula; assembly: GCF_017654505.1. NCBI lineage: Eukaryota > Metazoa > Chordata > Actinopteri > Acipenseriformes > Polyodontidae > Polyodon > Polyodon spathula. Next base: position 12,728,052 of record NC_054543.1, read on the forward strand.
GGGAGACAGTCAACATGGTTTTAGGAAAGGGAGATCGTGTCTAACTAACTTGCTTGATTTTTTTGAGGATGCAACATCGATAATGGATAATTGCAAAGCATATGACATGGTTTATTTAGATTTCCAGAAAGCTTTTGACAAAGTCCCGCACAAAAGATTAATTCTCAAACTGAACGCAGTTGGGATTCAAGGAAACACATGTACATGGATTAGGGAGTGGTTAACATGTAGAAAACAGAAAGTACTGATTAGAGGAAAAACCTCAGAATGGAGTGTGGTAACCAGCGGTGTACCACAGGGATCAGTATTAGGTCCTCTGCTATTCCTAATCTACATTAATGATTTAGATTCTGGTATAGTAAGCAAACTTGTTAAATTTGCAGACGACACAAAAGTAGGAGGAGTGGCAAACACTGTTGCAGCAGCAAAGGTCATTCAAAATGATCTAGACAAGATTCAGAACTGGGCAGACACATGGTAAATGACATTTAATAGAGAAAAGTGTAAGGTACTGCACGCAGGAAATAAAAATGTACATTATAAATATCATATGGGAGATACTGAAATTGAAGAAGGAATCTATGAAAAAGACCTAGGAGTTTTTGTTGACTCAGAAATGTCTTCATCTAGACAATGTGGGGAAGCTATAAAAAAGGCTAACAAGATGCTCGGATACATTGTGAAAAGTGTTGAATTTAAATCAAGGGAAGTAATGTTAAAACTGTACAATGCACTAGTAAGACCTCATCTTGAATATTGTGTGCAGTTCTGGTCACCTCGCTATAAAAAAGATATTGCTGCTCTAGAAAGAGTGCAAAGAAGAGCGACCAGAATTATTCCGGGCTTAAAAGGCATGTCATATGCAGACAGGCTAAAAGAATTGAATCTGTTCAGTCTTGAACAAAGAAGACTACGTGGCGACCTAATTCAAGCATTCAAAATTCTAAAAGGTATTGACAGTGTCGACCCAAGGGACTTTTTCAGCCTGAAAAAAGAAACAAGGACCAGGGGTCACAAATGGAGTTTAGACAAAGGGGCATTCAGAACAGAAAATAGGAGACACTTTTTTACACAGAGAATTGTGAGGGTCTGGAATCAACTCCCCAGTAATGTTGTTGAAGCTGACACCCTGGGATCCTTCAAGAAGCTGCTTGATGAGATTTTGGGATCAATAAGCTACTAACAACCAAACGAGCAAGATGGGCCGAATGGCCTCCTCTCGTTTGTAAACTTTCTTATGTTCTTTTATATATATATATATATATATATATATATATATATATATATATATATATATATATAGTATATATATATAAGATATAATCTTTCTCACCAGCAGATTGGTCGTCAATATTTAAGATACCCGACATGTCTTCATATACATTTTCTTAATTTAATGTGGTCCTCTCTGAATTTTACAGTGTAGACTTGATATACTGCTGATGATTTAGAAGCATGTTATTAACAGTTATATATATTATATATATATATATATATATATATATATATATATATATATATATATATATATGTATATTAGAAACAATAACACTGAATGACAATAAATGTCAGATATGTTTTTTCACAATAACATATACTAAGACACAATTCATACATGGGTATAAACACTAATGGCAGATTCCTCAACTAAATGTTACAATTGTGTGTTGGTACGATACACACACAGACACACAAAGTGCAGTGCCACTGCAGTTGAGTGAACATTATTTTGGTGTCTTGTACAGGCGTGCTTCTGAATAATTTTCCATGTTAAGGTTAGACTATTAGCTTTGCACTTCATTCATGGCAGATGATCAGTAATTATTGATGTTTATAGAACTAAAAATGTAACTTTTTTTTGTTTTGTTTTACAGATGACATAAAGTTTCAATACTGTTAACACTGCACAACTTATGAAAAATCACAATTAGATATCAATACTATGATGAAAGACCAACAGTAAAATTACTTTATTGTGATATACAATAGACTCCACATGAACTCTAGAAATTAAACTTTATGTACAGAGTAAGTGGCTAACACTTAACATTGAGCTCTGTCTAACTACATTGTAATTATTTAATTAATCAATTAAAGACACTTGGTATGCAATAAACATGTTTCTATTTTTAAGGAAAGATAAGAAAACACAGAAGATGCTGTATAAAATACAAACATAATCAACAACTTAACAAAGGTATGATATAAATTTATTTTTCTTTGACATTCTCACTATTTTTTATTTGTATTGGTTGTCCTGCTTTTTATTTATACTGGCATCTTCACAGACATTGAAACAAAACCCTGTCGCTTTCTCAAATTTGTCACATTGCGTGGTATTCAGACAACAAAACTACATACAATTACATTAATTTGGATGTTTGTCCAAGTCCATTTCCTTGAAATGTTTCCAGTTTTCAAATTAAACCTTCCAGTTAATAATTAACACAATTCAAAGTGACATTCATGTACAGCAAATATAATTTCAGCCAACAATGCACTAGTAGTTTAAGAGTAAGTGATTTCAACATGTTCAATGCAATTTTAGCCACCCCCTGCAACACACACAAACAAAAGCATTATCCTTTTACAGTGGTACGTTTATCTCCTTTTATATTGAATTAATGTCTGCACTCATTCACTATTATGTCACAGATTAGCACTGTACCCTTTTATTTTTCAGGTGTATACACCCTGAGGAATTCTTCAAACAAAAACGCAGGTAAGTAGAAAAGGAAAATTCATCCAAAGTGGCAGATCTGCCTATTTGTCATAGAAAAAACACTGGCAGATCTAGCCTACTGTGTGTACGTGTGTGTGTGTGTGTGTGTGTGTGTGTGTGTATATATATATATATATATATATATATATATATATATATATATATATATATATATATATAAAATGACAGGCAGTTACAAATTAAGAGCAGTGCCACAGGTTTTATGACTGGAAAATCTGGACCAGTTTCAGGTCTCTACATTTTTAAAGTAGGTGCTTTTGCACCCATAATGCCACATGCACACAAAGCTATATTGTGATATATTTCTTAATTTAATTAATTAATATAAATGGCTCAGGAATAGTTTATCAGATTGATGACTGCTGCCGTCACGCAACTCCCTTTTGTAAGCCAGCCAAGAGCTCAATAATACCAAACCAACAAGATGTAGGTGAAAATAAACAGCATGCTTACAGCAATCTCCACAATATGTAGTACTGTAGAATGTAATGTATTAGTCTAAACCAAATACTGAAATGTTTGTTTGCTTTTCCCAGGCTTTTGAATGTATTCACATTTCTTGCATTCATTGTTAAATACAAAAGCATGTGAAGTAAAACACACTCTGGATTTTCCCCATGATGGAAATTTTATATTCTACATATAAAGAAAAGTGTATCCAGTATAACTTATTATATGAGTGCCAGTTTAAGTGCACACCCTTTTCTTTTAACTGGCATTGTTCCTAAGAATAATTGAGTACACCATTAAAGGAACATTAATATACAGTATTGTATATTAGAAATTTACTGAGCATATATAAATATATCTGTCCTCTCTCTCTCTCTCTCTCTCTCTGTCGCTCTCTCTCTCTCATGTGATTAACGCTGGATGGTCTTCTAGATAGTTTATTAGATTCCTGTAGTAAGTTAATTAGCATATGTCTGAAAATACTAGTTCATGATACTAAACAGCTGATGCCACTAAAGACAAACTCAAAACATACTTGTTTCCTTTCCACAGAGGTTGACAAATCCAAGAATTTGAAACAGCAGCGTTGCAGGATGTGTCGAGTCCAGCGGCCGGACTTACCGCTCCCTCACTAATGGCTAAAATAAAGCACACTTTATATCTTTTAACTTGAAAATCTACTATTTTGCAAATAGATACACTTTTTCTTTTTTATAATGGAATAACCAAAAGCACCTAGCTAGTTTGTGTGTTTTGCATGCAGCCTAACTGGCTAAAAACATGCAATATAATATTTTTTATAGCATATAATGAGCGCATATCACATGCATTGCCATAAATCATATACATTAAACATTATACAGCTTAATTTGCTTTCATTTTGTGTGTTTAAAAAGTAAAAATCTAAGTTGAGATGGAATCTTGGAAAGGGAACACTATAATTAAAATGTAATATATCCTTGTATCCTGAGTGATGTTTTATTTTTCTCAGTACAAGAACTACAGCCGAGAAATGCTTTCAAAATAAAGAATGGGCATTCACCTAACCAAGGAAAAGAGCTCAGAAACAACCAGGTTCATACAAAGTACCAAATCATTGAAAGAAAAAAAAAAAAAAAACAACCTGTGCTTACAAAGTGGTATTTACATTCAGTGGTAGAAACAGGATTCATTCTGTCCTAAGAATACACACTGGAAATCATTTTATTATGTTACCGTTTCAATTATAAAACCTAATAAACTATATCAAATAGTACATTGTTTCCATCAACGACTTGTCTCCTGTATTTTCTCTTAATGATTTGTTTTCGTGATGAAATGCTGCAATACTAATAGGAACCACTAGCATAAAAAAAAAAAATGCTTTTTTAAAAGAAATATATCCTACTACTCATAATATATGTATCTTTTTTTTTTTTTTTTTTTTTTTTTTTTGTCTTGTAATTAACTTCTTGCTCTTCATTACTGCTCTAATCCAATTAAAGATATGACGTACTACTCTGAAACTGCTATTTATTGAATTATTTTATATAGTAGTCAAACCCATGCCTATCTCAGGGATTATTCTTATTTTTGGAAATGTATGTATTTTAATAACAAAAATACTTGGTGCCAAATTCAGTTCTGTCCCCCATCTCTATTCAAATATGGACTTCAGTTATTACAAATAGGATTGCTTTCTACCTTAATTTAATGGTGCCAGGGTATCAAAGTACAATTTTCTGCAATGATTTGGCATCATCTCTTTACCGTTGAGAGGGGTATTCTTATCAACCCTACCTCATGTACAGTTGGCTCTTGCTAATACAAACCAGTTGTTGTTTTTTTTTGTTTGTTTTTTGTTTTTTTCGGAGTACTGATCATCTGTACAATATTTAAAATGCCTTGTCTAGTATTTGTTTTATGTGTTTGATACTTACATTTGAAATCAGCATAAACATTTTTAATATAAAATGCAGTGAAAGCTGTAAATGTCTTATATGCTCGTCCCAGAACGAAGATATTGAAGTTTGGTTTCTACAGCTGCTACCAGCATTCATTGTATTGGTCTTCATAATTAGTTGTTGCTTTAGGGAAGGGTTAGAGTTACAATAGTTAGTGTGGTATAAAGGTTGGTGATAACAGGTAAGTTAAGCACTCTTCATGTTGGTGAATCAAGTGGGGAGAGTGTGTTATTATCCCCCTAAAATGAAAAAAAAAACAACAACAATAACAGGGGAAGTGTTAAAAAAGAAAACAAATAAGAAATGAGGTGCCTGAAAAACAGTATTACAAAGAGCAGCAAGGCTGGATTGACAGTTAAAAAGGGATGTCAAAAATAATTCAGGACTGAAAGGGTTAAGGTGCGCATACAAAAAGCAACCATTGCATCCCATTGGTGGACATTTTAGCCACAGGTCTATTCTCGCCTACCTGCTCAAAGTTTGCTCTGGTTTGATGTGTGGAATGTCTATTATTCACATGCTTTGATGAAAATCCATTCAGGAACAAGATCTCTTTTAATAACCTCAAGAGAAATGTGTGTTGATAGGTGTGATAGCAAACTGCCTATTGAGTCAGTCACAGTAGAACAATTTGCCATTGTCCCCTGAGAGGTGACTGACATTGTTGTGAAGGATTCAGCTTGTTTTGTTTTTTTTTTAAATAATTTTTGGCCTGTGAGATGACATTAGCCTCTCAAAAAAGTCTCCAAGTGTGCTTGAACTGCTATGTGAGGAGGTAGTCATGAGCTGTCCAGCTAGAATCCAGAACAACGCTATCGAAGAATTCATACAGTTCCGTCCACGTTCATTTTCGGTCCCCACAGCTGTGCCCCCCTGGAATGCCTGGACCTGGGACAAAATTCCCAGTTGTCCCCCTCTGTGGGCAGCACTGAACACATACACACATGTTGGGCATACAAGCAATGGCTGTTTTACTCTTAGATATTCGAGGACTAAATGTGTTTTTCCTTTGAATAAAATGATACTAAGCTGATTTCCTGGACACTAAAGCATGGTCAAATTTGTGAGTGAGACAAGTTGTATCATGTGTTGTTTTAGGTGATATACTTGTATTATTAATAATAACACCTACAGTTAAGACGGGTCACAATTTAAACTGGGTGTTCTTAGAAAACAGCCTGCTTCCAGTAGCTGTGACAGTCTTGGGTCAGTTTCTGCTCTCAGTGAGTCAGATTCTGCTCACAGGTGCCGGTGACAGTCTTAAAAGCCTGCACAAACTTAAATCTTGTTAGCTGGTTTCCCGTCTTTACGTTCTCATTCCCATCATCAGTGGGCAAACACATTTTACTGAATCTGGGTCCATCAAAGAATCGCACACCCTTGCAACCGAGGCCTTCCATGCAAAAGGATCTAATGACTTATAGCACAAAAGGACGTGCCAGAACCATCTGTGACAGGGAGGATATGTAAAAAGCCAGATAAATGAGTATTTTAAGTACCTGTCATGGATGTTGTGGGTGATGTAAGACCAGGAAGGAGACACACAAAGTACTGGGAAGGATGAAGTGCAGTTGCGCGTTTCAATAATAAATAAAAAGACTGAACAAAACAAAAGACTTTTACAAAACACAATGGCACAGTGGCCAAAATAGACAAACACAAAACACTGAACCAAACAAGTTTGGTCTACTCATCAACACTCTACATTTAATAAAATATTTATAAAAGAAATAATTAAAGAATACAAAAATAAATTTAGCTACAGCTGTTTAATTATTCTTATGTAACTATATATTTTTAACAATATAGTAAGATACCTGGTGATTTTCACCTCATTCAAGATCAGAGGAACCTGAAAGCTTGTATTTTACAGAACCCTTATATTATATTCTACTGTATATATGTATATTCTAAATATGAGTATATTGTTTTATAATAAAAAAGGACATTGTGATATGCTAGTGTTGAACAAAGCACTGCCCCTTATGTTGAGGTGACTACATTACACTAATCAACTTCTGTCTCTGCAGCATCAGCTGGAGCAGTCAACAGCACTCAGCATGTGAAGAGAAAACTGCAGAGAGCTTTCGAAACACAAGGATCACTCATTGCAGAGGCTGTCTGCATCTTTTCAGCTAGCCAAGGTCAGGAGGACCCTTCAGTGTCTGGTGAACACATGCATTTCCAAATGGTCCTTGTTTGAATCGTCAAGGCACGGCAGCACTCATTTTCACATTTAAAAAGGCTGATGTTTCTCTACAGCCAGCTTACTGATTACCAAATTCCCTTTCAAATAATGCTTTGCCTTGATTACACAAATGATAGCACAAACCGAAAACGTTTACCATCTATCTCTGTTACCATGGTTATATGGTCAAACTTAGAACAAACAACAGCCATTTCGATAATCAGTACAAGCAAATATGAAAAAAAAGCCTTACCCTGTCTTAAACAAACTTATACTGTATTGTATTGTATAACAACAGCTTGTGATCCATACATTATTCCATTTTCAAGTTTTACTTTATAATGATCAAATGGAGTAATTTCCCTGATAAGGAAGGACCTGCTGACTTTTTACTGTTTTTAATTTCTTTGTTTTTTATTTTGTAACTTACTCAACAGCTGAGATATACCTTAGTTTTGTTAACAATTTTCCTAGTAGCAATGACTTCCACACTCTGTTACTTCAAGGGAAGAAATGCTTTGTGCTGTTACTGCCTTTTTGCTGCCAAGGAAGCACCTCAATTTAATGCAATGACTGTCCATACCATGGATCACATATATCACATTGTGGTTGTAGTTAAGGACTAGAGCAGTGATACTCAACTCTGGCCCTCAATTTCCAGTGCCTAAATTAGTTAATTGCCTCTTAACAGCTTCAATTAACTACATTAGAACCTGCTTGGAGTAAAAACCTGGACTTGATTGGATCTCGAGGGCTAGAGTTGAGTACCACTGGACTAGAAGATGGGTCTAATCCAAGACACAGGTTTAATGCATGACCCTGAGCAAATTATTTGACTGTGCAACCTGCATATTGTAAAACTGGAAACAAGCAAGTCTCCATAATCAGTTAGATGCAGAATCTCATTTGTGCATGTTGTGTGAAGGAATGCATTAATAATAATTTCCAGGCTGTAAATCTGTCATGCGAGCAATATATATTATGCAATCCTCCATAAAACAATGCATATTGTTTAAACATTCACATGTATATTAAAGATTGTAAAGCCAATCTGAATGGTCCATAACAAAGTAAATTTAGACAATCCGAGACAATGCTTGGTAAGGCCTGTTTCCTTGTTTCCACTGTAACACAGCAAAAGGGTACTTTAACATGCTAAACACTTAAAACACACACAAGCATATTTACCACAAATCTAGAAAGTTACATTGTGTGTTGCCATAGAACAGGGAAATAACACAATCATTAAAGGGAAGGATTCACACAGCCCTGTAAACAATGCAAGCAGTACAGATTGAAATCAACCTAGATTGAATTCCGGCCTCATATAACTTATGTAACACCATTCCAAACTGAAAAAGGACATGCGGTTAGACTCTCAAAAATCTTTACTCCAAATCACCATAATAAATGTTATTTTTAGTAGGAAACCCTGAACTGAAAATTAAATTGCTTATACTTTTAATTTAGAAAGTTGTTTCTTCTTGGTCATTTTGTGTGTTTTTTTATTTTATTTTATTTATTTAAAGTACATTGTTTTGAGAACCCTATCCTTACCGAATTTATATCTGGGACCTTTTTATTGTATAACTTAAAAGGTTCTTGCTTGGGTACAGCGACACCAACAATTATTCAGACAGTAGCTATTAATACAAATTTTGATATAAATTACAGGTAGGTTTAATTGTCAAATGAAATTGGAATTAAATAACCTTACTCAATAATGTTGCTATTATCTGTCACACTTTTGACTGTAACTATTGAAACTTACGGTAACTGAATAATGGTTGGGGCCATTGTATATTGCTGTTCAATATGAGTTAATGGCATACCTAAGGGCAACCAATAAAATCAAATAGGATTTTCTGGCAAGCAGCTTAGCTTCATCTGTTGCTTAAAATAACTTGAATGCAAACGCAAGTGAGTAGCTAATCTGCCATTTCATTGGCTTCCTCCAACTTGCCAATTAGAACCAATATGATTCCAGGGAGACTATTGTCCGCCTACATTCATTGTCACTCAGATATGCATCAATTTAAATGTATGTTGACATATCATTAAGATCAATATAATGTGATCTCTAATTCATTTAATGTGATTTACAACATTGAGTGGAGGGTAGTGATTTCATTTTTTTTGTTTTGTTTTTGAAATGACAAAGAATACATTGATGCAATTCTGATGTCTTGCTCATCTTGACTCACTCTGACTTGCAACAGAGAGATGCAGCTTTTATATATCACTGGTTACATATCAAGTATGTAATTTACATAGAGTGTGTGCTACATATCTGTTGTGTTATATGAAGAGAGTCAAAAGTATGTATTTTACTTTAACCATAGAATATTTCATTGAATGGTGAAATGTACTTATATGATGCATGTGAATCATTTAAAGTGAAATATACATGGGTCATTCTGTGTCAAATCAATCTGTGCTCTGTGTACAACCACAGAAGATGTTGTTTTAATTAAATATGTGATTAGAACAATAATGTGCAAAATGTCATCTTAAAATCCCTTATTGTTTATAATTTAGGATGCCTGGGGTGTCCTCCTCCAAAAGGCAAACTATAAATACCGAACAAATGTCTCTGCTAAAACAAATTGTGAAGGTCACTTCACTGCCGCAGCCTACGTACCTATCAACAGGTCTGATGATCAACAGGTGCTTCTGTCACGTTCAACTTCAGTATAACTGGTTATTTCCAAGTTGTGCCCATTAGTGGGCTCCTCATGATAGAAATCTATTTTACTGCTTTGGAAAATCTCATTTTACTGTATGTCAGTTTAAGATGTACTCACTTGTGAAGGCCAAGGATAACTCGTCAAATAAATGGAATGTTTCCAGCATATCCTCTATACTTGACATGCTATGTGTTTGAGAAGACAACAATACAGACCAGGGGTTTCCAACCCTGGTCCTGGAGCGCTACTGGGTCTTCTGGTTTTTGTTTCAGTTAACTAGTCAAGATTAACAGGTGTTCCTGCTGCCTGTTTCTATATCCCGAATGCGTAAGTGGAAATAGGAAAGGTCTCACGACAAGTTATCACGCATTGTTATATTCCATACGAATCAAATTTGCTTTCAAATTGAAATAAGAAAGGTAGCCTCGGATACTTCGCTTATTCTATACGTGAAACTGAATGGGCAAAATTGTGAGAAAATACTGTAAAAGGCATTGTATAGGAAATTGCTTAATTACCTTTTCATTATTATAATTGCACTTAACAGCAACAAAACCATTTGAACAATTTGAATTGCATTTTGAATACAAATCATTTATAATTCACATAGTAGAGTTTTGCCAAAGGTATAGTAAAGGTCGATTACTTGAGTAGAGTGTTTCTTTTTATAGATTGCTAAACTTAATACTATTTATTAATTAAACTATCAATGAATGGACAACAACCTGGACACCCCCAACACATTTTGTAAGACATTATATGAGGATGCCAATAATTAAGGGCCATTGTGGGTTGAAGTAGGAGAATCGGTGGTTCTAACTGTTGGTGAACAATGGCTAAAGCGTTGTCTAAGAGAAAGCACTATGGCAAACAAGTTTATTTGCTTTACTCAAAGAAGTGGAACACCACAAGGATCTACTTTTTGCAAAACTTGGCAGCCGTGTAAAGTCTGCTGCAAAGACGGTTCAATGGACTGAAATTGCTTCTAAAATGTGTGCTATGAGTGACTGGGGGGCCATATCCTGAGAACAGGCTAAAAATTGGCTGATTATAGCAGCTGCATGAGAAGAAAATACATACAGTGGTGACGTGAGAGCGACAGAACAGGTGGAGGCACCACCTCCTCTCCAATGGTTTTAGCAGCACAGTTTGTCTATATAAATTCATCCAAACTTGGTACTTTTATTTGAATATGTGTGTGTGTAACGTGCACTGGGGAAGGCAGCAGCAGTGCTGGTAGGTGATGTAATCACATATAAAGACATAAACCCGATATATGTCCCTTGCAAAGGAGCTGGCTCTTTTGTACAGCGGTATTGGCGCTATGTGCGAGAGGTCCCGGGAAACTACAGAAGGAATGAAAACTGTCCTTGGTTGACTGTAATTCCCGTACAGTGGGCCAACTAATGTAGTCAGAAGTGTAATTTGTCAGAGCAGTAACGTAATGGAACAACATACGGATGCCTTGCTCAGTGCCAGCGTATCGCCCAATACATTATGGAAGGAACCGCTGGCAAGAAAACGTTGTGTTACCAACACTTACACTTCTGTAGACATGGCATGATGTCTCTTTGTTTGTCTGCTAACATGCGGCTCAAGCAAGGTAAAAAGTTTTTGGGTGTCCTCCCTCTTTAAATGGTACTTTGCAAGTATTTTCTCATTAGATAGCTTCTCAATGATTTTACCTGCCTGTCTGTTACTGTAATTTGTGTGTGCTGATGTTCCAAGTCTGTAATTCTCTCGCTCTGTGTCGTACAGCATGCATCAGAGACGCCATTTGTTTAGCAACTGTACCCAAGAAACGCGAGAAAACTGGGTGAGACTGATCATTCGTACTTAAACGATGACTAACGAGTGGTGTGAATTTTGGTATATGGAAACACAACTATTTTCCTAGTTTAAGCTTACGATATCATACGTGCCAGATACGCATCTGTATGTGTATATAGAAACAGGCCCCAGATCTTTAGCCATGGAGACATAGACACCTATAAAACCTGAAGATTTGGGACTCTGCATGACCAGGGTTGGAGACCCCTGATATAGACTATGTCCACATAAATGTAAGCTTATTTATTTGTACCTATCTCTTTGCACAACCAAATAACTAATGTGGTATTAAACCATCATGTTTCATTTTCTTAAAAACAAAGACATGTTTAAAACAATGTGCCCTACTGCTCTTGTTAATATGAATTATAAATGTTTGCTATTTATAAAAGGTATTGAAATTGCAAAAGGTAGATTTGACATTATAAAGAATGAATTCCCGCTCAAGTGATATTTGAAGATGAATTATTACACTGTTTAACTGTTAATGATAAAAATAATATTTTGTTATAACACTGTATTATAATGTATCCACAGATATGCCAAACTGTCAACCTTTTATTATAAAAAAGTGAATGTGTGAAGAATAATTCTCAGAAGCCTGATTTCACACCTATTTATCCATGCCATGAGAGGTGTTGAATATATTTTTGTTTTGTCTTATGGTGCTGTTTAGAAATCTAACTGTCAAATTCGTTTTCTTCATTAATTCTAAATTAATCATGCAACATAATCTCTTGCCTCTGTGTATTAACTGCACATTACAAAAATTGATATACACATTCTTTAAAGTATATAGCTGCTGCTTCTTCTTCTTCTTCTTCTTCTTCTTCTTCTTCTTCTTCTTCTTCTTCTTTCTCTTTCTTTTTTTTCTTCTTCTTCTTCTTCTTCTTAATTATGTTGACAATGAATAATTATTTGCAGTAAGTTGAGGGTTTTAAATGTACTTATCTCTCAGAATGTATTTTCTTTCTTGTTGTTCATTTATTTTGTTCTGCATAATAATAATAATAATAATAATAATAATAATAATAATAATAATAAATCATAATAATAATAATAATAATAATAATGTATTTATGTATGTGTGTATGTATGTATGTATGTATATGTATGTATTATTATTATTATTATTATTATTATTATTATTATTATTATTATTATTGTACCTAACAGTAATATAATGTTAGAATTCCTAAAGTTGCATGCATTCTGCCAGCACTGGTGTCTCAGAGAAAGGTCCCCTGCTTCGCAGAAATTAATTGCTATAATTAGTGTGTAGCTGAAGTGGCTATCAATTCCAACAGAATAAAGACGTGTCATTGGATTAGCATCTCAACATCTGCTACCGCGTCTTATAGTCAGCCGAGCACACTCCAGAAAGGTACCTCAATCCCTCCCTCTTAGAAACAGCCCTACGTTTAGAGCTTATTCATTGCATTTCTTTAGCATGAAGCAGCTAAGCAATTTTGATATTTCACTCTTCCTCACTTTAATGCACGTATGTCTGGGTAAGTACGTTTTAAAATGATTATTCCATGTAAAGAGAAATACCGTATGCTAATCCTCTGTTCAATACGACTACTATACAAGGGGATATGTTAAATGTTTAATGTTCTTTTTTGTTAAACCACTGCCTACCTTTCTGTACTTAGCAAGTGAGTAATTTCAGTTTTATACATAAAGATTTGTGTCTGTATTTTGCTAATATGGATTGGATAGATTAAAGATATCAGACACTTGAACAGTTTGATGTGTGTGTGTGTTGTGTGTGTGTGTGTATTAGATATATATATATATATATATCGATAATACTATTATATATAGCTATATATATACATATGATGTTTAAATAATTCATGTTATGTATATATTAATAGTAAAATATGGCTTGTTTATCATTTTAACTTGATTGGAAGTCTAAATTCAATTAGTAAACTGCACCTAACATATTATTACTTTAATCATTTGACGTTATTGAAATAATCATTATACCCGTTACTAAAAAAAAAAAGATATTTGATTTTTTATATAATAAATTCTTATAGTTGCTAACACCATATATATATATATATATATATATATATATATATATATATATATATATATATATATATATATATATGTGTTTTTTTTTGTTTGTTTTTTAGCTCAAGCAGACTATGCCCCTTATTTTTTCAATAATGGACCCACTAGTAAGAATGGGAATATGGCATTATTCAGCCTTTCAGAAGACACAGAAATTGGTAAGAATTCACAGCAGTGTGCCTTTTATAATAATATCTATATATAGCACCTTTCCTAGTGGACCACCATCACAAAGCACTTTTACAGAGGTAGGCTGTGAACTGTGTATTATATGCAGAGTCACTTACAATAGGACATTGATTTAACATCTCATCCACAGAATGGAGCACAAGGAGATTAAGTGACTTGCTCAGGGTCACAGTGAGTCAGTCAGTGGCAGAGGTGGGATTTGACCAGTGAAGTTTTGGTTACAAGCCCTGGACTTTAACCACTGGACCACACAGCCTCCTATTTAAGTAATGCAATGCATATTCTGAGGAAAATATACACAAAGCAGCTTACGTAAACGTCACCTGACCATCACTGGCAGTCACAGTACAGGGAATGGCATAAACACCAGTCATGTAGATGTCAACAAAAATGTACAGCATGTTTGCTTTGTAATACAGTATGTGCAGAAATAAAAACATCATCTGAGTTTTTTAGTACTGGTATACAATCATACTTAATTAACATAATGACCAGTTCAATTAAAATGTAATTCTTTTTTCTTTTTTTTCATAAAAAATAATTCAATTTTTTTCATTAAAAAAAAAATAATAATTGTAATAATAACCAACTTTGAAACATATTTGAAAAACAAAATGATTTAGAATACCAGATCTTAGCAGGACTAATTCCACCATGTAAAGAAAAATTGTTTATGTTAAGTAGTTCTTAAGTAGCCATTGCTTTGTAGGAAAAAAGCTTTAAAATAACATTTTTAACATTAAAATAAATGAATATACAGTAAACCCATTTTATTCTGTGACAATAAAGACAATAGCATCATGCTCTTAAATGTACTGTACATTGAACCAGCTGTACTCTGTTGCAAAGATTTTACTTTATAATACTTAATGCTTGCTGTATGCTTGTATTTCACAGGCATGCAAGTGTATGTTCTAAATGGAACTGATCCAGAAGGGGATCCAGTGACTTTTGGCATAGCCTTTGAACCAGGGTTCAAAAATTACTTTAAAGTGGATTCTCAAACTGGAATTGTAACTTTAATAGAAGAACTCGACAGAGAAGTAAGTAAATCAACTTGAATATTTGTGAACGCTTTTCCACTCCCCCAACATCCACTACTCCAATTAACCATTATAACACGGTTACATTTCTAGATCACAGTTACCTGTTATCCACGTGAAGTGAACGCGCAATCATTTCAATAAAACCATGGACAATGAGATATAAATAACAAATAACAACATAAAAATTATCGACTAAAGTTTGCAAAAAACTGCAGATACACTCTGTTCTATAGTGCTGCAGACCATATAAATTTGAGACTTGCCTATCTCTACAGAGGATATTTAGGAAACGAGAAAATGCCACATTTACTGGAAGACTATACAACATAGAATGTGCGTTCTCTAATTTACAGATTGATGCAATATAGAAATGATTGCATTATTCAACATTGTCTAGATCTGGTATTCATACTAAGCGGGAAATGGAAAGATACAGTTAGCATGTTTCCAAACACGTCCTTGTCTAACATTACAACAGGAGTTTTTTGTTTCCTCTGGTAGGAGCTGGATGAAGTGGAGGCTCTCATCAGTATTTCAGATGGTCAGAATAAGGTAAGTGTTTTTAAGACGTTTTCCCCACATTTCAATTCAGCACACCCCTAATCTTAGGTCCAGTAGTCTAGCACTAGGTACCTACAGTTTTATTTGGACATTTGGTATCATTATAATAGAAGCTAATGGTGTTGATGAAAATATTAGACCATGTATCAGAAAACGCAAATCACAGATGACGGAGACATGCTGTATCCAATTACACAATTAGTCCTCATTTTTAGTATTTACGTTTAACATGTTCAAAAAATGAATGGATGATTCATCCCAGGTGGCAAAGCCAGGAGAGAAATCATTGTCTTCTTGGGATAAATTAAAACAGAGGATTGGGAATTTGAATATAAATTTATTACTCAAGCGATAATGGAATATATAATTACTGAAGCCTTGTTGCTAAATCCAAGCTGTTTTATACTATACAACTGTGAGGGGTCTTTTTAACATGACATGTGAAAGTTTTCTTCACACTGTTTCCGTGTACCAAAATGTGTGCTGTGCTTTAAGCCAACAAATAATATTTTTAGGACTACTTAGTGTTTAGTCACAAATGTTTTTAGGAGTTTTGCAATCCTCCCTACACTATCAATGCCATATAAATACAAAAAAAAACCCACTAGCATTGCCAATGTTTTTCATTTTGTAATTAAACATGTTACATTGTAACTACACAACCATATGTGCACTCACTGTGTTACTGCAGTGTAATTACTGTTTAGTTAGACACACAATGTAAAGTGTTCCCAAAAAGTAGATTTTTTCACAGATTAATCCATCCATTAATCTGTGTTAAACATAATATACATTATATAAGTTTAGGGCCTTTATATAAGTGTTTTAACAATTTAGAGACAGTACACTTTTGAATTCTCTGATACAGTATAGTTCTATTGTCAGGTCATGGTAACGCACATTCAGAACCACAGGGCCAAACAAAAGTAACTTATTCAAGACTATTTTATTTCAGGTGGTTGAAAAAGTAAGAATATTAGTGACAGATGCCAATGATGAAAGACCAGAGTTTGGCAACATGCCCTTTATTGTCAATGTCCCTGAGGTAAGTTGTATTGTGTGAAAGGCACAATTAATTAGGCACAATTCAGATGAAAGTCTGGCTGAATGAGTACACTATAGTTATATTAACAAAGCTCATAATTATCGTACAAGTGTATCAATAATGTTGTATGTTGCTTCAAGCAGAACTGGTCAAAATAGGTTAGAATATGACCTTGTTTAATACCAACATTGGTATGTGAAAATAATAATTGCACTATTGTGTTTAAAGACAGAAACAGTAGTTCCCTTAAAACGTAACTTTAATATTGCTCTATCTGATTGCAAGGATACACCGTCAGGAAGAAGTATATTTCAAACTCAGGCAGTGGATCGAGACAATGGTTCTGGAGGAAGTGTCACATATTATCTACAGGTATGGGGACTTATTATTTGACTTGCTAACACTTAAGTTTGAACATACAAATTCCTTAATACAATTATGCCTGTTAATAATTTAATACATCAAAATGCTTTATTTCAAACAGTGTTCTTATACTTCATTTTCAAAAACCATGCATGTATAAGCTGTATATATTTATGAACACCTCAATCAGGGCATGTAACTGTATTTAACACTTTTGTTTGTTTCTTTCAGAATACCCATAATACCAAATTTGCCATTGACAGACACAGTGGAGTGCTTCGCATTAAACCAGGAGCAGCACTAGATTATGAAAAATCAAGAATGCATTTTGTTACAGTAGTAGCCAAGGTAAACCAAATATTCTGGAAACATGCCTTTCAATGGAAGTCTATACCAACTACAAAAGAAGAGCAGGCTCTCAGCAATCCTAAACCTAGATAGTTCAGTAATAGCAACCAGGGATATTTCTAATGTGGGGTTCTGGGGTCCACAGACCCAACAGGAACATATGAAATTCCATAGTAAATTTGGTCGAATATATAACTGCACAAAAATATCACCTTTTAATTATTTATACATTTGTAAATGGGGTTCATGACTTGTTGTAAAATTTCCTCGAGTGTCTATACACTTACTTTAGGAGGATGATTCCACTCTCTATATTGTACTGTACACTTACTAGTCTGAATGCTGTGTGAGTTCTGACCTAATACATATTTATTATACCTTAGGATGGTGGTGGAAAATTCAAGGGAAAACATCAGGTGCTGTCTTCTTCAGCTACTGTAACAATCAATGTGGTAGATGTTCAGGACACTCCACCTTCCTTTGTAGGCTTGCCTTATTATGGATATGTATACGAGGACACATTATCAGTAAGTATAATGGACTTAGACACTCCCTGGCATTGTTTATTCTATATAGTGCATGGCTTTAAAATGACAAGATCCTTTCTTTTTCATAGGGATCGGAAGTCTTTACAGTAGTAGCCAATGATGGAGACAGTGGAAACCCTAATGCTATCCATTATTCCATCGTCAGTGGTATGGAAATAAATCAGTAACTTTACAGTATAATGGCATATTTATGCATCTGTTTAATAATCAGTACTTCTTTCATGGCTTTGATGTGTGTCCCCTCTTTATGCAGACTAGAAGGGATATAGTATTAATTGGAAAAATAAGAAAGATTTACAATAGAGTAATAATGATGATAAACCAATTATAAATCCAATGTTATTTTCTGACGTTTGTCTTTAACAGGAAGTGATGGTTCATTCATTATAAATAACACAAGTGGATCAATAATGGTTCTTGATTATCCAATCCATCTTAAGAAGGTGTTGTATGAACTTAAAATTCAGGTAGGTCCAATTAAGTAATGAACTGAGATATACTATGCAGTTTTAAGCTTTTACACTTACATAATACAATGCATAAAGTATGCTGTAATTATAGCATCACTGGGGATTAAGTCACTGCATAATTCAACTTTTCGTTGATTTAAATAACATGCAAAGAAAACAACAGTTCTTATAATATTAATTTGAAAGAGACATAGTTACTAAAATATCCTGTGGAGTCAGTTGCAGGTTGATGTATAGAATTATAGTATGACAAATCAATATTAAGAGCTGTTTATTGATAATATATATGTGTGTGTGTGTGTGTGTTTTCTTTTGGTTCTCAAAGGCTTCAGAAATAAGCCCAGAAGGCGATGTGGTTGCGCATGCATTTTCAACCGTAACCATTCGAGTTGTGGACTTGAACAACCACCCCCCAACATTCTATGGAGAAAATGGCCCTCAGAGCAAGTTTGAACTTACCATGTATGAACATCCACCTGAGGGAGAGATACTGAGGGGGTTAAAAATAACCGTCAATGACTCTGATCAGGTAAAACAGTTTCAGGCTCTGTTATTAAGCGCTTAGGGTACCATTTGATGAAGAACACAAAGTAATGAAACGTTTGAATGATGTTACCAATGGAACATTGGATCATCCTAGCTGGTCAAAGCTATGTTTAGCCAGAGGAAGTTAAAAAAGGACCAACATGCATTTAATCTTAAGATTAGCTGGTAATTAAAGTATTTCTCAATTGCAGACTTTAGGAGAAAAATATATTACACTATTATCGACTAATAGATTAAAGTTAACCTAATTGGCCACCAAACATACAAACTATATTAATGCTGTGATGAAAAACGAGCTTCTTAATATTACATGCTGGCAATCATGATGTAAATGATGTACCGCCAATAATATAAAACTTATATTATAGGTATTGTGCTGTATGTGAGTGAAGTATTACTGGTATTTTACTAGAAGTGCATATGGTCTCATTATTTGAGTCATTTTATTTTGGTTCAACAGTGCTTTTGTTACTGGTTTTAAAATGTAATGTAAAAATGCTCAAGGCTGTTTTTCTTTTTACACAAATTGTTTGTACACATCAGTGTTGTTATGCAACCAACTGATTAAATGAAGTAGGATAATACAAAATATGAAAGGTATAGTACTAGTATTATGAGTGCATTAGCGGATAATTTATTTTTAATGGATTAACTATCCTTGCATACCCCTGAAATAATATGTTAATGTATTTGATATCTATAACCTCAGAAATAAATAACATTGCAATTACCGTCTTCTCATTCATAATAAGGATTATGTAAAGTAGGTTGAAAAAATTCTGTTATGGTTAATCCATTTGGTTAATGGATGCATAACATGATCCAGTCATAGAGGCATGCATTCCAGTTCGGTTTCTTGCTGCATTTCAAAACTGTTGCTTCCTTTGGCCTCTGAATTAATTTAGTCACACCCCAATCCCAACTTCTCACATTCATGAATATTGAGAATGACAAATATAGTAATATAGTATTTTATTAAACATATGTTTGTAAAATATCTTCTGGTTGTTTTAAAAAATATCACATAATGGACAACATTTTAAAGCAGTTAAAAAGGGAACGGCAACTTGAATATTTTTTTTTTTTTATGAAAATAACAAGTGTCTATTGAATAATTAGTCTGCTTCAATAACTTATCTGCTAGTTATACTTAGACTAAGAAAAGGCTTTTGTCAGTATTAATAGTCCTAGGATGAATTATTGACTCAGGTATTATTGTTTAAGTTTTAAACTGCAATAACTAATTTTACAAATACCTAAAAGACAATATTTTGTGTAGTAACATAAAACATTTGTCCCACTAAATGTCTAACTGCATGTGTGTTTTATTTACCTAGGGAGCCAATGCTAAATTCAGCCTCAGGCTGGTGGGTCCATGGGGCATCTTCAGAGTTGTCCCACAAACAATATTGAATGAAGCACAAGTCACAATAATAGTGGAAAATTCTGAAGCTATAGACTATGAAAAGTACCAGTCTTTGTCCTTCAAGGTATGAATGAATGAACAGAATTCGTTTTTTTGTATTTTATTTTCACATGACTGATTTTCTTGTGAGGTATTGTGTTGTGTTATTGTGTCTCTTGGTTAGTGTCCTCTGGATGCTAAATTGAGACCACCCAACTCAATGTACTTGTTTCTTGATCTTTACTCACACCTGTGTGTTGTACAATGGCAGCACAATATCAAGATGCCTTGATTTCCTATGCACATACATGTTCTGTTTGTGGATTTCCGATGAGTTTAAAACTAAATCAAAAGTTCACACCATGGTGAATTAAAGCCCTGTGAGGTTTTCTTTTTTTTTTATAAATTAACATTGACAAATTCAATACTTTTCCACTGTTTTAGCTTCTTGCTATTGAAATAGATACTCCTGAAAAATTCAGTTCGACTGCTGATATTGTTATCCATCTGCTGGACAAAAATGACAACATTCCCCGGTTCTCTACTGACTATTACATCGCCAGAATTCCTGAAAACTCTCCTGGTGGCTCCAATGTGGTTTCTGTAACAGTAAGTATTGTCAGGGTTATATCACTTGGAATTAGGGTTGGGTTTAGAGTTAGGATAAGGGTTAGGGTTAACTTTTAACAATAACATTACCAGCTAACAGTATCCACAAGCAATTTGTGAAATGGCTTTAAGTAATCTTCCAGATGTTTTTGCTTTCATTCTGTTGTATAAACAAAAGTACTTGGTCAGTAAATGCTTAACACTTTACGTTAGTGCCAACAATAGCATCAAAATACATACTTTTCTATATGACACATTTACGCTATTAAATAGGCTTAAATCAGTGGTTATTTATTGTTGTAATTTCATTTAGTTTTGTCATTAAAAAAATGTAGTTCCAACATTTGGATTTAAAAAGTTTGAATATAGTTGTCTCTAACAGAGCTCAGTTCTCTAGAATTACTGTGGTGTTATTCCAGTCTTCAATTAGCTTACAATATAAACTCCTAGTCAGACACAGTATCTTTTTCATTTGCATTGTTGATGCTCAGCAGCAAACAAAAACCTTGTTCATACAAATAGTGGAAGTTCTGTGAGTTATACTATGCTGTGTTTTTTTTTTAAATGGCACTTGTGTCATCTAGAGCTGGTGGTGTCAACCAATATATTATCAGATATAACAATAACAAAGACAGTTACAGGCTGTTACCTAGAGATCATCAGTCCTTGTCTGAGCAACAAAATACACATTTAAAATGTTTGAAAAGAAACAGAACCATTCGCCAGGAAGCCTCCCCTTAATAATGGCTTATTACCCTGACAAAACCCTTAGCTGAACCTGCACTGGCAGCTGAATAGAGCTGGAACCAATATTGCAGTGGTATCTTTCTGTATTTATAATCTGTATTTTTAATTGCAGGCTACAGATCCGGATTCTGGGCTGTGGGGAGAGGTCAAATATTCCATCTATGGTTCTGGATCAGATCTGTAAGTAAAATTCTCAGCAACACATTTGAATAAAAGGCTGGTAAACCAGTATCTTTACATGTAAAGAAGCATATGTTTACATCATGTAGAAAAACAAAAACAAAAATTCAGCAACACACTTGCTGACAAAATGTAAACTAACTTTCATTAGTACATTCCTCTCTTTAGAATTGTGACAGCTATATGGGTACCTTGTAAAATACACTGGCTTTTCATAATATGGCAACTGTAGTGCGGTTTCTACAAAACTACAAAAAGTTAGGCAATTAAAGTGTATTTTTAAAGTTTCTTGCTGGTGGAGTTGCTCATCCACTGGGGTAACTTCCAGATAGTGTAATTGTACCAGTGTCATATTGTCACCTGGGCTCCTTGCCTGACAGAGTGAACAGGAGCGAACACAAGCCTACTGAGTCACTGTGCAACCAGAAACTTCAAAACAGCTTAATGAAAGTCCTGGAGTAAGGCTTTGCCTAATCTTGTAATTGGATGAAGAAAGACGAGCAGCGTTGTCTCACACGTAACAGGGCCAATTAACTTGAAATGTGACAGCTGGTGTTAAGAAGATTCTGCAGTTCTGTAACCAAGGAAATATGCTGTAATTTATGCACAGCTAATACCTCATAGGAGGGATGTAATTATAGAAGTGAGAAAACTAGCAGCTACAAGAAGACGCGTTAAGTCTCACAAGGAGCTAACTGCAAGAAATCAGAAATTAGAATGAAATGGTGTCAGAGCAGATGATTTTCCGTGGATAAGATGTCCTTCTCAGCATAAAGAATATGCCTAGCAAATAAACCAAATTAGTTGCATCAACAACAGAATCACACCTATTTTGCTTCTTTTCTTATATTATAAGCTCCTCAGACAGTTGTCCAGTATCAATTTCTGCTATATTAACAAGTAAAAGCGTTTTTTTCTGTATTATTATTATTATTATTATTATTATTATTATTATTATTATTATTATACTGATCACAATTAAGACATTTCTGATTCATAAAATTACTTGCCTACTGCTATAATTAACGAATTTCCTTTAAAACTAACAAAAGGCGTCCATATTGCTATTCATAAAAGGATCTGAGCCAACGGGCAACTGTCAAAAACCACTTTATGAATGGGTATACAGTCGTTCAAGAATGAAAGTCTGCCTTTTTTTGATGACATAATCAGCATTATTGATGTTCCCTGGGTGACGACTGGTAGCTGTTGCAAAAAATAAAATGGAATCCACCGACAGTAGCCTACTACCAAAACCCGAGTCTGGAGCTACCAGTCACAGGCAGATTGCAAAACCTGATTCCGATGCCCCCATTACGTCTACAAAAAATTCAGGACATGTCATAATTTAGAAAAAAAGGTATTTTTTAAATAAATACTTTGTTTTTTCGTTTTGCTTGGCAATGCTGGTATACACAATGCCATATGCACACATAAGATGCCATATGCACAGTAGGAGGATGTTTGAGTAATAATAATAATAATAATAATAATAATTTTGAAAAACTTTAAATGTTAATCTTACAAATTATCAATTATTTTCAATTATTATTATTATTATTATTATTATTATTATTATTATTATTATTATTATTATTATTATTATTAATAATAAACCCTGCTTGAAGCAGGGAATCAATCAGGGGAAAGTTTGTGTATATGAATTAGTAAAAGTTTCACACTGTGCACAAAATGGATGGTTTTGTAATGTACAAAAAAAAAAGGACTCCCTTTCAGATGAGTGTTTTTTGCAATACCATGCAAGTCCAAATTTTCCACCAACCGCATCAGCAGCACTGGTATAAGAACATAAGAACATAAGAAAGTTTACAAACGAGAGGAGGCCATTTGGCCCATCTTGCTTGTTTGGTTGTTAGTAGCTTAATTGATCCCAGAATCTCATCAAGCAGCTTACTGTAAAAATGAAATAATTGGATGTATTATTTTGTACACTTCTTCTATTCTAGGTTTCTTATTCACTCATCAACAGGAATCATCTATTCACAGCCATGGGCAACACTAGATGCAGAGCTGAAATCTAAGTACAATTTTTATGTGAAGGCAGAAGATACAGAAGGGAAATATAGCTTGGCTGAGGTCTTTGTAACAGTTCTGGACATGAATGACCACTCCCCTGAGTTTAACGAAAACATCCTTGAGAAGACTATGATTATCGGGGCACCAGTGCAAATAGAGGTGTGGAAGGTTTTTTTCACATAATTTCATAACATGGCAGGCATTCTATGTATAATGTGTGTGCCAGAATACTATAACCCAATTACACTGCACACCTTGTGAATAAGGTGCAACCTGTATATAACACACATAAATATGTAAAAAGGAGTGCCTTGTATATTGAAAATTACAGGAGGTTCAGAGGTAGTATTTTAGAGCAAAAGTCCTACCGTAAATTTAAGAACATATCATTTACCTCATGCATTAGCTGCATGACTGAGCAGCTTTGTATTGTATCCAGTAACATACACACCAGAGTTGTCAACTGATCAGGGATAATCCTAACATTTAACCTCTATTTTGAGGTCCCAAGATCAACTCCCGATAACGGCAACTGTGGGTGGTAGGGTTGTGTGATGGAATAAACAACACAAGTCCCAGGAGTTTAGTGCAACAAACAGTGTAATCTTACTTTCAAACGTGTGGTTATGAAACATTACATTATTACATTATACACACACACACACACGCAAGTTATTTACAAATATATACAAATAACAACAATCCCCAGTCTAGCCGTTCTTTCTAGCATGGTAATGCATTTTCCCAACTTTTTGCTCTGGGCAACAGCTTACAGCTATTAATGTAGGGGCCTGGGTCAAGCATTTTAACATATTGAAGGGCCCCTGACAGTCCGTGGTCCATTTTACTTTTTCAGATGCGCTTTTCTTTGTCAGGTCAGTAAAGGGGGCTGCCACCATGGCGAAGTTGGGAATAAACCACCTGTAATATCCTGCCACTCCTAACACTGTCCTGACCTGGTGTGTCGTCTTGGGAATGGGGGCTTCCAACAGTGCTTGTACCTTATTTATAATTGGTTTCACTATCCCCCTTCCCAAGGTGCACTTACCCACTTTAGCCATGAGACCGGCTTTCCTTATGGATGTCAGTACTGCTGCCAGCCTCTGTAGGTTCTCCGTCCATGCCAAGCTATAGCAGCCGCGTACTCCCTATGAGGCTGGAGTAGCCTGTCCATAAGTCATTGAAAGGTTACTGGTGCTCTATGTAGACCAAAGGACATTGTGAGAAATTGGAAAAGACTTTTCACGGGAAGTTAGTGCAATGGTATTTGCCAATACCCTTTAGTCAGATCGAGCGGCGATATAAACTGTGCCGATCCTAGTCGATCCAGCAGATCATCTGTCCGGGTCATGGGGTATGCATCGAACTTAGAATGGGAATTAACCTTTCTAAAATCGACACAGAAGCAAATGGTTCTGTCCGGTTTAGTTACCAACTCTTCCCAACTGGACCACTCCCTCCTCGACAGCTCAATAACGCCAACTCTAGCATAGCCTCCACCTCCCTCTTTACCATATTCCTCTGTCGTTCTGGTACCCGACACGTTCTTTCTTTCAGCCTCACCCTCACTGAATTTGAGCGTTTACGTTAGAACTCCGCTCTTGAGCCTGCTGGGACTGAAATGTGAGAGGGAGGTGTGCATGATGGAATAAACAACACAAGTTTCAGGAGTTTAATGCAACAAACAGTGCATTCTTATTTTCTAACGTGTGCTCATGAAACAAACAAACACACACATGAAACAAACAAACATACATACATATATATATATATATATATATATATATATATATATATATATATATATATATATATATATATATATATATAATAACAAAATCTTTTTTGTTGACAATCCCCTGTCCAGCCGTACTTTCTAGCATGGTAACGCGTTCGCTTACCAATGGTTTGTTTTGCCACTTGTCAGTTAGGGAAAACACAACACCATCGTCATATCTCTTTGCATTACCATCCAGCACTGCACATGTCCAAATTTTGCTTCCAACCGTGATCACAAAATGCAGCTTTGCTTGATTAGGTAAGAGATTGGCCTGACCTAACGCATCTTAAAGAACACTTTCTAATGCCTTTCTTCATGTCCCCAGGCAATAGATGACGATGCAGAGGAGCCTAACAACGTTGTTCAATATTCTATAATGCAATCAGATCCAGATAATATTTTTGACATAAACATAGACACCGGAGAGATCAAGCTGAAATCTTACATCAAGTCAATGGACATCGTTCAGAACATTACAAAGCAAAAGGATTGCAAGTGGTCGGTGGTGGTCCAGGCTAAAGACAGAGGCTCACCATCCTTCAGCACCACTGCTGTGGTGAAGATTGACATCACAGAGGCGGTAAGATTATGTCAAGTGTAGCCCAGATAACACTGCTAGACTCAGATGCTGTAGAAGCAAATTCTTAATACACAGGAGAAAAGAAGAGGGAGAGAGAGAGCAAAAATGCTACTGCGGTAGTAATACAAAAAAATCTATACTGTGTAAGGAATGCCATTCATTATGGTATTTTATGCTATTGTATAGCTAGATTCTATGTAATCCCACTTAAGCCCTCTGTTGCTCTTAAATATTTGCTAAATAATCTAGTGTTTTGGATGTTTTCACCCCTTTAGTTTAAGTAGGACACAAGATACGCAGAGGTATTTGCATTGGACATATCTGTGTATCAGTTTTTTTTTCTTTTTTTAACTTTTAACTTTTAACATTAACTTATTAACTCTTGCCTACTGTAATTATCAGTTATCAGCTCATTCCTTCCTACTTTCCAGACTGAGGTCTGAACTAAATCCAAGTTTATGCCGCCACCATAAGTTTGATTTCAATCAGACCCCAGTCGAATTAAGTTGAAAACTTGTATGCATTTTCTCTCAGTGGAATAGTTGCTTTTCTTGTTAAGTTGTTTCCATGTTGTATTATTTACAGATCAAATCACGGGTAAAAACATACTTAACGGGCCTCCAAAAGCATCCTTGGAAAGCGATTGTGATTTGTATGGCCACAGTCATATCCAGCATTGCATTAACAGTTGTTATTTCTACTCTCATGTATTGGAAAGCTGTGAAAAGATCTCAAATCCATCCAAAGGGCAGGATCGGAAGAATTATCCGGAGGCCCTATCCATAATGTTTTCCTTCAGTCCACTTTACTCATTCATTTGTCCTTAATATGTCATTGCGATGGTTCTATATTGGAGAGAGGAACTTTGTTTTTTCATTATGTTCTGATACATGTTTTGTCTGTAA
Source organism: Polyodon spathula (assembly GCF_017654505.1). Classification (NCBI taxonomy): domain Eukaryota; kingdom Metazoa; phylum Chordata; class Actinopteri; order Acipenseriformes; family Polyodontidae; genus Polyodon; species Polyodon spathula. Next base: position 12,755,340 of record NC_054543.1, read on the forward strand.
AAGAGTACAGGAGCATGCTTTTAAAAAAATATAATAAACAGATGGGTTTTCAGTGTACAAAGAATTCTTACAATTTCCACTAATGTGTTTAAGTGAATTCTAAATTCAGGGTTTGTAAGATGTTTTGCATGGTAATTATTATCAGTATTTTAGATTTTCTAAAATGTAAAATGTATACAAACTGTATTTATATTTTATATATTTGAGTATAACTCCACACTGTATATATTATATATATATATATATATATATATATATATATATATATATATATATATATATATATATATAGATATAGATAGATAGATAGATAGATAGATAGATAGATAGATAGATAGATAGATAGATAGATAGATAGATTTTAAAAACTATGTAATTCTATCAATAGATAATGTCACTGAAAACCTTGCTGGCTATGTATTACATAAAACCAGATATATAAAATGACATACATTTAAAGAAATATATATTAATTATTATTATTGATAGACAAGGGCATTTGAATTGTTTTCCTTTCAGTGTTACAGCATCAAAACAGCATAAGTCAAGATTAAGCCATCTCTCAAACTACTGTGAGACACAACCTTTGTCAAACCTTATAATATGATAGCGGTCCCAATTTGACAACACATTAATAAACCAACATTGTACATAGCAATACAAATTCAACCTACATATGCTGTATAATAGCAAAACAAAGAGATTTCTTTTGTTCAAAATCCAGTCCAAATATATGTAAGTCTTCAAATGACTATTGTGGACAAATGAAGATGAATTTATTTTTTCTCAGTCCTATGGACTTGTGATATGTGTTCTCTTTGTGCTCTTTTACAGACTCAGCTCAAGGGGCCTATGGCAGCCTTTTTATTTCAAAGTAGGGATAATCCCATGAAAGCCCTAGGCGTGCTCGCTGGCATCATTTGCGTTATGGTACTCATAACAGTCTTGATCTCCACTGCAATATTCATGCGCAACAAAAAAAACAACAGGATCATACCTGCCCGGCACATCATTAAAAAGAGGCCCAAAGACTATCGCTCAAGGACAGTCAGGACTGGGTGGTTAAAATTCAAAAGCTACAACAGCCCTTCCGAGAAGTTTGTTGCTGAGGATCCGGAGCAGAACAGGGAGAATCTGAACTGCAACAACAACATGCAGCTGCCCTCGCCACTCCCATGTGCCCCTGCCTTGCCCCCACCGCCCCTGTATCTGCCCAAACAAAACAAGCTAGAGTGGAGTGTGCCTACAGTGTCAGGGTCTGTGGCATCCAAATCCAAGAGGCAGTCACGTGAAAACCATGGCCCCAGTGTGAGCTCTGCGCTGGTGTCTGAGCTCAAGATGAAGCTGGAGAAAAAGATGATGGAGAGCAACAGTTCTCGCTATTAATCATAATCATGTGTTTCTTTAAAATGTTGCACATGGTGCCCTTCGTGTGAGTCAGTGTGCAAGTCAAATGCTTCCTTGAAAGGAACTAAAATACAAAAGAACTTATCATAATATATTTCGTATTTTGTATTTATTTATTTCAAGGGAGCTGGCTCTATTTCCTTATAAGATTAACAGCCTTCTTGGAACTGTCTCCAGGGAGAATGGTGTTGACTGATGAGTTTGCTTAACTTTCCAAAGAGGAAACTATTGTTTGTTTTTTTAGTACAGTTTATAATGTGCACATTAAGTTATTTTATGAAAATATGCTAGGCAGCATTTTACTGTTGAAAGATGATTCAGAACTATGAAAGTAGTTTTTTTTTTTTATGTAAAAAGATCTGTAGGAGGAATAGAGAGTTTAGTAATGCTTTATTTTGTATGGCATAAACAAGCATTTAAGTGATATGCAAATACCCATTTATTAAAAGTTAATTTGCATTTAAATAAAAAAAGCTAATATAATAATAATAATAATAATAATAATAATAATAATAATAATAATAATAATAATAATCTGCTGTAGGGGTGCTTGTGTTTACGCACTATTAGACTGCTATTGAATTTTTATAAATATTCCATATTTATATTAATTAAAACGTATATTGGTAGTTTCCTGGTCCAACATATATTTAAGACCGAAAAAGCTATGTTTGTTAGGTTTTAGAATATTACTGATATCTGTGTAATTTGATTATATTCCCCTATTACTCATGTATTAACATGGAACTGAACTTAATGACCTATTGTTTTGCCAGCAAAATGAAGCATTGTCAAGATGAGCGTTACGCTTTCTAGCTCAGTGTTTGAGTATTTTTTTTTTTTTTTTTTTTTTTATGTTTTTGCAATACGTATTGTCAAGCTTTCATTTTCCTTTACACGGGGGATGTTATTGTTGCTTTACTTTGGCTTGGATTGTAGTCATTTGAATGGCATCCAATTTAAACACAATGTCTAAAACAAATATTTAAACCAAACTAGAAAACATTATTTCTTGTAAAGATGGCAAAGCTTAATCGTGTAATAGCCAAGTTGTGTGGCTCATGTCTTGTCTCTGTGGAGGTAGAGTGCAAGTGTAGCTTTTACACGACAGTGCCATCTTCTGGATCAAACAGGAATATGCACATGCTGCAAATAAAAATGTATTGGCAAGTGGAAGGGACATGTGAAACAAAGATGTTTCAAATAATATAAAGAGAAAATTAATTAAATACAGAGTCTATCTAAATAGCAGGGTCATTTTTGCTATATTTAATGATTTAAAATAGTTTGTTTTTTTTGTTCTACAAAGAAAACGCGATTGCTATCCAATGAGGTACCATATCAATTTTGATTAAAGATAAACTAAAACCAAATCTATAAAGAGCATCGTATTATTAACCATAGCTAATCTCTTTTACAAAAATGACATGGTTCTAATCATATTTAAATGTACCACCTCTAATGATTAATAAATAATAAATCCAATGGTGAATCCAATGGTGAAGCTTGAACCAAATTAATGTGGTCTGTACCAAAATTTAAAAAACAAGCAAATTATGAGTAGGCAGGTTATGCTATTTTGTTTCATAAAGTGTATTCTGTAAGGTAATAGTAAAATACTCATCACCACGAACAAAAAAAAAATAAGATTTTATTATAAGTACTGTTAAACAAAGTGATAACAAAGCAACGTTAGCTGTAGCCCAGTCCTTCACAGCTTCTTTGTATTTTATGCCAATTCTGTGTATTAATATTATGGTATGTAAATGTAAACAGTTCAAATTGTTAACTTATTAGTCTTAAACAATTCCAAATTAACCGAGCATTTTATCTAGTGGAAAGTTTTAAAGTCAATAAAATACATTATTTAAACAAATTATATCCAATGCTTTAAAAGTAAACTTTTACTCTATTAGCAATAGCAACACTGTCAGTATATTGTTTTTTGATCGGTGTTGGTTTGTTGCTTCTTAAAACGTGCAGTAAAACAATCTTTATATAAGTATACATATAAGTGTAAATGCTTATACATAAAACGTAGTTGCGCTAATTCTGTATAAGTAACATTAGCAGTTTGTTTTTAATTGTCATAAAACATTTTTTTAAAAATTGTAATGTTTAGTAATGCATTTGGAACAATACGTGATGTTTGTACAGTGTCCGTATCGGTTGGCAGCCAATTTCCTCATCTTTCCTTTGTGATTAACAGAAAGGCCCAGACATCCCAGAGAATATGACAGGATGCTACGGAAGTCTTAGGGAATGTTACAGCTGTACCTTATGCTACTGGTGATTAATGAAGTCTTCCAAGAGAGCTGAGCCATAGAATCAACCATATATAATGTTGTTTTCAGTCCATTCTTCTTCTTCTTCTTCTTCTTCTTCTTCTTCTTCTTATTATTATTATTATTATTATTATTATTATTATTGTTGTTGTTGTTGTTGTAATATTCAGAGCTACCTTACTAGTCAGAATCAAGTTTAGGGGGTCATAAACAAAAATAAAAAAATAGAATGCTGCCTGAAAGGAACATTTAGCACTTAAGTCAGTAACTGGAGGGAGCTGTGTGGTGTTCTCAGGATTTCAATTAAACAACTATAGATTTAAATCAGTGAACAGATCTCAAGATTGCAATATATATGGTGATTCTGTTCTTTAATTTTTTAAATCTAATTTCTAAGACATTTATTTACATGTACATTACCTGCTGAATGTACATCAATTTTGCCACAGTATATAGCATATTACTTCCTATATACTGTAAACTTAAAGATATCATTCTAGCAACATTTCCAATATCTTTAGTACATTACCTTCCTTTTGTTGTAATATTTATATCTGTACATTTTTTTAAAACTTGTAAATAGCTGCATGCCCATTTTTCAGTGTTTACTATATGTGACATTATTGTTAATTGTGTTGTATACATAGTGAGCATAATGTGTTTATATCACGAGGAGTCTCAATTGCCATTTAAAACTACAGGCTGTAAAATGGAATACTGCATATTCAATGAAAAAACAAAATGAAAAAAGGTTGTAACCAGCTTAACATTGACGTGTATCTTTCAGTGTTGTGTTTATTTCTATTATATTGTTTTGATAAATAAAATATATGATTATAACTGAGCAGAGATTTAAAGCAAAGGGTGTTGGAATGGTAGTAGGTAAAGAATGGAAGATAAGAGTTACACTTATCATGACCAGTATTTCCAGCATACTGCAGCTTGCATTTATATAAATTACATTCAGATTGTGCCTTACATTTTACTGTTGGATCTGGGAGCTTTCAACCTGCTGTATGTCCTATATGATGGAATGGCAGCCAGACTCTATTGATATGGAATAATCAGTTATCTGGTTTGGGGGTGAAAAAATTACTGCACCCATGAAACTTAAAAATGATTTATATTTTACACAAAAGATTATACACAATTACTAACAGGGGGGGGGGGGGGGGGGGGGGGGGGGGGTGTGGGGGGGGGGGGGGGGGGGGGGGGCTAAAATATGTGGTTTTTCACGTCGACATCCTCTGTAAAAATTTCCCTAGGTTTGTTTTATTTTGAAAAATGGTTTACCAAATCATGGTACCTAATGGGGGGGTCTGAAATTTTATATATATATATATATATACACACATATACAGCTCTGGAAAAAATTAAGAGACCACTGCAAAGTTATCAGTTTCTCTGGTTTTACTATTTATAGGTATGTGTTTGGGTAAAATGAACATTTTTGTTTTATTCTATAAACTACTGACAACATTTCTCCCAAATTCCAAATAAAAATATTGTCATTTAGAGCATTTATTTGCAGAAAATGACAACTGGTCAAAATAACAAAAAGATGCAGTGTTGTCAGACCTCGAAACATGCAAAGAAAATAAGTTCATATTCATTTTTAAAGCTAAAGTTAAAACATTAGCATTGTGTTGTTTAAATGCTCTAAATGACAATATTTTTATTTGGAATTTGGGAGAAATGTTGACAGTAGTTTATAGAATAAAACAAAAATGTTCATTTTACCCAAACACATACCTATAAATAGTAAAACCAGAGAAACTGATAATTTTGCAGTGGTCTCTTAATTTATTATATATATATATATGAGAGAGAGAGAGAGAGAGAGAGAGAGAGAGAGAGAGAGAGAGAGAGAGAGAGAGAGCGTGTATTATATGTACCCACGTGTTGCTACAACTATAAAGTCTGTTTCAAAGCTACTTTCAAAATGGCCATTCTAGTGCACGAGGGTTTGAGATCTGTCCTCTAAATCACTGCAGGAAAAAAAACCATAAGTGCTGTGGCTTTTCTTTTAGATACCACATCATGGGTCGTTATTGCTGTGTTACCTGTTTGACCCTTACACTATCAGTGCACTAGAGTGGCCATTTTGAAAACAGCTTTGAAACAGACTTAAAAGGTATGTGTTTAAATTTGTCGGGATGTTAACAATGAAAAGAAATGACAGGTACATTATTTAAACAGTTGCAGCAACACGTGGGGATGTGTAACGCTTTTTCAGAACCCTGCTACTTACTCTTGAATACATGATATATGTTCTCAGCTTATTTCTTTTATGCTTTTCCATGTATTTAATATGTATTTCCAGGAGACCTGCACGTTCCATGAACCAAACTGGAGTAAGTTTAGAGGCGGGGCACATACCAGCTACAACACACACCACAAGTGTCTTTACTATGCAAAACAGTCAGACTCTTCTACATTCGTAAAACTATTGCTATAAGTCTTAGCACACCGACAGGGGTCAGAATCAGCAACAGCATTACACAACACTGCCTGTTACACATTCAAACTCTCCTCATGTCATACTGTCTTTATCCTAATGGCAACTGTCTACCTTACTTAACCAATACTGATATAAAGGTTACCATTCTGTAAAAAATAGAAGCTACTTCTCAAAGTTATATCCACTAAAAGACTTTTGAAGGACATTGACAATGTAGTTTTCGAAAATAAAATCTGATGACAATATCTAGCATGTCTGAGAAACTAGATAAAGCCACATTCTTTATAGGGCACAGAATGCAAGCTACCTTCACATATACAATATCTTAACACACTTAGGACCATACCAAACAGGTTATATAATTGAAAGGGACATATTTGGCATATCATTGTTAAAACAGAATATCATCAGGTTATTTTGCCAACTTTTTTTTTACATCGTTATTATGAGTTAACACACATGAATTTAAAATCGTTTTTTGCTGGATATCATTTTTGAGGATGAAGTGTGTGAGCAAAAGAAAAATAATAAAAGTATTTTGTACAGCTAAATATTTTATTCTTTAAACCACCAGCTTGTTTAGTCAAACCACATACTGTATAAATAAGACTTTTTTGGGTATAGATTGCTTAGAATTTTGATTTCTTATCACTTAGTGTCAGCAAAAAATGATTCTCTTATGCTCCCCTCTTAATCGGGAAAAAAAAAAAGACAAATGGGTCAGCAGCTTGAACAGTTTCGATCTTTGGGAAGAACATCTACTGTAAACTTACCAATTGAAGAAAATAAATGAAATGGAAGGAGGGCGTGCTGCATTAACCAGGGGAGGATTACTGATGGAAGCAGAAGAGATTTACGAAGTGCTGTGGGTTACACCAATAATAGATTGCCATGGAATTGAAATCAGAGCTCTGTTTGGGTTATACCTCCAAAAATAAAAATGGCACAAGATTTGTGTGACAAAACGCAGGATCACAGGGATACAGTGCTAGGCTGCGAGCAAGCAATCCAGGGTTTGTAATACCAACCAAAATGGTAAAGAATGCATTAAATAGATGGAGCTAAAACGCTGGTGAAACACATAGATACTGTCTTGTGGCTAACAGTGTTACAGTGCATTACGCAGACCCACAAATTGACATTAAAACAGTAATTGTACAACCCACAAATTAAAACATATTAACGGGCAATGTAAAAAACGTACACTTTGGGTATGTACAGAATTTGTTTGCTCAAACATTATTGCATCTGTTCAGACTACTTCATAAAAGCATAATACCTAAAATGATCCAGACTGCTTTTAGGTATATATAGATGATTGGAAACAGGAAATCATAATCTGCTTACCACTATTCCTATTTATGTACGTACAACAGTTGATTATATATTAATCCCCTTTCTAATTGTTTTGAATGGAAAACAAATATGCAAGTACAGGCATTTGGCAATCATGCAAATGCACATGTGTGTATGGAATGATAGTAAGGAAATGGCTTACAATATTTTGTCTTGTATCTCTGTGGTAATCATTTTTTCATTCAGTAAGTATGCAAAAGCTTAATAACATGGCTGTTGTAAATGTTTAATCCCATAATATCATGGTATTACTCTTCTGGAGCTGAAGCACCCTAATCAAATAGTTGCAGTGAAAGCTCTAGCCCTGTCTCAATAAAACTGAATGGGGAGTAAATGCTGTTGCAGCCTCTGGCTTCATTCTTTTTGTTTCTGGTATGTTTCACTGGTTACAAACTAAAAATAGAAACACTCTTTATGTGTCATGCTTTATTCAGAAAAAAAAAAGTTTAAATTAATACATACATTTTCATTTTAATTTGTTTGGATGAAACAGAATCAAATAATAAAAAGCATTGTGTGCAATCATAAACTGTAGTTTGGTACAGATTATTAAGTATACGTTCATCTCTTACCAAAATCAAAATAGAATAATATGCTTTTCCATGTTAACATATAAAACATGCTGTCTATGTGTCCCTAAGGTTTCAACATTTATTTTTCTAACCGTTCCGTACACTCAAATCTCTTTCTGGCTAGTCTGCTTCAGAAACAGCCTGCCATGTTTCATTTCAATGGGCTTTGCAATAAGTGCTGTACTGTCACATTAGGAATATATTTAATTGAGAAAGCACTAAAGAAGAAAGACATTGATTTACTTCAGAATCTATTAGCTTCCATTAAACCAATTCCTAAGACTTAACCTTCAGACTTAAACCAATGTCTTATTTCTTATGCTCTCTTAATAACTGTATAAGTACATTCTTAAAAACGTTCTAGGATAAGATTTTTTTTACATCTCCACAATGCTCTGCGGTGACCGCAGCTAATACAGATCAGCGCTGTTTCTTTGTTCAGCTTTGGCCTTCTTCGTCTTATCATCTGACCTGAGCCTCCTTCTCTTGTCCTCCTCACTGGAGTCCCTGTTACAGAGCCCCTCATCGCTCCCTGTCTGCAAGCTGTCAAATGTCCTGTCTCTTTCTCCCGCTTTTAGATTCTTTTCTTGGCGTCGTTTCCTCCTGCACAGATCCGAGCACTTGTCAAAACAGCTGAAGCGTGTTTCAGTGGTGCAGGCATACATTCCAGCCGGCACTGCCAAAACCATGGCACACACAATAACTATGATATGGATGAGCTTCTCTCTTTGCTCCAGTTCGCTGATGTCACTGCCAGTCACAAACACAATACACTGACCTCTTCTGGGGGGCTGGTTCTTTAACGTGACACACATCTCATACTTGGTTGCTGGCAACAAGTCATTGACTGAATAGCTATTGATGCCAGGGCCCATGTAAATAAGTTCTTTTCTGATGTCTCCATATTTGCTGAAGTGCAGGGTGTACCAGGTTTCAGATGGATTCTCAGTAGCAGCATACCATTCCAGTGTTATGCCGTACACAGTCTGTTTTGCAATTCTAATGTCTATGTATATGTTTTCTTCTGATGAGGAAGAGGAGGATAATGAAGGGAACATGGGTGGGAAACTAGAAAGTGTATCTGGACCAATCACATTGAGAAAAATGCTCACAGTGGAGTTTCCAATGAAATTGTTGGCAGTGCAGGTATATTTCCCTCTGTCTGGGAGGTGCAATGAAGGGATCACCAGTTCTGACTTAATTGTATCATCATCAATGAGTGTTTGTGATACTGTCCAGACAAAAAGAAAGACACAAAGGATGTAAGAAATGTTTCAGATGCTCTCTTATTGATAATTTTTTATAAATAAATAATTATTTATAAATCTGCAAATGACATTGTGTAATTTTGTTTCAAAATGGAGTGAGATTAGATATAAATTGAAAGTTTCGATTTATATTGGAATTAACTATTAATATAACAGTTTCTCCTGAAAATCTATCAATCAGATAATCAACTAACCACTACAACTATCTGGTTCCAGTAAAACATTTCTTTGCTTTTGTACACATGAATTTTTTTATTTTGGGGGGGGGGGGGGGGGGGGGGGGGGGGGGGGGGGGGGGGGGGGGGGGGTTTTTTTTTTTTTTTTTAGCTTGGCAGTGCTTTTCAGTCTTGCAAATAATCTATGCTACTTTCAGAGTGCTGGTCAATTATCCAAAAAAAAAAAAAAAAAAAAAACAGCTAACCAAACCGCTTACATCCTTATAACTGCAATTACTTAAAATGGAATTATATTTCATGTTTTGCATTGCTTTCTAAATATCAATGGGAATAGAAAACGCCTCTGAACAAAATAGCATATAATAATAAAATAACTGATCCAATAAAATATAAATGTGCAGGAACATTTGACTGCATCAGATCTAATGTAATGATCATGTATGGTGAATGTTAGCAAACATAAGACTAAACCTTACCATTAAATCCTCTTATAATCTTCAGACCATATGTCCACCAGACTGCTGGGGAAGGCCTTGCTTTAGCCAAGCATGTGAGAGTCGTGTTCACCCCCAATGGCAGTGTAACATTAGATGTGGGAGTGGTGGCTACTGGTTTCATGCAGGTGTTCAATTCAACTTCATGAAAAAACTTGCCTGCCTTGAATTGTGGGCCTGCACAAGTTAAATAGGAGTTCATCAAAATAACAGGTGGGCTGACAGACTGGATGAACTGAACAAAACCCTTCAGACGACAGTCACAAAGCCAAGGATTGTCATGGAGTGCTAAAACGACATTAGGAGGGCTCTCTTCTCTTCTCCCAGGCTGCTCAGCTAAGTGGTACAGAGGCCAGCTTACAAAGACCTCTTTGGAAATGACAGTAAGCTGATTGAAGGATAAGTCTAAGTAGGTCAAACCTAGCAAATGTCTTAATGCATATTCTGGGAGAACGTCTAACTTGTTGTGCTTCAGATCCAAAATGTTTAAGTGCGGGGTATCCTGAAATGCTGTCCAAGGTACTGAATGCAGTTTGTTTCCTTGCAACCTGAGTTCTGTTAGGTTATTTAAACCCTCAAGGCTTTTAATATGCATGACCGTTATGTTGTTGAAGTTCAGCCACAGATATTCCAAGGAACCAACTCTGGAGAATGCGCCTCGGGGTAATTCTGTAAGGTGGGAGTTTTCAATTCGTATTTTCTTGACATCTTGGGGGATGTTTTCTGGGATTCTTCTTAAGGTGGTCGCCATACAAAGCACAGATCTATCGATGATAACAATATCAGCAATAATTAGTTTCAAGGGCATGTCATTATACTATGTACATAAACAGAATGAGTCTTACATGTAAACAACAGTGATGTCAGTGTCCCTTTAGACTTTAATAAACTGTAATATACATCTAACAGATGTTAGAAAGATTAAATAGAACTAAGCACCCACCATTGGGAAGATATAACAGGTACTGTTTGCTTCAGGAGCTTAACTATTTTAACAACCTTTCCTCTCTACTGTATGGATTTGTTCTTTTAGTCTGGCTTCCCCTAAAAAAACTTATATTTCCTAACAAATAATGTGTTTAGTTGTCAGTATACGGCAGGCTACCTTCCCGAATATTGGTGACATTATTTTCTCTAACTGTTCAAAATAACAAACAAAGAAAATTATCTTACCTTCCAAAGCTGTCATCGGTACAAGAACAACCTGTCAAACACGACGAAATAACTGGATTTGCGCAGAGAAAAACAAAACCTATTGTTAGTATAATATAAATGGAGTCCATATTCCTTTTAAAGGAACTCATGCACAATATTTGCACTAGGTATTTGTCCACAGGTTCAGTCTAGCAAAGCTTATTACCCATAATCTCCCTTGACGTATTTCTTAACTCTTTAAGACACCCAGAGATACCAAAAGACTCAGGAAGTTAATATTTATAGTAAGGTAAAATCTATACCAAGTGTAATCTCAATATGTGTAATATGTGTATATCTATATATATATATATATATATATATATATATATATATATATATATATATATATGACTATACCGTTTCTAACCAGAAACTTACTGAAACATAAACTGACAAAGTTCTTCTTGTAATCTATTTGACATACTTATTAGCTCACATTAAGTGGCACAACGTAGTCTGTACATTCTGATTTGCATAGCTTTTGTGCCAGTTCAGTCAGTGCAGTTTATTTAGGTCATTCTTTGAACTGTTGCACTGTTTTACAAATACGACATTTATCATTTATATTCATTAAAGTTGGTCCAATATATGCTTTGGTGTCTGTTATGCCGGGTTTAACCAGTGTGTACTGTATGTACAATTTCTAGTGACTAAAAGTTGTAAAATGGCCTTTACTATAATTAGCTTCACTTTAATGTCAAAACAAAGTCAATGTGAATATATTTTAAATGTATTGCACAGGCTGTAGTTAAGACTTGTCTCACAGAAATAGTTTTTTGTGCTTCTTTTCACTTCTGCATAAGTTAAATTTCTATGGTCCTCAGTCTACCTGCTACAGAATCCCAAAAGTGAAAAAAATTTAACTGTATAAACAAAGCAAACCGTGTCACCCTTTTATTCCTCGTTGTCTGCTTTCTTCAAATAACTTCACCAACCTTTTCCCAATAGCCTCTCCTGTTCCAAATAGAGAGGACAAATAAAAAATTCCTTTAAACTGTTGACATCGCATCATAAACAAGCAAAGCAATTTACAATCTATCAGAAGCTGTTTGGCAGGAAGTTAAGTCTGTTCAGGTGCATTGTGGAGGCTGTAGTATATTAACTGGGGCTTGTATACTGGCTGGTGCGAGTGAAACGCAATACAACAATAAACTAGAAATAAATGGTACAGACTTGTCAGCTGCTCTGTGTTAGTTTATAGTTTATGGATTTTCTAAACATTTCTTAGTGGTAGGCTAAATGAAGAAGCTTACAGGTTGAAACATGGGTAACTGTGTTTTCAAAACAATGAGGTGTCAAATAATTGATGCAGGTTTTGAACTGGTTGAGGCCAGCATTCTTTGCTACTAATGCAAACTAGGTTTCCAAAGTAAAATGACTAAATACATCATGTAACTTATTGGCTATATTATTACAAATACAAACACAAGTCAGCCTAAACACATTTTGGTGGTTAAGGAGATTCTATTAGGCTATGAAATGAAAGCTATTGCATTCCACAAAAATCAAGTATGAAATAATACCCTTATCCAAAAGCTAAATATTTATTAGAAAATAAAATCAAAAATGAAAAGGCTACATAAGGCAAATGATATTGATGATCTTCACATTTGTCCTTTTAATAGATTACAATGGGTATAGGCCTATCTTCTAGTGTTAAGCGCTCCTCACTGAATTCATTGTGTTTCCCTGACCGAGGTACAGGAGCACACATGACCACTAAGACTACAATAAGAACAGATTATTAATATGCTAATATTATTAGTTAGCATACCACAAGTAGGTTACTAATAATTGCTTCTTTGACAGCGAATGGATTTTAATCATTCTAGGGGCCACCAGTGTACAGGAAATGCAATTTTAAAACTTACAATCTTAAATATCCCATGATTTTCAAAGTCTGCATTGTTGAAGAAGAAGAAGAAGAAGAAGAAGAAGAAGAAGTACTTGTGAATTTCTACACTTCCACACAGCACAAACGTTCTGAGGGCAACGTTCTGAGGGCGTGTGAGCATCTTCCAATCTCACAAGCCTATTTATAGTATTTCCCCAATGAGACTACACTTAATCAGCTGAGTTGCTGTTTAACAAAAAAACACTGTTTAAACATTAAAACACATCCAGCTTATTCTGGTACTGCAATGGTTGCATGCTTATGCCACATTTTATATTATTATATAATATATATCTATATATGTATATATATTACGATATATATAATATTCATTAAAACTTTTGTATGAACAAATTTACATATTAAGAAATGTGTAGCGTTAGTGCATAGTAACACAAAAAACAAGAATTATAAAAATGATTTATTTCCAAACAATTAAATAGCATTAAAATATTATGTAAGTTTAAGTGCCAGGCTTAATGAACTAATATAGCCTATATATATAATTCATTAAACCTGGCACATAAACTTACATGATATTCAGTAATACACATTTAAATACAACTTATGATAACTGACTTGTCCCTTTAAATAAAAATCCATTCACTTCACATTTTACTTCAGAGAAGTTGTGTACCAGTAACACAATTTATTATCATAACACCTGTCTTTTTAAATGGTTTATTGTTATTTATTCGCATTACATTACATTTTTTCCCCCAAAGTCATAATAAGTGGGTGCGAGGCAGCTGGGTTGGTAGTTTCTAATACAAGTACATAACAAATGGAAGATAGGGAATTTAGATTTTTTTTTTTTACATGGTGATATGGACTGAAACAAGGTTACCATATTTACTGTAAAACTGTCAACAAAACTGAAATATTCCCTTTTTAGTATTTCACAGGATAAGTTTTCAGCAAAGGGTCAATGCTAGTAATATATTTTCCATAGGTTCATGGCCTTGCAAGAGCTGTGAGTTTAAAGCCTGATCAGATCTGTCATATGCGATATTGTGAATGGCACCTAAAACAGGAGGAACACAGGCAAAATGCTCAAGTGCCAACAAAACTCTTTTTTAGTCGCTGATGATGAAAGAGGTTATCAACAGAAATACTCATTGGGCTGCCCTTCAATTTTAGCAGTGGCTTCTGAATCCAGGCTTGACCTAGTTGAGAGAAGACGGTTAGACTCTTCTGGGTTGACTCTTTCACCTTCTAGACCCTTTGCTTTGGGGCCTGGAGACAAAGCTTCAAATGTGACATATGAGTCTTGGATTTCTTTTGCCTTTCTCCCAAACATTTTTATGTAGCGCCTTTTCAGTGCCCCGCAGCAGACGATCAGTGTCAGGGGCACGGCTATTACACAGGCAACAGTGATTACAACTACATTAATGAGCTTTTGGGTTCCACTAGCACTGGCAGCTTCATCTGTTGAGAAGATTACGCACTGCTCTTTTTTGGGGATCAGCCCTTTGACGCACACACAGGCAATGTACTTTGTCTTTGGCACGAGTCCGTCAATGGTGATCCTGTTCTTGCTTGGGCCGACATTAATTCTGCGCATGTCCCTTTCTCCGAAGATAGCATACAGGACACTAAAAATTGTGGTGTTTTTGGCTGTAGGAGCCCTCCAGGTCAAGGTAACTGTATGATCAGTGTCCCCAATTATCTTTACCGACCTAACCACTCGTTCCAGCTCCTGTTGTAGGGAAGAAGCATTTGCTGGAAGGCTGCTCACGTTAGTTTTGTTCTTATCCTGTGAGCCATTGTTACTGTTTGGGTCAGATGTCTGTCCAATTATTCCACTTTTAGCAATGCTATGATTTTCTAGCTCTGCATACTTTTCAGTATAACCAATGGGCTTAATGTTTGGTGTTTGTGAAGTTGTGGTTGGAATGACATGCCTAGCTACCAGCATTTCTTGGTAAGCAGCTTTCCACGCTCCACTGGGTCTCTTAATCTGTGTTTTCTTTGTGGGGGAAGTGGTTTGATTTTCGGCACTTGCAACATCCGTTACCACAAGAGAAATTATAGCTTCAGCACTCCCCACAAATTTTGTTGCTCTGCAGACATATTTGCCAGAGTCACGATATGATACAACAGGTATACTAAATATAGACCAAATGATCCCGTCTTTTGAGATTTCCTGTTGCACTGTTAAAAAAAAAAAAAAAGTAGATGGCAAAATAAGATTGCATGATTTTCAACTGTTTCAAATATAAAAAATGAAGTATTTATATATAAATAGTGTTTCCTACATTGAATTAAAGTCAGATGTACACAATATAGAATATAATAAATCAAATCAAATAAAAATAGTCTTGACTATTGTCTTAATCACTATTCGTTTCTTATCATTTTACCTCAGCATTTATGATTGGGTGTTTAAAGTCATAAAGAATATATTAGTTTCCAATATATATTGTCTTCAAATGATATCTTAGGTTACATTCAACATGACTAATATGAACTTTATATTAATGTGAACAGCTGCTATAGCTTACTATCATTAACAAAGTATTTTCATAGTTTGTTATTTGTGAGTGTGTGTGTATGTATATATATATATATATATATATATATATATATATATATAGTAATATATATATATATATATATATAAATTAGTATATACCTGTCCCATTCAGTTGTTTTCCATCAGCTCTTCTCCATTTGAACTCTGGGATTGGTACCCCGATGGTGCTACATCGGAGTTGTACATTTTTACCCACCGGAGTAGTTACTCGGGCAACAGCAGCGTGTACTGTTGACATCTGGCATTGCCTCAGTTCAACCTCACTAAACAAGACTCCAGAGAGACTCTCGGGTTCAGAACATCTCAGTCTGCCATCTATAAATGCCACTGAAGATGATGGAGACTTCAGAAAATTGACCAGATCATAAAGCCGACAGTCACAAAACCAGGGGTTGTCATGGAGGCCTACCGACAAGAACAAACAAAACAACCTGGTTAACATATAAACAGGTCTGCAAGGTCTACATACTGAATACAGTTCAGTGGGATCCAATAATCATTCTCCAATACCAAATACTTATATTGTATTTGCCATAAGAATGTGCGTCTATTTGGGACATTTATTAAAAGTATTTTCCGTGTTCAAACGATAGTAGGTATTAACTTCTGCATTTTTAATGCTTTTTACTTGTTTATAATATACTTTTACCTTGACATGATTGTTTCCCCTGTGCCACATCATTTTGATTTTCCATACTTTTTCTATGACTGTTCTTAGCTCTACTTACCCAAAGTTCGGGTAAGGGTAACTTTTCTTTAACCAGTGGCTCTGGTGATTATGTGGGTAATTTCCTTCAGAGAGCTATAATAGATTTTCATTAAGTGGAAGCTATCTTTTCATGCCATACCAGCCACCTTGATTCTCTGTAAATTACTCCTTACTATGGTTAAGATTAGCTTGTAATTATATTTAAGAAAAAAATCATTATTATTTTCCTATATAGCACCAACCATATAAAAATAAGGATGAACCATTTAAGTTTTAAACAATACATTTTATTTAGTTTATTTTCTGACTATTATGACAAGTTTTCTCTTTTATTTTTAAAATTACATTTATATAATTAAATAAGCACCCAATGGTACTTTTTGTTGTTCTGTAAACCTTACACATTAAATTAACATTAGCTCTAGTCGTTTAGTGAATCCGATTATGTTTTATCCCTTCCACTTCCCAGGACAATGATTTTATTTTGTAAGATTAAAAAATAAAATAAAGCCTTGAAAGGGCTATAAATGTTTTTTTCTACTTCAATCCCAAAAGCTGTGTATGTTATAATGTGTTTCACATTTTCATTTAAACACTTTCGATACAGTTTTACAAATATGTAAAAGTAAAACTTCAAATATATATTGTACAGAATGACAAATGCCCTCTTACCTAGAATAATCTTTGAATTGTCAATGTAGGCACCTTGGGTTGGCTTCACACTCAGCCAAGCTGCCATTAGTTCTGAAGGCACAGTAACCAGATTATTGCTGGATAGATCCAAGTATGTGATGTTTTTCATGTAAGCAATTGCCTCTGATGGCAGAGAAGTAAGTTGATTGTTGTGCAAATCAAGTAGCCGTAGGTTGGGCATGTCAACAATTGATTCCCAGGGAAAATAAGTGAGGGCATTGCCATCCAGTCTTAGCTCGTCTAGATTGTATAGACCGCGGAAACTGTCTGCATGCACAGTGGACAAAGAATTAAAGGACATCCAGAGAAATTCCAGGTTTGATAGGTAATGAAAGGCTTCACTTGGAACCCTCTTAATAGCCGTCTTCTCAATTCGTAATTTGGAGGTATCGAAAGGAAAGTTCGCCGGTACTGAAGACATCTCCGGGTCGTTACAGAGAACACTCCTGCAATCAAAGACGAGGCAAAATACTTCATATAAATGCAAACTTCTAAGTAATGATTATAAAATACCTTACAATGATGTATGGTACGTCGTGTGTATTATCACTAGTCTGTTAGCCTATACAATATATTTATTGTCTTGGCCGTGAATTTGTTGCGGAAAACGCAAGTTTTAATACAAACCACAACCAAAACCCGTTGCACTGCGAAACGACGCCTTGCCATTTTGCATACAAACTACTTTTTGTTGTTTACAACTACCAGTGGTTGAAATTAACACTTAAGATACTAAACAAGGGTAATAATGTACTCATTAAAGCAACGTTTCGTTGCAAACTTTTTATTTGACAAATTGTCCTGTACAGTAACCAGTGTAACAAAAACTGTCACATTGTAACCATACGGAACAGTAGGTGGATAGTCACTAAGAAGAAAGGCAACGATACCAATACAGAGATATCTATATATATATATCTATATATATATATATATCTGATATATATATATAGCATAATGAAGTATACCCCGACGGGCTGCTGCATTTATTTTAAAGTGATGAAAATGACTATGGCGCTTAAAAGAGGACGGCCGTTATATGAGGGCGAACTTCATTAATAATACTACGATTTTCAAACGCTGCAATATTTTATTACATGATTTATGACATTTTAGAAGTATCGCGGTTGCTTATTTTCTGTAATGTGATGCTGGGCCCCCTCTCTGGAGCTCTGGCGGTGTGGCGGCGTGGGGCTCTCTCTCTGGGGCTCTCTCTCTGGGCCTCTGGCGGTGTGGGGCTCTCTCTCTGAGGCTCTCTCTCTGGGCTTCTAGCAGTGCGGGGCTCTCTCTCTAGGGGTCTCTCTCTCTCTGGGCCTCTGGCAGTGTGGGGCTCTCTCTCTAGGGCTCTCTTTCTAGGGCTCTGGCGGTGCTTGGCTCTCTCTCTCTGAGGCTCTGATGGCACAAGGTACTCTCTCGCTGGGGTCGCTGTGCAATCTCTCATTGGTGGCTGTGCGGTGTGCTCTCAATGGCATTGAGGGGCACTTTCTCTTGGGTGGCACGGGAACACTCTTGTGGGCGGCACAGGACACTCTCTCTCAGACAGCAGTTGTGGAGCAGAGCTCTCTGGTGGCAGCTATGGCGTGGGATTCTGTTTCTCAGGTGGTAGCGCTGGGCACTCTAGTGATGCTTGGCTCTCTTTCTGGGACTCTGGTGCTGGCCGCATAGGACGCTCCCTCCTTGGCGGCATGGGGTACTCTCCCTCTGGCAGCACGGGACTCTCTGGTAGCAGCTGCAGTCTCTCCGACAATGACATGATGACCACCTGGATGACCTCATCCCACTCCTTCTCTGAGCGCTGCAGCTTCTCCTGGTGCCACACCCCCAGGCTGTGCTCTCTCTCACTCATACGGTGCGGGACTCTCTGATTCGGCAAATAGGAAAGAAAGAGCTGCCAAATTTAAAGGCGTATCTCCCTGCCTGTGCTTTTGGTCTCTATTTTAAACTGAATTTTAGAGGAGTACTGGAGACAGGCTGTATTGGTTTTATTGCTGTTTTGTTGTGAGCGACGCCTCAGTGCAGGTATTGAGCAACACTGTCCTTTAGTTTTAAATTGTAATTCTGTGTTTAGTTATTGTTTTAATTAACGGGCAGTGCAAACCGCTTGCCTGGACTGTGTATTCTAGATCTGCCCTGTTTATGTATAGTTTACCACCTCTACTTAATAAAACGATGTTCATTGCACGACATAGTGTGGTCTAGTTTATATTTTCCTTCTGGTATTCTGTCTGACTGATCTCACCCCGATCAGAAAAACAAGTGTCCCTTTAGGGTGCTATATATGTTCAGCAGCAATCTGCCAAATAAATGAAAGTGATTTTTTTTTTTTTAAATGAATATAATAATTGATTCCGCATAATGCAACTGACATATCCAAATTCGATCATGATTTCTTATTATTTCATCAACAGTATACCACAAATACATTCAATAGAATCTATCAGCTATATATATGCATGTTAAAGTTATGTGTGCAAAAGTATGTATTTTCAATGAAAGTGTCATTCGTATCAACTTCATTTTTGTCACATAAAAAATGTGTTTGTTACACCTAAATAAAATACATTTAAAAGTTTGCAATATAAACCCTGTGTGGGAATCAAACCCAAGACATGCTTCTAATGCAGGTTGCAGTGCAAGTGCTGTAGCTTTCACACCACAAAGTAGTATGCAAGTTTGCAAGTAGTAAAGCAGCAAAGTTACAGTTTTTATAACAGGTAACGAGATGAACAAGGTTTTGTAAGTAATGATCATTATCCCGATTGTATTGATTATGCAAACTATCATAATAAGCTTGATCTGTTCATTTAGTATATTGTAACATGTTCATGTTTAGGAAGTAATACTCAGGGTAGGGCTGCCATTTTTTCCACAGACCAAACCAGGACATATTTCTCAGTCACCCTTGGTCTATCAAAACTGCAGTATACTGTAATACAGTTTAACTGTTGAACAGAATGCATTATACTACATGTATTATATTACTGAACTAATATGACATCATGGAAATATCATAATTTATAACATATTTAAAAGTACAATAATTGCAAACAGCATCCATCTACCTGTAATTTTAGGCAACTTGAACAGAAGTCTCCTTGGCTTAGCTTAACTGTTTTCACTCACTGAAGCTGACTTTAGAGGAAATAAACAGATTCTAGTTACTGACGCTTTGCTGAACAAAAGTTTTTGTTTTGTTTTTATTCCCCGTACAAAGTTATGATACTCTTGTATCAAATATGTCGTATACATTGTTTTAATTGTGAGTCTATTTAACGAAAGATGTTACATGTTTATATACGAACAACAACTTAGAAATACTGTATATAATTCATATTAGTACTGAATTTTGTAACAAACTATTGAAAATATTTTTTCTTAATAACATGTACCGGTAAGTATGTTTTCACTTACCACCCTACCAACAGAAAGATACAGACAATTGTGCAAAGAAACATTACAATTTTACAAGAAGACCCATCTACAGCACCTATTCTCAAGACTCCCCCCTTGACGTCATATAGAAGAGACAAGAATATAAGAGAATATGTGATACGCAGTGCTATTCATCCTTCTGGGGAACCTTTGAAAGGTACATATCCATGTATTAGACCACAATGTAATACCTGTAAATACATTCATTCTGAAACAGAGATTAGAGGCATAAAATCTTCATTCAACATTCAGGAACATTTTACCTGTACCTCTAAATGAATAATCTACTACATTATCTGAAAGAAATGCAACATTGTATTTTGTATTAAAAGTAGCCTGCCAATTTTAATTAACGCAAGAACAGTGAAAAGATACAAACTATACACTGCTGAAGACATTACAGTCTGTGGGATCAATCAGTGCTATGGAACAAATGTTGCTCAGAAACTAAGGAATGAGAGTTTATCTTCAAACTGGGAACTTTGGAACATCTGGGAATGAACATTCTATGCCAATAATCATGACAGCAGCCACAGATTTTTTGTGTGATTACAAATGTTGAATAATAACAAGTTTACTGCACTGTGTTTACTTTTTAAACAGCTAATTAAAGGATTTTGCCAGAAACATCCTGAAAATAAACTTTACTTGAGTTTTACCCATTTTCATAGCACAAATATTAAATATTATTGTAGGATATGCAAATTGTACGAGAAATAATAAGAATAGGGTTGGATTTGTATGTTTTTAAACACAATTAATCAACTGAATTGTTATACTGAAATGTTAATTTTGTGTGATGGTTCATATTTATTCTTCAGTCACACTAATTGGAGTGCACCATACAACACATCCAGAACATCATTGGAAAAGAATATTAAAAAGCAAGGGTGAATTAATCCTTTAGTCAACATACCAGGGAAACAAACACAAATGGAAAGAAAAACATGAACCAAATTTAACAAGTATTGTGTTTGTTTTTCATAGTTAAGAACATTACAAAGAAGAAGAAGAAGAAGAAGAAGAAGAAGAAGAAGAAGAAGAAGAAAAAATAAACAACATACATACCTTGCTTTAGACCCATCACTGAGGCTATGGTAGAAACAGCTACACTGTGAAATACAGGAACCACACACCAGAGGTAGACCCCCTAGTGCCAAATAGCAAAACCAACTAAAACTGAGAATCATTTTGCCTCTCTGCTGTGCTAGACTACTGAAATGCAGAAATATTCTCTCTTTTAACAGAACATCAGAGGCATGGCACTATCCCATAGTGATCTGCTTGTGCTGAATCCCCAGATAAAAAGGATAGACAAGGATTAAGGAATGGACTTGAGTTATTTTCAATTCGATGCTTATTGCTTCCTGGAATCCTATAGGTGGAGATGTCACTTGTGTTATATGTGCTCTAAACATGGAAATAGTTCCAAGACATACTTTTAAAGCATTATAGTCTTAATACTTACAATGAATGCTAATGGTGTGTCATTGAAACACCACTGAGCATGTACTTTATGCAGAAAACATACAGGTTTTGGATTTTTTCAATACATTATTTGGGATACATTATACCTAATAATCATTAAGCAAATACATGTGGAAAGTTTTTTTTTTTTGTTTGTTTTTTTTTTGCAGTAAAATTAACACACAATAAATCATTTAAGAATTAAACACAAATTGTATGGAGCATATATATTATATATATATATATATATATATATATATATTATATATATATATATATGTGTGTGTGTGTGTGTGTGTGTCTATATATATATAATATATATATAATATCTATATATTATATATATTATATATATATAATGACATGGACTATAACAGATTTTGTTTATTTAATATAATTTAAAAATAAAATAATGTTTATAAATACACTAAAATGTATTTATAAATATTTACATTAAATTTATGTTTGATTATTAAACATTTGATTTTGCAGTGTCTGTGTTCAGTTTACAATAAAATCATAATTATGCGATTCTTTATTTGTATTATGTAGGGTTGTTTTTTTTTATAGGAGGAATTTTGCATTCGCTATCAGTTAAATCTCTGATCATGAACAACATTATTAATACAACAGTATACAGTCCTCAAATTAGCCTTTGTTCTTTGTTTCTCTGTTGTCAGAACCAGTGTCTTAGACAGCTGAAGGAATCACAAATTGTATTAAAAAGGGAGCTAAACTAAATCCAGCAGCCTATTCTGAAACAAAAACTAACCAATCTGTGTCAAACAAAAACTGTCCCTAATCACCATTTAATAAATCTGTTTTCTCAAGTTTCGAATTTTGTCTTAACAGCTTGATTTTCCTTTCACACAAAAAAAATAAATAAAATCTAATACATCTCAACCTTTGTATAGTTTTGCTAGTGGTTAAACCAAAACAAGAAAATAAAATAAAATAAAATAGGGATTCCATGATCAGTTTAGAAGTGTAACCCAGTTTTCATTTGTAACCCATTATAATATGATTCTGTATATTAAAATGCTTCTTCAGAGCTAAACAAAATAAATGTTCCAGAGGAAGCCTAGGAAACAAATGTGTCTACCGTTCATTGACTTACTCATTTATTTAATGATATAATCCTTTTTTTTTTTCATTTCCAAAATGTGGTTTCTTTCAACAAGCACTTAATATATGGCCAAGGGGACATTTGTATTATGGCTGACAAAATAAGTACTGACAGGCTGGTTCTCAAGGGATATCCCAATCTGTGCAACTGTATTACAAACCAATTAGCAATGTAATGTACAGGCTGCATCTGTCATGAACCAATCTATTACTCTTCTTTAAATGTATTTCTTGATAGTTAAATAGGATTTCTTTAGGGGAGACCTGGGGACAGAGGGAGTACTTTCAAAATGTCACATACAAAGAATAGTCCTGTATTTGTATGTGGAGAGCAAATTTAACAGAAGAAAAGCACACTTTGTTAGTCTGTCTCATTTGTTAATCACTTCAAAGGAAATGTTTTTTAACACTGTTTCTGTCTTGCTCTCTATGGATAGATTCTTCACACATCAGTCAATGTATACAAGAGTGTAAAATGTCAATTCGATTGATTCGTGTCACTTTTTGTCATGCTTGTCCATAAGGTAACAACAACAATAATAAATAATGAAAGAAAACAAAACAGCAATCTTGTGACGCTTGCTTGAGTAACTGCTAGTAAGCCTAGGGTATCACCCTGGGCTTCTTTTCAAATACCCTATTTGGTTGGTACAACTTGAACACGCCACCAACATGAGCACACTTCTTCTAGTTCACACATTGGATCCACTTTCACTAGCTTGACAATCAGAGAATGGCTTACAGAAAACTAGACAGAACACATCTTCAGACATGAGTGATGACCCAATGGCTTGGTAAAATAGTTGGTTCTTACAGGGCTACAACATACACTATCTGTATTGTTTTTTTATTTTTTTATGTGACAGTATTATGCCACAGTAATGGTGTAATTAACATAACACAAATGTGCTCTAAATGTGTTGCATTAATATTGGTAATTTATTTCAGTAAAAATATTATCCTCCAAAAAACTAAATTATTTCAATAATGTTGCTCTCTGTAGGTCTGGAAATCTACTAATCTAAATGCATAATCCCTCGGATTATTTATTATTTATTTACTTACCTTTAAAAAAAAAAAAAAAAAAAAAACAACCAGACAATTCTATCCCTTTTGATGTTATGTTTATACTATTGAACAGTTAGCACTGTACCAATAGTTCAATCACTGTTTAAACATAGAGAAGAAGAAAAAAAAAACATTAAAGGGAATTATAAACTAAAGCAGTTTGCGAGGATTTTTATTGTAAAACGTGTCACAAGTGAGGTGTTACACAAATTAAAATAAATAAGGTTGCACACTTGCTGTGTTTATCGCATTAACTACTATAGTTTTCATATTTTAAAACACATTTCATTGTTTAAATTTGAACATTGGAAAGTGTCTAGACTTATAAATGTGTTTCAGATTACAGTGATTTAATGAAAGACAGCTCAACAGGGCTCTCATAGCAGAGTTGGGTTATGTGCAACTTTTAAAATTTACTGTTTGACCTTGAAATAACCCAAATACCGTAAACATCTGATCTGTAATCAGTTTTGGTCGTGACATTCCTATTAAAGTATTAAATGTGATTGTACACAATTTTATACTGTCCTTCAATGCACTTTAATGGCATTGTATTTAGAAAAAATATATATCTTTAAATAAAGTTTATGTTTCCATTTATGTGTTTACCAAAAAAATATACCAAAAAATCATCATGCTTTTTTTTTTTATCAAGGATATAAAATTATATTCTATCTGTTCTCAAAATTCAACTTAAAATGAATTGTTTATTAAATTAACTTGCAATTTTCTAAAATCTTTTCCTCCACTAAAGTTAATATCTTGCATAAGAATGGGCTGCATGTGTATTATAACCTTTTCCATTTGGTATCTATGAATATACTTCACTTGGAAAGAACACCCTTACTTAAAGGCAATAAAAGTACAGAGGTTAAAAATAGTGTTTAAACTCGTGATAGCCTATAGACGTATTTCAGGGAATGAGATCCAGGGTTCCACCCTGCTTTCCCTGTCAATATACTCCAATTTCCTATTTAAGTCTGAATCTCACACAGTTCGCTGTCTAGTATTTTCAATTTGTTTTCTGCAAACCTTTGACTCCATTGCTTTACAATGTCTAAACTTCGTGCTCTCATTTTTTCCTTCGACATGGATGATTCTGCATTCGCCCCTACCTTACCTGCTCTGAAGGTCTTGCAGGCCATTCAGCTTCTCTCAATCTGGACCCTGTAGCTTCTACAGTAATTTTGCAAAGCCGACAGCTGTGCCGCTCCAAGCAGACCTGCAATCCTCCCTCTCTGTGCAGCCGTGCAGCAGACAGTTCCCATCTCACAATCAGCAACTGATATATTCGGCAGGAATTTTTTTGCTCTTTGCTGGCTACTTCTCAACTCTCCCTCAGACCTTCCAGCTCAAGCAGTTTCTAACCTGAAATCCTTATTTTTATCAATTGGTGTCCCGCTTTCTGAGGCTAAAACCATCGGTCCAGTCAAGTCTATCGAATTCCTCGACATTATTCTCGACACTTTGAAATTCGAAGCTCGCCTTCCTCCATCCAAACTAAACTGCATCCGCCTTCTAATCAACACCTTTCAAGTTTCATCTTCCATCACGAAGAGCGACCTCCTATCCCTTCTCGGGCATTTCAACTACACTATCCGCATCATTCCACAGGGCAGAACCTTCATATCTCGTCTTCTGCATCTATCAACCACAGCAAAACATATTGCCTCAATATACCAGCCAAAGCAAGAATGGATATTAAGATGTGGGCTACTTGAATTCGTCACTGGAACTGGCTGTCCTTATTCTATGAAGACCTGATTTCAGCTCCTCATGATTTGAATCTCTTTACTGACATTTCATTCTTAGGATTTGGGGGTTATCTAGGGACTGAATGGTTCTCTAGCGAATGGTCCACCAAAATTCAGAATCTTTCTCCCCATCTCAAAGCTACAGCTCTACAGCTCTTCTGGAATTGCATTCCATCATCGCAGCTGCTCAAATATAAGGCTACCGACGGTCAATAAAATCTATCAAGTTCGTTAGCGACAATAAATCTACAGTCCATATCATCAATAAAGAAAAATCTCCCTCTCCCGTTATAATGCAGTTACTACATCACCACATGTGGATTTCAGTGTCTTTTAATTTCTTCATTCAAGCCCGCAACATTCCTCGTTCACATAATGCAACTGATGCTCTTTCTCGCCAACAGATCTCCAGTTTTCAGCAGTTGGTTCCCGCAGCATCTCCCGCACCTCTTCAAGTTCCTCAATACCAGAATCTAGTATTGCTGTGAGCTCTCCTGTCTTCAACCTTCTTCAGTCTGCTACAAATCACATGTCCGCTGCCCTAGCTCCATCAACAAGATCATCCTACTCTACAGGCTGGTCTTCTTTCTCCACTTTCTGTGCAAAAAAAATCTAATTCATCCAGTTCTATTTAATCAAGACTGGATCTTAGCCTTTATCATCCATGCACGAGACATTCTACACCTCTCTGCTTCCACAGTCAAATCTTACATCTCCGGAATCCAGTTCCATTACTGTCTAATGTCAGTGTCCTCTCCAATTATTCTGGCCATTCCAGCAATCCGCCTGACGCTCTGCAGTATATCCTTTCCCTGTCTTGACTTCCCATAGCTTCAGATATTTTACAGTCACTCATGTCAATCTTGCGAAAAGGCTGTTTCAACCCCTTCAATCTCCTCATGGAAGTCATGTACTTAACTGCTTTCTTTGGATTCCTCAGATGCTCAGAATATATAGTCCCATCCCTTTCAAGCTTCCCTTCTTTCGGCATCCATTCCAATGACATCTCCTTATTTCCAGATTCTCATTTCCTAATTGTGCTCTGCATCTCTAAGACAGATCAACTTCGTCAGGGTCAATTTATACAGCTGTGAAAGATTAATTCTCCATTATGTCCCTACACCGCCATGTCTAGATACATCTACAGCAAGAAGCCTTTCCTCATGACGGATTCACTGTTCACCAGCTCCTCCCATGCAGTAGTTACACATTGGTTATCAACTCAGTTTACCTCTCTCATCTCCAAAGTAGGCCTTTCTCCTCAGTTCTACACTCCTCACTGCTTTAAAATCGGAGCAGCCAGCTGGGCAGCAAAAGCCAACATCAATCAGCATCTAATTAAGAGCCTAGGGCATTGGTCCTCCTCAGCAGTAGAATCATTTTCCCCCTAATTGGCAGGATGTGGGGGGGGGGGGGGGGGGGGTTCCTCTCCACTATGCATCAGGTAAACACATAATTTCACTACACATTGTTCTGTCCTGAATAAAAAAAAAATCTAATCCATTTTGTTTGTCTCGTATGTCCTTTTTTCCACCTTTCATGAATGTTATGCATTGGAATGTGAACTACTGCTTGTCCCACGGGTGTGGGGTTCTGCGGGGAGCCAGGGGTCCAAACTTTGGGGGTAAGTGAGGCTCATTTCCCCGATCTCTATGGCCACCACCATCTATGCCTCCACCGAGGGGGGGTTCTCAGCACGTGTGTCAGAGGGGACACCCGGCCACACACTCCTACTCTTTATCTTTCTCAGATTGAGGCTGGATTCTGTTTCCAGCTATCTCTTCTGTCATTCCTTTTCCAGGTTCTTCAGATCAAGAGCGTATTCCTCCTCCACAACTGTATTATTGTATTATTGACATGTCTTTGGACTGCATGGGAAGTGCTTCTGTCTTAACGCACAATGACTTGTTCTTCCTCTCAGGATGTAGTTTTCTGTATATGTATATGTTTATACAGTATGTGCAGATATAATAATGAGGAATCTTATACCGTAGATAACTGGATGGCATTGTATGCAGTGTTAGCATTAAATAATTGCACCCATGCTCCCCCTGGGGGCAAGTGAAGCTCACTTCTCAACCTTAGTGTAAAGTATGTGGTTTATAAATAAATGAAAACCCCTACATCTACTTAAATAACTATAGAATGATATACTGTAATACTCAATGCAAAAATGGCTGTCAACCACTCAGCCTGGACACGTGAAACATGTTCAGTTCAAGAACTGTCCATGCAAATCCTTGACAGGTGGCAAGCCTACAGCTCTATGGCTTGACTAGAGGGATTTTTTTTTTTTATTATTATTCATTTAGGATCTAGGGTTAATTTATATTATTATCTAACAGAGTGACAAAGCTCATAACACTAGAACATGCCAGCAACAAAATGCCAAAGCTGACAGATGCAACAACAGCATGGCGAGAGTAACAATCATCTTAACACAGGCGCAACACTGATGAGTTATACAACATTTTAGTAAAGAACAGTAAAACTATTCTCATGCATTTTGTACTGTCATACGATTAAATGCAGTCTGAACCGTTTCCATGGGTATACAATCTTATAATCTGGTAAAATGAGTTCTACAAACAATATCCCTTTTGCTGTTTTCTATCTATGTTGTGAAAGGTTCCAATTAGAGAGCTTGCAATTGTAATCTTGTAAATTGTGAGCCGACATTCCGTTGTGTTCATTATTTAAGCAGCATTCTGCTGTCTTCTATATCCCCAATCTCTGTTTACTTTTGGCAAAAACGAATGGCCTACATGCGCTCAGTGCAGGACCCTGCATCTGATTAACATTCATTAGAAAACAGGCGCTTGTGTTTTATTGCAACTTTCAAATAATGTTAACACATTTGTTTTGAAGTGCTGTTGTAGAGATGCTGTGGTAGAAATGATGTTTCTTTTTTTTTTTTTAGACAGCTGCTGAAAGGGATCATTTAAATAACCTATATTTTCATAATATTGAGCTTCTTACATGTTTAATATCCCATTATCTGTGCATTATCTAATATCAAGGTATATAGTACATCATGCTAGTTATAAAATATAGGCATAAAAAATGACGAAAGACTAATGTAAATCACTTAAATGACAGTAATTTGTATAAATAAAACCAACAAATCACATTTCCTTTCATGGAATGATTTAACATTTGGTATTTTGTATTTTACTATGCCAAATAACTAGGTACGTTTCTTTTTTATAAAGACAATCTAATTTAAAAAAGAAAAAAAAAGAAACTGAAGTTGTACAGTCTGAATGTTATACTACAACAGTATTATGATCTATTATTTGCTCAAAATGACTTGGTGCTGTAGTTTTTTCTTTTTTTTTTTTTTTTTTTTTAAACATTTAACGCATAAAATTAAATAAATAAATACTTTGTTTAGCTGATGGTAAATAGAATTGGGAAATGATCGGTCTTACTGCCTAAAACACAAACATGTACCACAGGTTGTCATTTAAGAGTAGAGATGAATTGTTTATGTTTTCAACCGGATAAGTAAAATATGTATAGCAAAAAGATTTATAGCTACACGTCACGACATTGCACAAGTAAGCTTCCAGTGATTATTACACATGGAGTTTGTAAAAAAAAAAAAAAAAATTAAAAAAAAGATTTCTTCACTTAGGCTACCTAAGAAAACTGGAATACTGTATAACCTGTTTAAACAAAACTACGTTGATAATAAGTAGGCTATCCTGCTGCAGTCGTGGGTCTGTGCTAATTTTAATCGATACACGGTCGTGTTCTTGTAACGCAGATTTCCGCAGTTCTGCACAGAATCTCGGAGATGCACTGTAGACGTCACTCAACACCCAGAGAAATCTGTGCAGATTCTGCATAGCCCAGCGCAGCTTTGAAATGCGACTGTGTGAGACTGGCTGCGGCTGTGAACCAAAGGGACGATGCAAAGATCAATAGCGACCTGCTAATCGTAAATAACCTCTAATAACCTCTAAAACTACAACTGCCACCTTGTTAGCGGAGGCGAACGACATTTTATCATTATACAATGAAGCCAAGTGAACAGCCTTGTCAACGCTAATAAATAAATCAATTATTTAAACAAACATAATGCACTAAATCCCTGATAGGTGATGTATAATTTTACAATAATGTTAATGTTAATCAGTTACATTAAACTGACTACTGATAATCCAGACAAATGTAAATATAGCACGTTGAAAATGTGCGCTATGCTGCAAGGTTTGGAGAAGGCATTTCTCTAAAAGCTGTGTGTGTGTGACGTCAGAAAGACAGCAGCCAAGAGCAGCCGGCGCAGCATGCTCTGGGTAACAGAATGCAGCGATTGAAACGCCTATTCTGTGTCGTTGACACTTTTCCTCAAAACCATTATCAAAATACAGTATCAGTTCACAAAAAGATATTCCCCAGAAACTTTGCTATGGCTGTAAATACCATCGCTTGATTTAGAAGATGAATTTGCAGTTGAAAAATGCTTATCCGTTGTATAAAGGAATTACGATAATTGCGGTGTAGAATAAAAGGAACGGTATTAATACCGTAATGCACCTAAACCGCGGTAAACCGAAAAAAAAACCGGTATACCGACCCATCCCTTCTTTCCAATTACTAATTCGCTGTTACAGCTGGCCCGTAGTGGTCATTTATAAAACCACTTAAGCTTTTTGAGTTTTTTCAGAAGTTGCCCCGTAGAAAAGGACATTAGTAAACCTGGTAATTAATGAAACAGAAACAGCACTTTTAAAAAATGTTGTATTCCTATGTGACGGGGTACCCGCCCCTTCATGACTGTATATATTATTTTGTTGTTGCTTAGGAGTTATGTGAGAATGTGGCTGGAGCTTTAATTGTGTAATTGTTAATTACTGAATAATTGGGCTCCAGCCACACAATATGAATAAAATAATTCAAATAATTGAAACGAAACAATTGCTGTACATAGTGGCTCAAAACCAGCACGATACCTGTTTGCTGTTATAGTTATTATTTGTTTGTTTTGGTAAAGTGTTTCGTTTTTGTTTAAATCTTTTGTTTATTAAATAAATGTGCGAGCAGCGCTTTGCATACCCCAGCACTGCCTTCATGCCTGTATCTTCCGGGTCTGTGACGTCATCCACCAGCCATCCTTGTGACATCTTAATATTAAGTAATCCTGTGATTTTGTGACCTTTCAACACCTGCTTCTCAACTATTCCATGAAGCAGGTGGAATCAACATTAGTGATTTCTCAAGATCAGGAAGAAAACAAAGGTAAAACAATACAGACAGTTAAATTGAGCAATAGATAAAATGATAAAATTTCAATATTCAAACATTGTAGCTATGCAGTTTAAAATTTTTGAAAAGGGCCAAACATGTATCTCCAGAGGTATCAGCCATCGTGCCATTTTAGCAACAAGATGCCTCACAGAGAGGAACAGAATGTGTGCCTGCAAGCTGGAATTACCTACAATACAACACACATCTAGCAAGGTCATGTTTCTGATGAAGGGTTGTAGGGCACTGCAGCTTTAAAGGTAATTTAGATCAACATACTGCATCTCTGTGTATTTCTATATTAATCCGTCATTTTCAATTTCAACTTGTAATCCATTCAGTTATCCTTCAGTTATACTTGTTGGACAATGTCATTTACCAAACACTAATATTGTCTTACCCTGAATTCAACTAGAAGCAAATTTCCTTTCAGGGAATCAGGCAAGTCAGCCAAATCAGTCAAATTTATTATGAACTTTCTCTAACTGCTGGCAGAAACAGGATTTCCTAAATCTACTTTCTTCTCATGTATACTTAGTCACAGTGTAGTACCCTACTATTTTCTGCTTTTATTTACACTGATGAAGATATTGACAAACATGTGTGCCTATGTACCAGGTTTTTAAAAGGACAGAACTAGATTGGATTACACACTCGCATACATGTTTCAGTCCAAACATACTCATACAGTAGGGTTTGTGTAAAATGTGTAAGAACGAACATGCCTAAGGTATGTACATGGTTATTGACAGCACATCGTGTTGTCTATCTTTAAGACCATTGCAACTAGATTCAAGCTTTGAACTCAAATGATTTAGAAAGCTATTGTTTGCTGGTATGGCTAAGCTTGAAAGAGAACAAATCCGGGTTCTGAGAATTTCTCTGGGTCTGTAAGAAAATACAAACCACTCTTTGAATTGGAATCTGGCAGATTATAAATGTTCCCACATTTGTTGGGTACTAATTTTTCTTTGTAGCCTCAACAAGTAATTTAGGAAAGCACCTTTTTTTAACTCATGAACAATTAGAACATAAATTACAATGCTACATTAAATATGCAAATGAGTGTTATTAAAAAATAAAGTTTCCCAGTAGCAACTATACACATGTATATAATGACCTTATAAAATGTACATTTGCATAGTGTTTTTGAAAGTTTACTATGCATTTCTCATTCTTATAGTATGCATCTACATGGATTCGTCATCATTAACTATGGATTTTGCTTGAGTGTTACATCAAGAATCTAAGAATACAAGAATAAAATTTCTATGTCAACAGGACACGCGATGCTACATTAAAGACATGGGGAAAATGAGGGTCGTATGTATTCAGGTTTGGAGATAGGGTAATTCGAGAGCACCAGTAATTGGATAAGTCTTTCTGCAAGGGTGTATACTAATTATTACCCACAGCAGTGATCTAATACCAGTAAGAAATTCCAGTTAGAAACCAGTTTAAGCGTTCCATTGTTTCAGTTAGATGGACTGCCTTTCTTTGTCATCTGGATACAAAAGCTTTATTGTGAATTAACTGGACGCTGTACTCTGGCGTTGAGTAAATATGATTTATTAGGAGGTCATTAAGACATTCTTTTTGGGATTGAATCGAGAAAAAAAAAAAAAAAAAAAAAACATAATAACTTTTCACGTGAACTTCCCCTTTAAAAGGAGGCTCCTTAGGTTACCAAACAAGAAAAAAGAAGAAAGTGGTCGGGTTGTGTATTTTTATATGATATATAATAAAGAAAAACGGGTTTAAAATGGTTACCTCTTCATCGTTACCGGAGGGTTTCACTGATATGGATGTGTTCGGACTGGGGACTGCTCTTCTTGTGGAGGGTAAATTCTGAGTGTAAATTAGCCTCATCTTGATGGATATATTGCGAGATTATATATAATAAATGAAACGGGTTTAGAATGGGTACTTCTTCTCCTTTACAGGAGGCTTTCACTGATATGGATGTGTTTGGATTGGGGGGTGCTCTTCTTGTGGAGGGTAAATCTTTGACTGTAAATTAGCCAGATCTTGATGCGAGATGCTCAAACCGTCTGCATATGACTAATTACAGTAACAGAACGGTGATTTTAAGATTAGCTATTGACTTGACATAGTGTTATCGGACACCGGTTCTTATGTATCTACTGATATTATTTTATCATGTTTGCCATACAAAATAATCCCATTTTTTAATATTTAAGTTTTATGATTTGGGAAGACAGTTTAGTATTTTAGAAAATGAAAGTAACATGCAATATGTGTACGTTTAGGAATGTTATTTTAAAGGTTTAGATTGTGATACAAATTGTTCATTATACATGATCTATTTCCTTTAGGCAAATTCTGTTTCAACCAATTAATTTTATCTGTATAAATGTATAACTATTTTTTTGTTTGCTTGTTTTTAAGGTCTCCTTGGCTTCTTACTCAATGGGCTGGCGATACTTTCTTTTTTTAAAGTAAAGGAAATGAGAACTCCCAGTAATTTTCTCGTTCTCAGTCTGGCTGCTGCCGACATTGGGGTTTCCATGAACGCTTTTGTTGCAGCGTTCTCCAGCTTTTTGAGGTAGTGTTTTTATAAATCTTTTACACAGTGATTTAAGTTTGACTCGGCACTAACCTTTGAAGAGAACAATACAAAATGACATAAAATAGAATATTACAGTATTACAGGCATAACACCGCACACTTCTAGTGATCACAATATGTCATGTAGGCTATCGTTATGCTAACCTGCTTTGAGTTTGACATTATGTATTAATGAAAAGCTCATGCACACACCGGGAGTGCATCAGTGTAAGGTGTGTTTTGTTTTTTTGTTGTTTTTTGTTTTGTTTTTAAATGCTTCATTATTTTGTGGTGTATTGTACTATACTATTTCATCTATATTGTTCCTAGCTTTTTTTAGTGAAATACAGATATATTTTTTAAAAAGGCATATATTTCACATAATGAGTAGTAGCAAATGTGGTAAAGCTTTGCCAAAAATAGGTATATTCTTTTTGTTAGGTAATTTGGGTGTTGTCAGTTTGCAACTGTGCTTACTGTAATTCAGAGGTCAGAGTTATTATGGAAATAGAGGTATTGGTGTCCCTTTGCATACAGCAGCATTAGAGTAAGGGCAGACATGTGAAGCTATGGCCACAAATTTTGCTCATTTATATATATAATCTAAATTATAACATCATGTAATCAAACTGCAAAATGATATCAACAAGTCTACAGGAATCCATAATTATTGTATTCAAAATGCCTCGTTTTTCAATTTGTCATTTTTTTGTTAAGTATATGGAAAACTACAAAGTAGTATATAATTCAATATGTTAATGTAATGTTATTCAGCAGTTTCATTCGACTTTATGAAGCAAAATAAATTAATTCTATAAGGTGATACAAAACTTTTGGCAATCGCTATAGAATATGAGCAGGACATGGCCTAGAAATGAGCCTTGGTGGACTCCAACAGGGGCAGAAGAAATGGATGAAACTAGTACTGACATACTGACAGGTCTGCAATTGGCTACAGCTGTACATGGGCTAGTTGGATTTGTAGATAGGAATATTAAACTTACAATTGCAAACATTCAATTGCACATTTTCTGAGAGGATCAAAACCATTGTAAACATATAACACTTAAGAAACAATTTGGCATTGTAAGTTGTCTGTTAGTTACACCTTTTCTAATTATTGGATTCCCCTTTGCCTTTGCACTTGATTCAAAGGACCTGTTAAGTTTAGATCAACGTTGAACTAGAGTGGGTGTTTATTGTCATTATTGTCATTGTCAAAAGGGATGGGGATTGAAGGACCAGAGGTGGTGAAATTGTTGACATTTAATTCAATGGCGAATGTACTTGGCAGGCTTTTTAACGCGTGCCATTTTGTGTTGGCTGGTGGAGTCTTCTATTTGTAATTTGGTTGTTCTATTTGTTTCATTTAAAAAGTAAACTGTGTGGGTACCTGGTGGTAAAAGCACAGCCGTGTTGTGTATAGGGTGTCATAAATGACATGCTGGCACTGGCGCTCCCTCTGGTTAGAGAGGCAAAACCAGCAGGGACTGTATCTCCTCATCGCTCTTTAGTGGACCCTACAGTCCAGGGACAAAATTGCTGGGCACTCTAAATTTTAAATAAACGCTGCTAAACATGTGGCAATGTGATTTGTTTGATAATGTGTTTGCAGGTACTGGCCATATGGTTCAGAAGGTTGCCAGACTCATGGTTTTCAAGGGTTTGTGACAGCTCTAGCCAGCATCAGCTCCTGTGCAGCCATTGCCTGGGACAGATACCACCAGTACTGCACCAGTAAGTAACATGTCATGGCAACCGTACAAAACAAGGGATCACAACAAGGAACTGTGAATAGGCTGCATCAAAAAAAAAAAAAAACTGTATTTTTTTCCAACCTTCTTTTGTCTGTTTTATTCTTTCAGGGATGCTGGATCAAAACAGAGCATTAGCCATTACCAGTATCTTAAAATTGGATTGAAAGTGGTCATCTGATCCTGTTTTTTCACAATATCACATCAATTATACAATTTTAAAAAGGGTTTAGAAGTTCTTGGGTATAGTGTTTCAAAATTTAAGAGGCAGCTTTTACCTGAATTCAGAAGATACTGTTCAGTTCTAGAAATAGATAATGCAGGATAGACCAGCCAACGTCTCTCTTTTTTATAGTAAGAGCCAGCACCATCTAATGAACAACTACTCTACTTTGCCAGAAATACAAAAGGAAAGGACAGACATTGTTCACTAGAAGACGTTGACATAAAGACATTTAGTCTGATCTATGCTGTGTTTTATATGTCTATGGTTGGCAAGTGAAGAGGAAATTCTGAACCCGGGTCAAAGAATCATAGCACAGACTATCAAAAAAGTAAAAAAAAAAAAAAAAAAAAAAAAGATTAATTGTAATAAGTGTACAACAGTGCTTTTTGTAAAAGGACATACAAACTGTTACTTATCTAGCTGTGTGTAGAGTAGGAGCGCTATACATAAACTCCTGGGTTTTTCATCTAAAACTTTGTAACACCAGTTGTTTGTAATCCTTTTGGGTGAATGAAACTAAATCTGTGCTGGTTTTATGTTTTCAGTTCAGTTATATTTATTCAACCAGGAACATTCCATGAAGATCTGGATAGCAGGGGTGTCTTAACAGCGGACAGCATTCCAATAACCAAGTTGTATTCTAGAGACTTAGTAAGCAGTTAGCGCACTCTGCGCACTTGTTATCGGGTGCTCTAATTGGTTATTGATGAATACCTGGAAGTGTATGGAGGCATTGTGCTCCAGTGGTCAAGTCCAGGGCTTAAAACCAGAAGGTCACTGGTTCAAATTCTATCTCTGTCATTATGTGACTCTGAGCAAGTCAGTTAACCTCCTTGTGCTCCATCCTGCAGATGAGATGTTAAATCAATGTCCTACTGTATGTGACTCTGCATATAATTTCAATTGAATTAAAAGAGAATTTTTTTTTTTTTTTTTCAGGAACAAAATTGCAGTGGAGTACTGCCATAACTGTTGCAGTTGTGGTGTGGGGATTTTCTGCATTCTGGTCTGCCATGCCTCTGCTGGGATGGGGAGAATATGACTATGAACCTCTGAGGACCTGTTGCACACTGGACTACACCAAGGGAGACAGGTACAGGAAGCTTGCCATTGTCTTTCAACACTTGTAATGCCGATTATTGTAATGGTGTCCAAGAGTTTTATATCACCTACAATTAAAATAAAATAAACCACATGAACATAATTTTTATCGTTTATTTAACATCATGTAATCAAAGAAACTACAAAATGATGTTGCAAAAAGTCTACTGGAAGCCATCATAGGCTTACAGAACTATTAGATTTTGAAATATCACATTTTTCAATTTGTAATTTTTCTTAAGTATACAGAAAACTACAAAGCAGTATGTAGTTCAGTGTGTTAAAGTAATATTATTCAGTGGTTTCATTTGACTTTATGAAGCAAAGTGAGTTAGTTCTATGGGGTGCTGTAAAACTTTCAGCCACAGCTGTAAGTATGGTAACGCTCTGTAATAACCGCAGTTAACAGTAAATGGATTGTGTATAAGCTTGGGAAAAGCATGTGTCTTCACCATGCCACGGAGATCCCTGCAAGTCATGCACAAGATGGTGCCCAGCTGAGACCAATCAGACCGGGCACCCAGCTTCAGGGTTCACTTTTACCGTGAGGGAGCTGAAAGCCATTGAACAAAACTGTAACCCCTGTATATGAAGAAAGCCATGCATCCAGTTGATATTAAAGTATTATGTTAAACATGTTAATAAAACTGTTGGAAAACATGGATTGAGAATTGATTAGCAGTTTGCTACGCATGTGGACTGGCAGAGCTATACTGGTGTTCTTTTCTGAAAAGAGACTAATATTGCAGATAGCAGACTGTTTGGTTCAAATTGCATGTACTGCTAACCACTGATAGAGACGATGCGTCTACAAGTTTCTTGCCCAGCATTGACTGCAGGCTAACGAGATAACAATGCTGTGGACTAGAAGGGAACAGGCTCTAAAGACTTCAGAGAGATCGAAAGAGATAATGCCACTAGGATCAAAGGGAGTCGCAAGAAGATAACAAAAGGCAGATGTATGGATCTTTTGTCTCCAGGAGTGTGAAGAATGCACTGAGTTCAGAGGTTGTCACACTAGACTACACACACAGACACACACACAGACACACACACACACACACACTCGCACAATAAATTTAATTACCTTGACCACTGGTTAAGTGTCAGAGAAAGGGGAGGTGGACCATCTATACAGAAGGGTATTTAATGTCATGCAAACATTGGAATGATGAGTATTCTGTTTGTCCTGTACCTGGGACCAGACTCCCTGCATATTTCAATAAACCTGGCAACTGATTGAAGAAAAGGACTCTGTTGAAGAAAAGGACTGTGCATTTTCTTGAATCTACTTAACCACCATCATTTTCTTTAAGTTACTTCAAAAATTATGCCACTGTCAACACCTGTTTATCTATTGAAGTAAAAAGATCTTTAACCACAATGTTTACAAAATGCTTACCAGAAAAAGTTCAGAGCAAACAAATTGAAAAGTGCCCTATACTGTTGTAGCCAGTTAAATACTGCAATTTAGAAATGTTTACTTCTAAATGCAGAATGAATAGTCGTTGTATACAATGACAGCCAGAAGACTCCAAATGTTGACTTGTGCCTTGGAGTCAAGTAGATACATTTTTGCAAGGAATGGGAATTTATTATTTTTTGGGACATTTTCAATAACCCTTCTACTCTATACAAGCTGCTAATGCGTTCCAGCTACTAACCGACTCTTGTGAGATTGCAACTGCAATTTATAAAATATCCCACCCCTTTTGTGACAGTCAATACTGATTGGTTGATTGTTTGTGTTCAAAAGCAATGTAAAAAGGCGTGGTGCGCAGGGTGAGTTATACAGTGCAGGTCCGTGCCTGGCTGGGCCAATCTTCGCTGGGGATTCCGTAGGGAGCTTTTCGCTGGCTCTGGCACACCCAGGCGCCACTGAGCTCAAAAGCAGACACCTGTAGGGCTGACATTTGTCTTCCAGTGGTCGGTAGCTCTTTGACATCCACTCTTGAGTTCCTGGATGTAAAAAAGGAAGGTAGCTCCAGTTCTCCTGAGCTGTGTGGGTAATTGCTGAGCAAGACTTAATTGAGCACACTAAGTCTGGAATCACACACACACACACACACACACAAAGGTGCAATGCACTGCCTACACAGATTCACAAATCTAGCAGGATTTATCATTGCACCAGCTGGTGACCAGCACCCATAGTTCCTGCACCCCTGAATGTATGCTGCTTTGGTACCCAAGCTGAAAAGAGAATTGGCCAGACAGCTGAAACAGAGTCAGTTGATCTTCAGTCGGTACATGGTTTACAGCAGTAACACTCACATTTTTTTGTATTGTATGGCTGTGAAGTGTTCAGAGTTAATGTGTTTTTTTTTTTCTCTTTTGCCTGCAGAAATTTCATCTCCTTCTTGCTTCCAATGGCATTTTTCAACTTTGTGATTCCAGTTTTCATCATGTACACTTCCCATCAATCAGTGGCGCAGAAGTTCAAGAAAACTGGACAGAAAAAAGTAACATAGGAACAGTGCAGTACAGATATACAAGTAAAAGTTTCAATAGAAGTTCTGTGCTGGTTGCATAACCAAATCCATTGCGCTCTATTGGATCCTCTTAGACAAGAAACAAAGAGACTCTACAGTGTGCAAATGATGCGTCACCATTGCCTAACCTCTACATACAAATCAGCACAGTGGGTTTGAATTCACTTGAACAGTTTCAACCCCACAGCAAGAGCCTGACTCAGTCCAGGAGTACTTCTGTCTTTGTATGTTATGTTGTACTCCAATTCGAACTGGTATTGAAAATGAGGTATATCATAAAATGGTATTGCTAACGAAGCAAGACTAAACCCTGCTTATTGTTTCATAACTGTATACAGTCTATCAAGTCTCACAGAATTTTATCATTAAGAACTTATATAAGTGAAATATTTGGAAAAGAATATAAGGAATTAAAATATATGCCAACTTGTGCCTTTTCAGTTTAATACTGGACTTCCTCTGAAGTCACTTGTTATTTGCTGGGGCCCCTATTCTCTTCTATGTCTGTATGCCGCTGTTGAAGATGCCACGCTTATATCTCCTAAATTGAGAATGGTAAGAAAATATAAAGATGCATGTTATTAATGATGAGTAAAGTAATGGACAATTCCAAAAGACCAAGCTGACAGTGAAGTAGTCAAGCATAGGCATTATGGTTTCTGTTGATAGGAATTTGACAGCTACTTAAAAAATATCAACTATCAATTAAAATAAATTGTTCAGTTTTCCAGTTCAGTCTTTATTGGCATTTCTCCTTTGTTTAAAAGCAGAGATGTGCAAAGAATTCTGAGAGACTGACTTTGTTTTTTGTTTTTTGTTTTACTTGTAATGGACTTTTTATAAGGTGGGCCGATTTTGTAAGTATGATAATACTAGGCATTATTAAAAGCTCCAAAAAATGGAGTGAAAAAGTGATCTTTATTATTTTATTAGATCCCTGCTATCCTGGCCAAGACTTCACCAGCAATAAATGCTTTAATATATTCATTCGGAAACGAGAACTACAGAGGTGGAATCTGGCAATTCCTGACTGGACAGAAGATGGAACCAGTTCAGACTGAGAACAAGACAAAATAAACAAGTTGATTTGTTGAACTTAAACCCGTTCATAATGGATCCAGTTGACGTGTTGAACTTAAACCTTTGTGTGTGTGTCTAATATATATATATATATATATATAATTGTGAGAAAGCTGCTCTCACTACCATTTATTTGCCCTTTAAAAATGAGACCCAGCACACAGAAATAGAGGTTTAAGCATTGACAGGTACTATATTTATTGTCTGTACCTATTCATTACATTAGTCAGCACTCACATATCCAACCCTATAACATTTTGACTTCAGTGATGGTTAAAAGAGTGTGACACATATCTGATTATTATTTTGGCCGGTTCCAACCCTAGTTTGTTTTTCAAGGAACACAATATCAAACATACATATCTGAAAAGACTGTGTTTTAAAATAAATAGGCTTCCCTTTAGATGTACTGTGTTGGTTTTTGTGGTACAGTACTATATTTTCAACAGAAGCATTTTAATTCAGAATGATATGAGTCTGAAAATATCACACGTGGATTGTAATACAGTACATACTTTTAAAACCAGTACATATTGTAGCAGTATGTAAAATTTTCAGTTTACAACCCAACAGCAAAATTAAACCAAAATGTTACCCATGCACAGAGCTGCATACAATATAAAAGTTAATGCAGTTTCCCAATTTAAAACAGTATCCAAAGTCAGTATTCAAAATTGCACAATATATTGCTCAATAAGGCCCTAATGTCAGAGTTCACTTGCAAATGAAAATGCACAAGACTGGGGTGTGGTTTGATAGCGGGTAGATTTATTGTCTGTACCTATTAATATCAACTGCTTCAGACTGATTTGGCATGCAGAGGAGGTAACATTGAAGAGATGGGCTTTGTATTAGAAAAGTAATGACAGAGCCGGAAAGCTTTCTCACAATTATATGCAGTCATATTTAAATATAAATTCGAATATGGATAACCTATCATTTCAGTTGGATCCACTTTGGAAACCATTTGTTTTGTGTAAGCTAAAATAAAGATGGATAAGAACTGAAACCTATTCCATTCCTGCTGTTTTATCAGCAGTTAAAGTGCACTATGTTTTCATTAAGCTGCCTGGAAATGTGTATTTTGTTACAAATAAACTTAATTATGTGGTTCAAGTTTACATGACTGTTGAAGAACTTCTCTAACAAGTGCAAGTGATATACCCAGTAGTCAGAGATGTATGTCCTTGCACTGTGTGAGGGAGTAGAGCACTGGTCAACTTCATGATGCAGTAATCTTCATGTTTGTAATTGTAACAGTCTGCCCTGGGAATCAATAGGTGTTAACAGCACAAACAACTTTGCCCACACAATAAATCAACATCGCTTTACATCAACTGCTTTGAGTGGGGCTTCTGTTTTTCAGTTTTTATTAATTACATTTTTCTGTGCGTATTTGTAGCTATTTTCGAGTTTTATGTAAATTGTTATAGATATATATATATATATAGTATTTCGAAATGTCAAATTATTTTCATTTTCTGTCAGTTTTTCATTAAATATATGGAAAACTACAAAGCGGTATGTAATTTAATATGTTAACAGAACAGTATTCAGTAGGTTTCATTTGACTTTATGAAGGAAAAAGTGTTAATTCTATAAGGTGATGCAAAACTTTTGGCCATAGCTGTATATTTACAGGTTGTAAATGTCACAACATTGAGGAACTGCAGCAGATTATGTAATATTAGTTGGTGCTTGCTTAGGGATAAATATTTACATTTTTTGCCTGGGGGAATGAATAAGGAAATATTTCTAATCTCTTGAACAA
This sequence comes from Polyodon spathula, assembly GCF_017654505.1. NCBI lineage: Eukaryota > Metazoa > Chordata > Actinopteri > Acipenseriformes > Polyodontidae > Polyodon > Polyodon spathula. Next base: position 12,797,476 of record NC_054543.1, read on the forward strand.
GGGTGTTCCGTATGAATGCAAGCACAGTGAACATCCTTCGGGATCAAAAGATTACCAAACTAATGGAGATCAGAAAGCAATAATCATGTGGCTTAGTTGCAAAGCACAATTGCTGTAAAAAGAAAAATAATCCTGTTTAATAAAAAAAAAACAAGTGTACAACTGCAGTCTTTCTTAACAAGGCAAACTACTAGTTAAATAGAATGTCTCATTAGGACTGGAATGTTGCCTTAAAACCAAAAAAGCTGGGTCACAGCACAATACTGTCCTACCATCAAATTGTTTGGACAGGATTGTATAATTCCCAGCTCTTGCAACACAAGTGTAACAGTGTAACTTAGCCAGCTTTCTGGTCATGTGCATCATAAGTGTAGCCTGGCAGCTTTACTGAAGGCTTGTTGCTCTTTAGCACTAAAAGCACATGTTGTTGTGATGTAACATCTAAATCCCTCCATAATGAACTCCGTATGTCCTAGACTTAAGATTATGCAAGTATGAAAGCTTTTTGAATTGCTAGTGCACAAAACTGGACAAGAAAATACAATCTTCAGGACATTAAAAAGGTTTTTAGGCTCTTTCATTTATAAATCTATGACCCTGCACCCGGGCGTAACCATATAGGCAGAACAGGTGGCCCCCTAGGGAGGCAAATTGAAGCGGGCAGCAAAAACGGTACATAATTACATTTTATACTTCACATTTCTTTAATTGTAAAATGTTGAACATCTTAGATCACTGTTTCTTGTTCTGCAAATCTTACTGCTGATGTTACGGAACCATATCATGGGCAGTGGTGCAGTCATAAAACTGGAAGTACGGGAACACGGGGGGGGGGGTGGTCATGCAGGTGCGGTGTCACAAGAAATCTGGTCTCCCCTGGGAACAGACTCGTGGTTGTTGAGCCCGTTGCTAAGCAAAGGACTCCTTGAAGTTCCTTGCATATTCAAATTATGCAGGGCATTATTGGATTTCATTTAATTACCCTGACATTGATTCTTATAAAAGGACGTTGCTAATACAGGATAATCGAAACTTTATATCGATTTTATATCTCTGAAATTCTCTGTTGACTGTCCTGGAAATTGTTAAATTTGTAGCTACTTGCTTTTGACAACAAACCTGGCCAAGTCAGCCCTTAAAGTCACTAGATTTGTCAAGAAATGTGCTAAATTGGCAACACTGCTTGAAGGCTCAGAAAAAAATATTTGATTTACCCATGGCTTATTATTGCCTTGACACAACAAGGAAAAGAAATCGCTTCATCGGTGCCCAGGCACAGAAATTGGAGCAGTTGTGTGTCATTTAAGCATTTTCATAACACATCAGTAAAGATTCTTTAATTATTAAAAGTACCGGAGGATTTGCTGATTATATTATAAGGTACAATGAAAATATGATGTGTCTGAAGTAACCTGCATATCCTGTATCAATTGTTATTTCTATCTCTAAGTTCATGCCTGGTGGTGAACTGTCACAGAAGCCCGAGATGGAATTGTTTTCCTGTAAATCACTGAAGAGGCCCATCTATTAATTTTATAATACATATGATGCCAAGTCATTGACAGCACTCCATCGTTTACTTCCTAAGAGCTCTGCACTGCTCAGCAGATCCCATCCTCTACTCTTAATTGCACCTCACTACAGCAGATCTCGGTTCCCTCTTCATATCTGCTCACTGTTGCAGCAAATAAAAGTTGCTTTAGTTTACAATTTAAATCTACAACTGTCCTCCTCCAGAGCTTCCAAAGCTCCAGCAATCTAGTCTTATGTCTGCTCATCCTTTCAGATACAACAAACATTAATACATGGTGAGATACTTGGTACAAGACTGGAAATCTGTCTTGATTATAAGTTAAGGAGTTCCACTATTAGAACAATGACTGAAGTACTGAAACCCAAATTTCGGAATGTGAGTTCACCTTTTCCATTCCAAGCAGACATGATAGTAGTAAATCGCTGATCGATTACATATTAACTAACACATAGGTTGGTCTCACCACTCTCGTCTCCAGAACCGGCTTTCTCTCAGATCGAGCAACTACTTCCGCCGCCAGAGCCAACATTGATCTCCGTCCGGTCGAGGAACATGGGGCGCTGGCCCTCTGCACTGTTCATCCTCTACCGACATAGCAATAGCCATCAGTGACTAGCTAGCATGCTCAGAGTTTCTGCTCATTTCTGCTTCCTCTGCTCTATCCTTACGCCCAGTGGACACTCCCCTCCTTCTACCCCGGGACAGGGTGTAAATGCAATATGATTTGGTTAACAGTAACAATACATTCGTACATAACTGAACAGTCTAAATTGTGGAGAAATATAGGGGTAAAATATTATAAGGCACAGACATGTGATGTATTAAAATTATTTATTAGGAGAAAATTCTTTAATTTTAGCATAAGGAAATTTCCTGGTTTATTGCTTAAAATGTAGATATATTATACTACAGTAAAGGAGAGATAACCAAGTTGTATAAGAACCAGCAAAAGTAATCTTTTTCTTGTGTTAAATATCTTTTTTTTTCAGTACTTCTTTTTATACCTTAATTCGGTATATGCTTTATTGTATATTTTAAGTACACCTTGTAAGAATTAAAAGTTGCTGTTGCTTTGTGAGATTTCTGGTCTACAGTATCTGCAATGTCACCTATGGCGCAGGAAGCGAAAAAAACTCATGCAAATAGATGCAATATGAAAAATGTAACATTTCGTTATCACTCATTTCAATATCTGAATGCTGTTAAAGTAGGTCAAATAAAACTGATAGAAGTGGATGAATACTCTTTAACTCGTGATCCAACAAAAGCATGATTAATAGTTCAATGAATGAAGTATAAAAGCCAGAGTTGACTAATATCAAAACATTCAGTTTTTGATAAAGATTTCTATTTAATGAGCGTGCAAAAAGATTAGTGAAAGAGCAGGCTTTCTCTGTCTTCAGGCTTTTGGGACTGCAGTAGCAAGAGGATTATTCATTTTTATTTAGTCTTTCTGTTAAATTAAACCAAGGCTTTCTTTCTTTCAAATCGCATTTAGAGACAGATACCGTTTTGTTTATATTGTATAATAGTGTATAAATATGGGGTTCCATGTGGGGAAAAAAATAAGTGTTAATATTTTAACATGTTTTTATTTTCCAGATTTAACTTAAATCTTGTATTTTTTTCCCAGATTTGTAAATGTTGTGAAAATAAGTAAATATTTTAAATGTGTACATTCAGATGTAATTTATAAATATAGCGATTGTGTTTCAGGACGTTAGGGCAGCTGGGAAATCAAAATCAAACTGTAGTACAGATACAGGATTTAGTTGCATTTCAATGTCATTGGAGGAGACAGTGCATGGCTGGTTTAATGTCAATTCTTCCTGTCAATCTGAGCCCCCCATACCGCCGCAGGAGGCAGCTGACGAAAACTTTGAATCTTTTTCGCTCATTCCCTTGCCTGGAACATCCTCTTCACAATTTCTATATTTATTCAAATTGCTGTTATCTATACAAACAGCTTAATGCAAATCTGATTTTACAGAACTTGCGGCAAAAATATTTTCATAGCATACTGTCTGTTAGAAGCACTTTTAAAATATTATTGTTGGGTTTATAGAAATTGTGAAGGGATTATGGATAACTAAGGTATAATCTGGATTAGCAACATGTGCGTCACTGCTCTTTAAAAAGCTTTCAGCTCTAATTTATTAAACCATTCATTCATTTATTTTTTTCAACCGAAGATTGGAATCCTAAACCTGGTCAAATGTTGACAAAACAGTGTACCATAAAGCCAGACTTTTTTCCCTCTTAGTCGTTGGTGTGGGATTTTGTGGATTCCACATGAAAGATAACATGTTTAATCAGAATAAAAAAGAAAAAAAATGTAATGGGGAAAAAAATGTCATGGGAAAGTTAGATGCAGCAGAGTGTTCCATCTGCTCCTCTCTGGTGGTATATGTGACAGATATACAGTGATTCTTGGTGGAAATCTCTTTCCTGACCTGTGAGGGTGCTAAGCAGCAAGAACAGAGTACCTTGGATGGGTTGACCCGACAGTTCTTTCCCAGGGTTCAAGGAAAGTCGGCCAGCTAGAAAGGGGGTGGAACCGGTGCATTAACTCATTGACCCAGAAGGGAAACGATGTGGCATCCGTGGATTGGAGGGTCAGCTGCACTCGTTTATGTGCAACAGGACTGTGTTTATTGCTTAGGACTGCAAACGCTTTTTTTGAACAGTGCTGTATATTGTCTGTAATTACTGTTTTGGTCACCAGAACTGGATTACAAATGAAATCTATTTTCTGATTGGATTATCACTGTCTGTTGCTTCATTGCGCACCGCACTCCCTCACTCCTACACCTGTACCCAACTAATGACATTGCCACAGACTCACATTACAAATGTAAAAATGGAGAAACAGATTTTGTGTCTGCAGCTGAAACTGCTTTATCAAAATGGTTAGCCAACATGGAGTACACATAAAAGTAAGAATGTATTTAACAGGAGTTGCGTGTAAAATTCACTGTGATTGCAGTGCATTGCAACTGACATTTAAGAGAAGTAAACACACAACTAAAAAGACATAGCTGACTAAATGCCTGGTCTTATTCCTTACCGAAGTTGTATTATCATCTTTAGAGTCTCAAATTCTAACGATATGTTCCTTGATTAAACTTAAAAAGAACTGGCATCTGTTTCCACTCGAGGGATGACGTTTTATGACTGTTTTGGTAGTTGCTTGACGAATTCCACTGCAAAGAGATATAGTAGTGGCGGTTGTATGTATGTACGTCACACATTTCCACTTATCCACTTAGTGTTTCCATTACTTATCAAGTTATTGAGAATTTCAGATTCTGGAGCGATGCAGGGATGTCTGTCTCTCTGTACTTGTGTCCATCTATATATTACAACATTTCAATGCTTATTATTATGCTGTAATAATGTTATGATGATCAACTTTTTCATCATAATGATAGCTCTAATTTTGAATTCAAAATATCAGATTATGACATTTTTCACATTGTGGGTAGCTGCTACTGCATGGACCCATTAGTGAAATTGAACATACAGAAGATTATGTTATAATCCCTGTCACTTACCTACAGTTAATTCAGCAACAAGGATTATAGACTTTAATCTAGTTTTGCATTTGGCTTTTCCATGTTAAATACACTCAACGTGCCATTTATTTTTCTACAATAACATGCAGAATTAATAGCATGGTACATTATTACCTTGGCTTTAGTGTTTGTATGCTTAAATATAACCGCTTATAGTGTGTAAATACATTTTGAGCTAGAACATTCTATCAGTTTTGTTTATGAGCTATGCATACTACATTTGAGATTAGAGCTAAACTCTCCTTACCAGACGAGGTGCATTTCAAAGCATCTGTTCATCAAAACTGAACTTCAACCTAAATTCAATATGTAATACGCAGCACACATAAAAGCATATACTATTTAGAGCTCTAAACTCTATTTAGATGACATAACAGAAGCTACATGTAACACAAGCACTGCAAAACACATATTTTGAAATAGGCTATAACGAACGAACAACAAACAAAGCATGAAACATAAAGTCTTGCTTTTATACATTCATAGTTAAGATTCTTTTTTTTTTTTACATAGAAATTCAAATCACAAACAAAATCTCCATTAAAAAAAATCATTTAAAAGCAGCAAGGGCTTTAATTCTTAGGTTTAAAGTGTCATTCTGGCCATTGATTGCATGGGATTTAGAGCTGCTGTTGAAATGTATGGCTTGACTGGTACAAGATTATAATGATGATCTTATATCTCCAGAGCCTGGTATCAAATCAGCTCAGAGGAGAAAATCAGGACAAGAGTTTGATCTCCTGATAGTCAGGTCCAAGTATGATGGTAGCTTGGGTACTTGTGACCTTGTCTTTGAGGTGAAAGAGGCAACACAATAATATTTTTAATGGACATAAAAACAGATTAGAGAATACCATTACAGAAAATGATAAATACCCATTGGCATCAGTTTGTGACGTCATGTAGCTGTGGGAGATAGGAAATGACATTCATGTTATAATAATGGTTTGTTTGTTTGTTTGTTTGTTCTTTTTTAATGGGGACATTTTTATTTAGTTATTTGAATTCATTCATACAAATAAACACATTAATATCCTCCAGAGCTACCTTCTACCATTTTCATCAACAGGCATCTATATGTTTTAAGTGTTTTGTAAATACTGTTTTCTATAAAGAATACTAAGCAATTACTACAGATATGTTTTTGGACAAGACGATACACCTTACTGCGAGTGGGATTACCAGCAGTAAGTTTAATAGCAGAGTGAAGAATTTCTGTTGAATAAAACAACTACTGGGACCATAGCTTTGGGTTATTAGGGAGAGCTTGTTCAAAGCTTTATAGTATAGGAATGTCTATAACTAGACTTCTGATTTCTGGCTGACCAGACCATGTTTTTCTTTTTGACCCAGAACCTGCTTAAATACACTAAGCATCCATTAAAATTAGAACAAAGAATGTGACAAGAAGTGGAAAATGATGAGAGAATTTAATTTCAGGCCATTTTAAAATGTAAGGAATGGATAGACCTAGTACAAAAAAAAAAAAAAAACAATAACCACAAATAGGTTATACATTTTAAAATAAACACCGATCTCTCTGATTGATACAGTTACGCACTTTTGTTTTAATAAAAATGACATGTGATGATTTTTGTAAAGATTCAACTATTTGAGATATGATGTCAAAATGTTTTGACTGAACAGTTCTTGTGTCACTTTTCAGTTAAAACCTAACAGTGACTACAACTTGCTTTTTCTAATTCAGACCGTTGCCTTGGATAAATGGTGACATCTAGTGGATTTGCTGCTTTGTAAATCATGGCATTCAAATGCATAGATGTACATGTTCTACTGTGAACATTCCTCTCACCCCCAGATCATTTTCTGTTCTTAAACCCACAAGAAATATATTGTGGAGATGGAATACAACAATGAAGTCATAATTCTGTTTTAATGTGATTAGTGAAACATCTTACAGTTGTTGAACAGGACTTGTAAATCATGGGGTTTGTACCTTGTAGGTCCCTTATAAAGGATTACCACAGGAAAAGCATATCAGTTTAATAAATCATAACAAACACATGGTAATGCATTGGAATGTATTATATCAATCAATCTTTCAATCAATCTTTATTTTGTATAGTTCCTTTCATAGTGGAACACCGTCACAAAGCACTTTACAAGATGCATTACATACAAGAAAATCCATAATACTTCAAATACAGAGAAATGCATAATACATGATATACAGTAAAAATAGCACACTAAATACAGTGGAAAGTGCATAATACATAAAATAGTACATTACATACAGTGGAAAGTGCATAATACATGATAGTAGCATAATATATCAAATAGAAGCAGCAAGACAGAAGCTAATAGCAGATATCAGGCTTAAAGAGCATGGAAAGCAAAAGAGAACAGTGGGACTTGAGAGCTGATTTAAAGCAAGCAACAGTGGGAGCATCACGTACCATACCTGGGAAAGAGTTCCAAAGAGTCAGAGCCATGGAGCTGAATGAGCGGCGTCCAAGTGTGGTGCACTTTTGCTTGGTGATAACAAGCAGGCCAGTGTCGGAGGACCTCAGCTTGTGGGCAGGGACACAACGGGTCAGCAGGATGAGGAGGTACTCTGGAGTACATTGCATTCTGAGGTAAGTAAATTCCTTACCCCCCCCCCGCCTCCTGCCCCACACACACACACCCCTCATGCACAAACACCCCCCCCCCCCCCACACACACACACACACACACACACACGTAGTTAACTGAAACAACCCTTCATCTTGCTTGCATGCACTTGATTAGCGCTAACCTCTCCTGACCAAGCAAGGTGCATTTAAAAGCCAGTCTATTCTTCCAAACTGAACTTTAATCCAAATTCAACATGTATACACAGAACACCCATCATACTAGACTACTTGCTAAAGACTATCTAGAGAGTTACATTTGCAACATGTGACTATTATACATGTAAGGGTGTGGCGCAATTTTATGAGGCTGCCACTACAACTAATTCAGTGCACTTTCACAGTTGGTTCTAACGAAGTAAAAACAAACATATTTGTCCCTTGACTTTACACTGGACTTTCAGAATGTGGAGGTGTTTACATTAGAAAGGGGTTTCCCAGGTTATTCCAACGGAAATAAGGAGATGTAAACATATCTGAATCATATACTATGCCACCACCAAACATTACAAAAGACAAAAGCGTTTTTTTTTTAAATCTTATACCAGGTGACAATGTAAAATATACAAATTATTCTTGATGAATTGTTCACAATTAACAACTGGAATTCAGAGAAGTTAGAAGTTACATACTGTATTTGAAGAAACCCGAATTGCAAAACGTATATACCATATCTATAGTAAATGACAAGAAGATTAGAGAGGGATGGGTAACTGTGAAATGTGTAGGTGTGATTGGATAAAATAAAATATTAGTCCCATCATTGTGAAATATCAAAGAAAGTGCATACACCAAATGAAACAAGTAGATGGCGCTGGTAACGCATGCTAGGAAGTCCGAATGAGCCGTTCACAAGACATAATGCTGAAACTTCAGTTTACGCATCTAACAATTGATAACGCATTCCAGCACAGTTCATGAATCTGTTGAACCAGGATTGTGGAATTATTATTATTATTATTATTATTATTATTATTATTATTATTATTATTATTATTAGTAGTAGTAGTAGTAGTAGTAGTAGTAGTAGTAGTAGTAGCAGTGGTAGTAGAAGTATCACTGTATTGTTAGTATTGTAGTAGTATTGGTATTATAGTCGTCAGTATAACATGTACGTAATCCAATCTATTAATGTTTAGAAAAACAAATGGTTCAGATAATAAAAATTCAAAATCAAAACCAGTGTAGTTTAGTTGTAAACTATTAAAATACGATATTGAATTTCGTTCTTGGTATAATGGGTGTCAGGAGGCACTATTTAAAGCTAGTCAGGTTATCTTGAAATCTACTTGTGGAAAAGGTGAAGACTTTGTCAGGGCCATGTCCACAGTGACAATACTTTGCAGTCAAATGCGACGTGATCAATTAGACAATTGCATCGACATGCATTTCCTCGGGTTAATTCTATTAATAATCTTTCCACCTCTATCCATTAGGTTTCTGTAGCCTATTAAACTATACATGGAATTAATTATAGCAGAACCGAGGATGTTAATCAGCATGCTGGCATCCAATTAATGCACTCTGTTTGAAATGAATATTGCATGCAAAGAATAGAAGCCAATTGATCTTACAGGTCGCAAACTGACAAGAAAACTCAACACCAAAAGTCCTTCCAAGAATTTAGTTGATCTTCAGTTCTGGATATCGGGAACTACGTTTTTCTAGAGCATACAGTAAGTAGTAATATTCAGCAAAACTACTACAACAATCAAGTATACCCCAAGCATTATGTATTACGCGTTCTGCTGACTGAAAAGTGGACATGCTAGACAAATAAGCTGATGAAAGATTAAAATATTTAAATAGTATTCAACCGCGTATACATTTCTTATCACAAGAATATGTGTGCTGTATTTAAGCCCATAATACGAAAACGTTTTCTGTGGGAATAGAAACAAAAACGTAATATAAATTACTAACAATGTAATTTGTTTGTATCAAAACTAATAAAAAATATATATATATATATATATATATTGTATCAGATATATAATATATATATAATATATAATATATATATATTATATATATATATATATAAAAACGCTATGAATTTAACCATTGTTTATTGACAACAATGCCCTATCATTTGTATAAAGACAATCAGTTTATCGGTATTGCAAAAGAAAAGAAGATTGCATTTATTTAACTGTTTTTATGTCTATCCACTGTTATAAGCTGCTGATGATATTGTATTTATACTTGTAAGTATGTTATTGTTGTCTTGTCTCTTATAGCCTAAATTATATGTGTAACAATGTGCATAGACATGTTGGTAGTTTTATTAAAATATTTGGGGATTAATCATGTTATATCTGGTGACTTAGCAGAAATGCATTTAAAAACAAATCCCCAATGGGAATCCAAAACATGAAAACCGTTATTTAATTTTAGTGATGCATCTCTCTTTCGTTTGCAAGCAGAAGCTGTTACGCAAAGTATAAACTTCACGATTAAAAAAATCCATGTTTAGTATTTTAAGAAATGAGCTAACAGTCAAAAGAACGCGGTCTCAGTGAATCGCTTTAGAAGCATACATTGAAGTAATATTGTTTACCTTGCATTAAAGGCAGCTGGTATCTGTAAAGCTAGGTTTATTATTTATTATCCCAAAATATTCCTGCCATCGAGAAAGTCTGTGATTGATTACAGTGACTCAGTGGTATGTATAGACAGAGTAAATAATTACAATCATTAGCACACACTTAAGACCCGAGGTTCCAGTACGACCTTTCCATGTATATTAACATCTAGATTTGATATGAGCCGTCCTTTAAATAATGGTTTTAAATGTTGAAAACACATGGTTTAAATGTTGATAATACTACATTAAGTGAGTTATAATTCCTCTACATACAATGTGTATACTCCCTTGAGGCTTGTAAGTATTATTACGATTATATAATAATAAAAGAAATATAATAATAGATATAATAACTATAATAATATAATATAATAATATTTAAGAAATTTAGACAAATGTTAATATTACGTTTGGCAATTAAATCTGTTTACAATTATAATGCAAACCGTTAAATTAAATGTATCTGGATGAAGAGTGTGGACTTTGATTGCCCAGCGAGTTAAAATACAACACGTAGTTTGCCTTTATTGATAAACAGACAGACATCGTTTGCTTGGCAGACAGAACCCAATTTAATAAGGGGAAAGGTTGAATGGTTTGGTTTTGTGTTACAGTTAAGTTGGCACTGCATCTCTTACATTTAAACACAGAATCGATTTAGAAATAGGCTATATCACCTGTCAAACACCGGGAACCAGAAGTCACCCACACCGTTTCTTGACTGCAAACTAGGCAAATATAAAAGCTGAAAGAGAATAAATGTTTTGACAGGATCTTTCAGCTGCCTTCCATTCGGATATAGAAATTACATGTATATTTCTGTTAGTGCTCGGAGTTTTAAGACAACTGACTTAGGTTCCTTGGATGAAAAACCATTTCGTAAAATAGTTCCAATAAACATGTAAGTAATTAGCTTACAGACATGTTAACTGTCAGCACTCTTGAATAGAATGAGACACATTTTGGCGTATATATATATATATATATATATATATATATATATATATATATATATATATATATATATATATATATATATATATATATATATATATATATATATATATATATATATACTCTATCTCTCACACAGCTGATGAACATTGGGGTATACTGTATTCAGCAGTCACTCAGCTATTAAACTCACTTTGATGGTCACCCACCATTTGAAGTTAGGAGTTAAATAATACGTTTAGTTTGTACTGTGCTCTGTTATTGGACAAGGTTTTGACATGTGCTAAATTACCATTAAGACGCAGATGGCTAAGGAGCCACTGAGGCCAGAGCTAGCACTGCGTCACAGCCTATGGGAAAAAAAGAATCAAGAATCTAGAAACGTGCAAGTGAATTCGAGCAATGGCATCAAAAGCAGGATTGCAGATCTCCGATGAGAGCAAATCTCTGTTACAGGTGGCAGAAGTTTTGAATTTCGAAAGCAGAGACGCCGAGTTTTACAAGGACTTCTAACTTAACAGACAATCACAGCTTGCTGCCGTGGAATTGCTGGACATGGCGAATACACAGACCAGGGGATAAACTGGAAGAAAACAGAAACAAGACTTTTTTAAGATAGTCCGCCACTGACGGGATACGATGCAATTCAAGGATGAACTGATTGACTGCGTATGAAGTCAAGACTGTTTCGAGAAAATACAAAAACGAGTGCTATGAAGAAAATCAACAAAAAAACAGGTAACATAACAAATAAATAAGTACATCTGACATCAGTGCACAGAAAGTGCTGTTCTTGCGCGGTTCAGATTGCTGTATAAAGGATTCTATCTGTATTTTGCTGAAGAAGAAAGTTGTCTTTAAGCACGAGCAATCATGACATCAGAAGGGACGAGCGGTGTTGCTAAATCTGCTGCAGAGAAATGGTCAGAGAGAACTAAACAGTTAGGCACTGCTATGCAGAACCCCCAAAGACAGAGAAGACTTATTCTGTTCATTGTCTGCATTGCTCTCTTGTTGGACAATATGCTTTATATGGTCATTGTGCCCATTATACCTGATTATCTTGCTTATCTAGAAGGTGATACTAATCCAGTCGAAGACCCTGCAGGTATTAACTCCAGTTCTTTTTCTAACATAACAAGTGATGATAAAACTACCACAGAAAATTTAGATTTACAAATAGGGGTCCTCTTTGCATCTAAAGCCATTTTACAGCTGCTAGTTAACCCCTTAAGCGGAACATTCATAGACAGAGTCGGGTACGATATTCCACTTTTTATAGGACTTATTGTAATGTTTTTTTCTACTTGTATATTTGCCTTTGCTGAAAACTATGCCACCTTGTTCGCAGCCAGAAGTCTCCAGGGGCTTGGGTCAGCCTTTGCCGACACAGCTGGAATTGCCATGATTGCTGATACATACACCGAAGAGTCCGAAAGAAGTAAAGCCCTGGGTATAGCTCTGGCATTCATTTCTTTCGGGAGTCTGGTGGCGCCTCCGTTTGGTGGTATTTTGTACGAATTCGTAGGGAAACGAGTCCCATTCCTAGTGCTTGCTTTCATCTCTCTAATAGATGGCATATTACTATTGGTTTTCATAAAACCGTTCGCAAACAGGACTAGAGAGAACATGCCGGTGGGCACCCCTATTTACAAACTCATGATAGACCCCTACATTGCTGTTGTGGCTGGAGCGCTAACGGTTTGCAACATTCCACTAGCTTTCTTGGAACCCACAATAGCCAACTGGATGGAAACGACCATGGGTGCCACAAAATGGGAGATGGGGCTAACCTGGTTGCCTGCCTTCTTTCCTCATATCCTGGGTGTTTTTATCACGGTAAAACTGGCTGCAGAATATCCCAACTACCAATGGTTTTATGGGGCGATAGGTATGGTGATCATAGGTGCAAGCTCGTGTACTGTACCAGCCTGCAGGAACTTTGGAGAACTAATTGCCCCTCTGTGTGGTATATGCTTTGGGATAGCCCTAGTGGACACTGCCCTTTTACCTACTCTTGCCTTTTTAGTAGATGTACGTCATGTCTCCGTGTATGGCAGTATCTATGCTATTGCAGATATTTCTTACTCTGTTGCCTACGCCCTGGGACCCATAGTGGCTGGTCAGATTGTACACACACACGGCTTTGTGCAGTTAAACCTGGGCATGGGCCTTGTCAATGTACTTTATGCACCTGCCCTCCTTTTCCTCAGAAACGTGAGCCAAATGAAACCCTCTCACTCTGAGAGAAACGTCCTTCTGGAAGAGGGACATACAGGACTGTATGATGCCATCAAGCTGGAAGAGCGCAATGCCAAAAAAAGAGGTTTTGCCAGTTCAGCTGGTAACACCATGTGTGGTGGTCAGAATGAGATGGACACTTTTAAGGGACAGTCCATTTCAGACGAGGAATCATCAGGAGCCGAATGTAGTTAAGAGGAACTGAAATACAAACATCATTTATTCTCACTGTTGGAACAGTATTTGCCATATGTTATGTACCAATGTTGAATGTAATCTTAACCTAACCTTATCATTGTGTAACTAGTTTCTTCCAAATGTATATTTTTTCTTAAAAACTGTAACACAACAATGAAAACAAATTATCGTATTTGAATAAGTCTGTAGTAAAACGTTCATTCATCGACGTTTAATTTGAGTATTGTGCAAAGTTTATTATAAGGTCAAAGATGTGTACGTACATGCTATTGTATAAAATTATAATATATATATATATATATATATATATATATATATATATATATATATATATATATACACACACACACACACACACACACACACACACACACACACACACACACACACACACACACACACACACACAAAAACACACACACTTGCATATTCAGGGTCCTAAATAATACATACTATAAATAATTAAGAATGGCTTATTTTTTTTCCACAGGAATGATTTATGCTCTCTAACCATCTTTCCTGATATGTGCTGTTATTTAGAAGAAGACACAAATGCAATATGTCACATTAATATCTGAAACGTCAAGGATTACTTAACCTTAATACATGAAACCCCGAAGTTTCAGTGCCAGTGTTCAGCATTTACTATTTTTAAAGTTATATCATTTGTCAAAATTAAAGGTGATACTGTATAAAGTGTTTGTTGTACAGATGTACAGATTTACATTGTAAATAATAAAATATCTGATTAGTGATATGTATGTGGCATGCAGTCAGAAGAACACCAAGCATAAAAAATATGTACACAGAACCGTGGAACATTACATCTGATATTTTAAAACAACATTTATTAAAAATCTAAATTGATAACGTTTTTGTTTTTTTGTTTTTTTTTTTTTTCGGAAAAGCCCTTTTCTTGAGATTTGGGTTTTAAAATGCATTCAAAGATAAACACGTAAAAATGACGTAGAAATGTTATTATTATTATTTATTAATAATAAAATAAAATAATAATATAATAATATTATTAATTATTATTAATAATAATTTTTTATAATATTCCCAAAACCATTTTAGAGTCATATTGGTTATTTAATTGTTTTGAATGCACGGGGGGTCTATTTGTGTGTGTGTGTGTGTGTGTGTGTGTGTGTGTGTGTGTGTGTGTGTTTGTGCGCGCGCGCGCGCGTGTGCGCGTGCGCGGGTGTGCGCGTGTGCGTGTGCGTGTGCGTGTAAATTGTCCACACAAAACAACCTTTAAGTGAATCATGTAATATACATATAATATCACTGATGAGCTAATAACACTATGTAACACAATTTTTGTTCAAACTTTGCTGTTTTTACGGTAAATTTACAGTATAATCATAAATCTCGAAAAATTACTCACTTCTAAATCTTTTGTAGTCATTTTTGTATTACTTTAGTATAAATACATGTTAATTTGGATTCATATGTTGTTTTTTTTTTTACTTTATGTGAACGAAAAGACACACATTTGCCCGTTTTCCCATTGGAAATAGTGATATTTCAAAATATCACTGTCCTGATCACAAAAGCAAAGTTTGTTGGGAATAATAGCCATTTTCTATACTTTTGAGGCATAAGCAATTAGGAAATAACACTTACTACCCAGGAACAAAAAAAATAATAGTTTTGTTACACGGTTTAATATAATAGAAACTAATGACAATATGCACCCCTTATCTACCATTACAATTCACTACAATTCATGAATAATAATTGAAATAGACAGTATCAAGAAACTTCATGTTTCATTAATTCAATGTATAAATTATAAATTAAGGCATTTTTTAGTGAAACATGGGTAAATAATAAGCGATATGGGTATATAATGAATATGGTTACTGCATAGACCATATAAGTAAGTTCTCATTCAAAGGCCCGTTTTCAATGTAGTTTCATCAAGAATGTCTTAATCTTTTAGAAAATATATATATATATATATATATATAGATAATATATATATATATATAATATATAGATATATTATATATGATATATGATAACTGTACATTTACAAACAATGACTAGAAAAGAAACTGTAGCCACGAGGAAGGAACACAAACTGTCCGTGTATAGGGGTACCTTTCCAAAGCGAGTATTCATTTTTATAGAAACACAAAACTTCCCTGCACAATTTATTCAACTCCGGGGACTAGATCTGTAGGATTGTCGTACATTATTGAAATCATGGTTTCTACCGTTCATAACCCTATGGTATGCATAATAACATAGCATTTAAACTGCATCAGTGCATATGGACAATTAAAAACTCTACAGAAAAAACACATATTTTGGTAAATGAAACTAGAATTATTAAAATAATACAAAACACTTGGGTCAGAAATAAACGAGAACATGATTTTGCCTTTGTCTTCGGGCACTATTTTTTTACTACATCCTGTTTATTAAAAGCATCCACGTTTAACTAGATTAAGGTGAGTGATAAACACGCTTTCTTTCCGTTTCACCGCAATCTTTTTTGTCAGTACATAATCATAAAAGCAACTTTTAATTACACACCAACAGCGCACATCGATACATTTGAATGCTATTCAATCATAAAGTACAATAGTGTGATGAAGAATAACATCAAAATGTATACCTTACAACTGAACAAGATTGTCAGGAAAAAAAAAAAATCTTATGTATGGACGATATACTTTTGTGTTGCACTGTATACATGCAACACATGCTTTATAATTGTAATTGAAATGTGGTTCAAAACTAATTCTGTTATACTAAACACTGTACAGCTGTCATTTTCACCCACTTCATTTTATTACAGCACAATAATTGTTTAATTAAAAGCCTGTTATAGATCAATGGTATTATTAGTCTTACTTAAAAATAAATATTGACTTTATTCTTTATTAAATGTTTCTGTATGAAGCAGCATCACTGGCACAGGATGAAATACCAACATGCTCTATCTGGGGTGGGTTGGAAAACCATACTGTCATAGCTTAGAGTTCGGCGAATAGAGTTTTACAGAGAATTACAGTGGGAGGAGTCGTTGGACACAACGGGGAAGGAAGCAAAGTACCTCCGAACATAGTGAGCTAAGTGAAGAACTCTACGCTGGTAATGCGTGGGATGCAAGCTTGATATCGAGATGACTGAATAGAAACACCCGGATATTTAGCTTACTATTTTATTCCTGGACATTTGTATTGTCCACTGGAGCCCAAATTAAACATGGAAGGGACGACCTTTACAAGTACTGAACAACTTTAAATTTGTCATCTTAAACCTAGACCAAGCCACGGACAGGTAAGGCTGAGTACCTTTTAACTGGAAAGCCAAATGGCTGATTCTGCTTGAGTTGTTTATATGCATGGAAATTAACGGGAGACGTCTGAAATGTATTTGCATGTTGAGTAAAATTATTATTATTATTCAATTTATTTGTTTATGTATTTATTTGTTAAAACAACGTCCAGTATAGACATAACCAAATTACGTTTTTCTAAACAAGTTTGGTCTGAGATTCGTAAACTTAATAGTAATTATTATTATTATTATTATTATTATTATTATTATTATTATTATTATTATTATTATTATTATTATTATTATTATTATTCCGTGTGTGTTGGTGAGCAAAAAGTAGATTAAACAATTGTCTCTTTTTAATAATTTTCATAACGCTGTCTTTGAATGAGAACAGTTTAGTTAAATAAATTACAACAACAGGTGTTTGAAAGGTATGTATCTCAGAATCAATATTAGAATAAGATAGAGCCTACCCTGCACACAGCGCTGATCATTAATTGTATATAGTCACCTCGTTTGTCAATATTCCAGCTCACTCCCTATTGGTTAATAATCAGTTTGCTTTAGCATGAATACTCTTTTGTTTTTTTAAGTTGCAGGAGTTGACTAAACTGTATTATCTTAAATTGTACTTTCTTTGTCACTTTATGCAGGAAACATCCAGTCTGAGTAAACCTTGAGCATTCTTAGCACTGACTGGCCTCATTACATATCATCAAGCATGCCTGTCCTAGAGAAACCCAAGCAAGAACAAGGGAAACCCAAAGGCCATACGGATAGCTATGTATATACTTTTATTACTATTCATATTAATCAACCTGATTATTAAGTAACATTACTTACATCACTAACGTTACATAACACATTACTTCTTTTTAATTCCTTACCCATTTCATAGTTTATGATTTCCATTACATGAGAATAGATGTTAAAGCTTCACGCTGATTTTAGAGTCGTCTCTCGCCAAGATAAGCACCAACTAAGATGTAGCTTTACATTAAACTAATGTGATCCATCTGCGTTTCCATCCATTTGCGTTTCCTTCCATCTGATGATGTCGATATCCTTCTGCCTGGTGTTAATGGCCAATGTGTAATGCTGGCTCCAGGGATCGGCTTATTTTGCCATCCTTGCTCATCAGTACACACAACGGCTGCGATCCTGGCTTCAGGGATTAATCACAGTGCGGTCTCCCCAGCGCCTCAGCATGACAACCGTCTGGATTGTGCATCAACGTTGCTTTCTTTCTATTGTTTTTGAAATCCGCAACCACAATCTTTCCATCTCAACCACAGCCAGTTGTTGCTCCTCTCTGCTGCTTCAGATAAGTTCTTCACTGTGCGGTGCAACTCTTGACCACTGAATCCAATGTCTCTGAAAAACCAGGTTGTAGAGTGTGACATAATCCTTGACAACCCGCTGGTTAAACCCGGACTCTCTATCATTGCTGTTCCGCTTCAGCAGCTAGTTGAGCATATAGAAGTTTCTTCCTCTCATATGCCTCATTCACAGCATCCTCCCATGGCACTGTTAACAGTACCAGGTGAACGAGGCATGCTGATCCACACCAAAAGACAATATCTGGTCGAAGGTTAGTGCTTTTGCAGCTCGTTGACTATCAGCTTCCTTCGTTGAGCTGGGGCTGCCTTGTGCCCCAGCTGAACTGAACTGAACTGAAGCTGAACTGAGACCAATACCTCCTCTTCCATGTTGAAATTGCCCCATGATATCATTGATTCAAAGGTTAGCCTTTGCATCTTCCACGGCTTGTTTTGCCATCTACTTCCTTCCAGTTTGAAACACAGGTGCTGCCTCCCTTATGCATTTATCGCATGACTCTACTAAAGTAATTTCCAGTCAGACCTTGGCACACTTAAACTCAGTCAAAGCAAAGCAAACACAACCAATTGCAGTATGAAAATATGAATCTAAATTGTATTTTTAAACTGAAATAAGTAGGGTTATGGATTGTATATTGATATATGCAAAAGGCTAATAGAGACAACTCTACTACTCAAAGGTTATTTGCTGTATTTAATAGTTTCTTTATGTTGTATTGCATTGTAGCAAACCATGTTTTCATTGATAGGTAAAAAGATCCTATAGTCAAAAGTATGAACTTGTGTTTTGACATATATTTACATATATTCCATCTTTTTTTCTTTCCCTTAGATATTCCATGTCTACCACACTATTATTCAGCAGGCAGCATAACAGATAACAGTTAATTCTAGTAGGTAGGGGTTTCTCATAGGGAAGTTGTATCTGTCAGAATGTGCTCCTTGCATTATTGAATCTGTACTGAACCTTGTTGATGTAGAGGTGGGAGGGAATTCCAGCATACACAGCACATTTGTCCTACTACCTACTCTCAGTCTGTCATTTGAATGGGGGCAACACAGTTTGTTGTATAACAATAACATAATGTTTGCCAAAGGAAACATTCCATAAGAATCACAAATCTCTTGACTTGACATAGTTTTTACACTTACTTTTTACAATTGTTATGTTATTATATATTTTATAAAAATAAAAACTTTACAACCGCCATCCTGTAATCTGCTCAAACCTTGTATTGATCACTATGTTGAAAACATACCTTTCTATATTGGTAACACTTTACTATAAGGATGTGTCATAAACCGAAAACAATGTGTCTATAATTGTGTTATAAATAGGGTTTCTGAGTTTTTGTTTTAACAGATAAAACCTGATAAAACACTTCCGATACAAAGAAATGAAATCGGTTGATAGTCAATAAACACCAGAAAATACCGAAAAAACTGTGGAAATGGTTAATCAATTCACGTAGACTTTACCCTTTTCCCTCAAAAATAAAAGCTACTGCAAAAATAGGAATAAATACATTTCCCAGTGCTGCTGGGCAATGTCCCGCCTTCCTGACTTCCATCTGTCATTGATTCGTTCTGAATACTGTAAACCCACCCCAACTACTGAGTGACAGCACATTCCTACATTTCTATTGGAGACTCAGCTTGCGAGATATAAAACAAGATTACAATCAGGAATGGAGGCTTGTTAGTAGGATTTAAAGATGTGTTACAGTTAAGATGCGGAGGATTTAAAAGAGAATTGTGGTGAAATGTAAAAAATGCCTACACACAAAAACCCCAGAAGAATGTGCCCGTGACCATAGGGATTTCGTTGTGGAAGACAGCAAAGGAAAGAAGGTACAACTTAAGTGTGCAAGTACTGTTGAGTTAATATACATATTTTGACAGAAGAAAAATCCTCGAGCATTTTAGAAAGCAACCGAAAACATACATTTCATATAGTATATGAAAAACGAAAGCCTCAAAAAAAACAATTTACATAACTCAAAAATAGCTAAAAATAACCACCGAAAAATACAATTAATAAAAACTGAAAAACAGAAGCCCTAGTTATACATGGTCTTTAAATAGTTAATGAAAAAAAAAAACACGTACCTAAGGTAGTTATAACATCCCTTATAATTGGTTTATAACATGACATGAATATTCACATTCGTATTTGCTATGTAAAATGTATGGTAATAAACTGTTACTCCTTGTATTAATGGTCAAAAATGATATATTTGCTTAATAGATGTTTTTACAATTCATCATGAAAGTAAAGTGCGACCTCTAAGTATTTGTGTCCAAAAACATACAAATAAACAAACAGTTACATTAAAACTGTTATTGTATTTTGTCTTAATTGATAAAAAGGACAGTGTTAATAAGGATGATTGGTACACCCAGAGTATTGGATCCTGTGTTGAGAAAGACCCCTTGCAACACAAGTCTCATTATACAATTATTTGATTTTAAAAGAGCAAAATCATCCACATGCATCTCCCTCATATTATTGACTGTGTAGAGACCCACTAAATTATAACATTAGGCATTGCAATAACAATACCACTATCCATTTTAAAAAATGAATACACCTGCCTGGGCTTGTAATCCTTTTTCTTTTTGGGTTAGGTGTTACCCAAGCTTCCAGTACCTCCTTTGCAAAAGACCACAGACATGTACCTTAAATGCATGAAGCATCTGGTGACAGAGGAAGAGTTTAAGAGGACCAAGGCCATTGTGGAGAAGTTTAGAGCGCCTGGAGGGACAGGGGAGTTTCTACAACAAAAGCTTCTAGAAAAGAGAGAGAAAACTGATAACTGGGTAAGAGCCTTTGTGGAAGCTGCCACAATTGCCATGATTTTTAACAGAGGTAAAAACAGGATACCAGTTTTTAACATCCAATAAAACTGGAATTAACTTAAATATGTGAATACTTTTTTGCTATAAAATTATTAGCATATTATTAAATATCTGTGTATCCCACATGCATTAATTAATAGAAGTCAATACATAGGAATACATTTAATTATTTAGCATAACAGATTCTTATATAAGAATATAATATAATAATAACTTTATTTTATATAACGCCTTTCATAGTGGACCACCATCACAAAGAGCTTTACACAGGTAGGCTGTGAACTGTGCATTAGATGCAAAGTCACTTACAATAGAACACTGATTTAACATCTAATCCACAGGGTGGAGCACAAGGAGGTTAAGTGACTTGCTCAAGGTCACACGGTGAGTCAGTCAGTGGCAGAGGTGGGATTTGAACCTGTGACCTTCTGGTTACAAGCCCTGGACTTTAACCACATCAGGCTTTTATACTCCAAAAACATATTGTTTAAATCAACTGTGAACCATATTGAGCTCAGATTTCTCTATATAATCTCATAACACCAATAACTATAACAGTTACTTGGAAATATGTCAGTCTATAACTTGTGTTCAGTTTAAGCAATAAGAACTGATCAGTGTAACAGAGTCCTCTGTTCATCCAAGTCATTTTATAATGTATATTGCCAGTGTGCCTATGAGATATTTGTTTTAGAATGCAAAACAAACTTTTGAATAATCCCTTTTTAAACCAAACCAAAACATACATGACATATTTTTTTAAATATATACAGTAATTCTAAAAGGGTATATTTCTGCTTGATTATTATTGCTCATGTTCCTAGAAACCATGTGATTCATGCTGTGTGTTTTTAATTTCCTAGGTATATGACTATTGGCTGGAAGACATGTACTTGAATAACAGGTTGGCTCTTCCTGTGAACTCCAGCCCTGCTATAGTCTTCCCACGACAGAATTTCCATGATCAAAATGACCTTCTCAGGTACCTCTTCTTCTATAATACCAATCATATCAGTGTAATCATAGTGTTATCCTGTATTTAGAGTATTGTTTGACACATCACACAACTATGACATATGATGCATTAACAATGAGTAGGGGGCTGGGGTTCAGTTTTAATATCCTTAAAGCACCTTTCTCTTTCTATTGGTTAACCATGTATAGCAATCTGATGAACTAGGTAAAACATCAAAGCTGAAGCTTCTATATCTGTGTTCCTGTAACTTGACACAGTTATCATCTCTGCCTTTCAAAGAGCAAACCCCAGCATATCCCTGTAATTCAACCACAATTACATTAGCGTTTCCATTCAGGAAGGCAAGGACATTGAGAGGACGAGAGAGAGAGAGAGAGAGAGAGAGAGAGAGAGAGAGAGAGAGAGAGAGAGAGAGAGAGAGAGAGAGAGAGATGCTACATTGTTTGGTACAAATGTACAGCCTGAATTATTTCTGGACTGTCAGAGAGCTTTGTGCACATAGATAGTAAATTATGTATTTGAACCTGTTCTCTGAACCCTTGGAGATATAATCAGAAGGTAATACATGGCATGCATTTAAAGAGAGTCTATGGGGAGGCATATGTATCAATCCAAGTCCCATTTAGGCTTTGTTCACCCAAGAATAACATCAGTGTCCACCATATATCTTGGGCTGCATTGGTAATGGAATTCTGTACGGCACTGTGGCAAAGTGGATAACAGTGTGCTGGTGCAGATGATCAATAAACAGACAGACAATTATAATCCAGGTGCAATGTTATTTAATCCAAATGCCTGATGGCTAACAACAGTAAATAAGAACAATGTCAATGAGAAGCATACAGCGATGTGTATTGCTTATCTGTAATCCGCGGATAGTCCCGTTTTAATGCACCCACACGTAACACGTACACAAACACAAACACCCGTCCACAGTGTGTGCTCTAGTGCTCGTGGTGAAAATACAGTACTTTAGTGCAAACAAAGTGCAGTGTTGTCCAGGTTTGTGCTGGCCTTTAGCGACAGCTCCTGGATTGTGTTTAGCCATCTAAATAATCACAAACAGTATTGTTTTCGACACCTCAATAAACAAACCAAACACTCATGATTTTCTCCGTACAAAACACAGGTCCTTCCAGGTTGTCCTTAACTGAAACGAAGGAACAGATTTCATCGCTTCATCCGCTATTTATAACGTCACGCATTGGTAAACTATTGCAGCCGCTCCTCCAAACCACGGCTGCCACATCATTTCCCTTCCGGGTCGATGAGTTAATGCACCGAAGCTCCGCCCCCTTTCTAAATGACCGACTTCCTTTTAACCCCAGGAATTAAGTATCAGGCCAAACAGTCCAGGGTACTCTGTTCCTGTTACTTAGCGCCCTCACAGATCGGAAGGGATATTTACTTTGTAAGACTCAGTCTCTGAATAAATAGACCACCTTTTTGTGACGTTGTGAAACCAACCAAGTCCAGTTGTTTCTATATTAAGATCAAATGATTTCCCATATACTTATAGCTGTGGACTTGCCATCACAGTTTTAATTTCCTCATTCAAAACCATAATGTATTTCTGTGACATTTCAACTTTCTTGGTTTCATCTGCTTGTCTTGTCTCTTAAAAGTCAACAGACAACAGTGCATTTATCTAAAATGCTAACTAGAGAGGTTATAATCTTAATTGGAATATTAACACTTAAAATGTCATTTGATGCTATTTATATTTTAAGAAAGCAGCTGAATAGGGCATTCTTTATTAACAGTACACGATCCAGAGATTGCATTAATAACTTCCTGGTGTTTAATTAATGGAGATTGTTCCCCTAAACTTTTGTTTTACAGATTTTCTGCTCATCTAATTTCTGGAGTTTTAGATTACAAAGCTTTACTTGATGTGTAAGTCACATTTCTTGTGTTATTTGTATTTAAATATGTTCCATATGTTAATGTCATATCGTTTGGCATAAATCAGAATCATTCTTTTTCATGGGATAACAGTTTATGTGGTGCAATTTTTTTTTTAATGTTTACAAGTTTAAAGTTTATGGCCCAGAATTTATACATATGCAAACGAATGAGCTCTGATGCTTATATTATAGTTGTAGATAATAGGGCAGTAACCCTTTTGAGAGGTTCTGATGACATGATAAACCATAAGAGCCAAGCTTCTACAATACACTTAAATATATCAAATTTTTTTCCTAGGTGTACTTGTATATTTTTTTTCATGAATTAATTTCTCCTTGCCTTTGAATTTCTGTGACATTTGTTGCCATCGTTGATGGAAACTTTGTATAACTTCTTACATTCTTTGTTTCTTTGGTAACAGACATGCCTTGCCTATAGATTATGCGCGAGGGCAGCTGGCAGGAACCCCACTTTGCATGGAGCAATACTACAGACTGTTCTCATCTTATCGTCTGCCTGGCCACAAGAAGGACACCCTGGTAGCCCAGAAGAACAGTATCATGCCAGAGCCAGAACATATTATTATAGCATGCAAAAATCAGGTCAGGATCTTTTCATATAAAATGCTTGAGAGGTTAAAAAGCAATTGTTATTGAACAATAAGACCGATATGGAGAAGCCATTAGGGTTATTGGAAGGCTAGCATCTGTGTATGAGGGAATATCAAGGAAAGGAGGATGAAGCCTATACATCCTATATGCAGATGCTCATTGTCCTATAACTCCATTATATACTGTACTGCCTGATGTTAATATATAAGTTATTAAATCCAACTTGAAGTGTACATTTAGTCCATTGGTATTTTCAGTCAATAAATAATAGAAACCAGTGCAATGATGGAAACCAGGCAAGGTTTGACAGAAGATTTACATGTTAGATGAACACTTTGATGTCTTCATTTCTTTTCAGGACTACCAACTAATTGCCTCCTAATCTCTTTAAGGTTCCTCAAAAGAGTTTATACATGATTAGCTTATAAACCAGACCTCTTGCTTCAACGTTATTGCTTACTGGAAGTTAAGACGAGTTCTTGAGGTGGAGAATTGGCACAAGGCTTTCATTTAGCTTGGCACATTTTACAGCTTATATTATTCAAAAATGCTTAAATCTAACTTTTAAGTACAATGCCTGCAATTGATATTAGAGGACAGGTTGTTAACAAAAAATACAGCACGGCTTCAGTCTATTGGAACTGGAAACACCCAGGGTTCATAAAGGAAATAGACTTTAAAGGAGAACATGTAAGTGCAAATGCATCCATGATATCTCAAGCCCTCTCTGGGGTATAGCAGTACATCCAACTTAGCTGAGTTTGATTAAATTTCCCTCGTTTTATCTGGAAAGCTTCTGACAGAGACAAAACCAACATATTGCTAGAGCATGTCAGATTAATTCCAGCATTTTGTCTGTGGTTTCAAAACCATTGCCACTTATTCAATTTTGATTTCCATTTCCTCTTTAGCCAACCACTGGGTTATTCCATTTTCATTCATGCAGAGTTAGTTGGGAGCCATAGAGAGGATACTGTGCTATTTGCACTTTGCCTTAATGCAAAAAAGCAATGACTATGAGGCACTATAGTGGTTCTTCAAAAACAAAATTGATGGTTTTGCACTGCTCAATTGCTTTGCTCAAACTCACTCCACTCTGTAGTTCATACATCATCTACTATGGCAGGTGTAAAGCATAGAGGTAGAATCCATTTCAGAATAGTATTCTATCACAAGAAGAAATTTGAATAAGTTGTCTCTTTTTATAGTAGAGGGAACTTTATATGTATGTTTGTATGTACAGTACTGTATGTATGGCACACTTTAGAGTTTTACATACTGATATCTATAGAACCACTTGGAATATAGGTCATGGCAATCTGTTTTTTCATGTTTTGGGTGGAGGATGAACATCACTGACATGTTATTAATAATAATGTATAATTGTTGTACAACATTTTTCTCTGTCTAGTTCTTTGTTTTAGATGTTCTGATAAACTTCCGACGTCTCAGCGAAAGAGATTTATTCACTCAGCTAGAGAAAATACTTAAAATGGCAGAGAATGAAGAAGAACGCCTTCCACCCATAGGTCTGCTAACATCCGATGGAAGAACTGAATGGGCTGAATCCAGGGCAATAATCATGAAAGGTTAGATACCATCTCCTTGGTACAAACCAACAGCCTCTTTATATCTGAAACCTAAAGGCATGTCATTTACTAGTACATGTATCCATCTTCTATTGAGTGGGGATGTGCTGTAAAGACAAGCAGTTTTGAGTAAATACAGCTGAAATACAAATGTTTGAGTCACAGGTATTGCAAAACATCTTAAGCTGCCAAATCTTTGACAATCTGTCTGTTTGTACTAAATTACTTACATTTGGTGAAACCTTTTTTTTCCCCTCCAGATTCTACCAATAGAGACTCGCTAGACATGATTGAGCGATGCCTGTGTCTGGTGTGTTTGGACGATCCAAGTGGGAATGAACTCACTGACACTAATCGAGCTCTGCAGATGTTACATGGAGGGGGCTATGATAAAAACAGTGGGAATCGCTGGTATGACAAACCCATGCAGGTTAGGATATTCAATAGTATAGAATGTTTTTAAAGTTGGAGACAAAGCATAATATACTGTATGTAGCTCAGCAGCACACTGTATTTTTCCTAGAGACGGATGGAGGTGCACAGCAGTCCATACGGTAAGTTATTGCAAGTATCGTAATCTGGGGCTATATGGAGGCACCTGTGTGTCCATGTGTCACAATTACATTTTTTCAAATACATACTGTGGATGTAAGATTTAAAATGATTAAATGAAAACTGTATATTTTTGTTTTAGTTTGTTATAGGGATGGATGGGACCTGTGGCGTTGTTTGTGAGCACTCCCCTTTTGAAGGCATTGTACTAGTACAGTGCACTGAACATCTTCTGAAGTACATGTAAGCAACATTTTCATCATTCATTTGTGTTTTGTTACATGGACAGTATTGCTCATAGCATAACAAAACACTTATACTTACTTAGAAATTGACACTAAGTGGGAAAAAAAAACACTCTTATGAAACTAGTAAGAAACAACAAAGCTGCATCTATGAAACCTTCTGAGCTGTTTATTTCTAGCTTTTAATCATTAATATGGCTTTAGGTTATTCACAAAAAAGTGTTAGAAACTGCACTAGAAAAAAATATTTTATACACTTTGCAGACTGATACAGCATGCTTTTAATTATTTGTAACATTAAGATGATAAGACTTGCAATGGATTATTCTAAGAATGTTATGTGCAACGTATTTATGAAGTATTTTGCATGGGTTACACAGTTTAATAAAACATTTATGAAGGTGTTATGCATGCTACATAGTGTCATTTTCAAATAAAACATTACAGGAAAAAGGTTGATCTTTTTACACTGGATTGTGTGTTTAGCATGAGTTACATCATTATGATCCATTGGGGATCATTCGATGATAAAGAAAACTTTCTAGATCCAACAGTCAAAGTATTGTAGTTTCCACCCAGCATACTATGTTGATTAAACGTGACCTGCCTATGTTTTACAGGAAAGGGAGCCCTTCTAAGTTTATTAGAGCTGATAGTGTTTGCGAACTTTCTGCTCCTAGGAAATTACGTTGGAAATGTTCTCCTGAAGTTCAGGGGCTATTAGCTTCTTCAGCAGATAAATTACAAAGGTATGTTATGAAACTTTCACATTAGCTTGAAATGACTGCTGTTTGAGCCAAAAACAACAGATTACTCTTGTTTGCAGATTACTCTTTCATTCTCTGTGCACTTGAAAATTGAATGTAGACTCAAAAGTTTAGTAATGCACTGAACGCCATCAGCATTATGACATTTAGCAGACCATCCACTGTTTTCATTTTCTTTATGATTACACATTTAGCAGACCATCCACTGTTTTCATTTTCTTTATGATTACACATTTAGCAGACCATCCACTGTTTTCATTTTCTTTATGATTACACATTTTCTAGGTTGGTGAGAAATCTGGACCTAAATGTTCACAAGTTTAAAGTTTATGGCAAAGAATTTATAAAGAAGCAAAGAATGAGTCCAGATGCTTACATCCAAGTTGCTCTGCAACTGGCATTTTACAGGTAAGCTGACCCCACTGATTCAGTTATTATCTTGTAGTATTAATGCACCAAGCCTGATTTTATATTGTTTAGGAAGATTTAGGAACGCATATTTACTGAAGTTGGGTATAATTTTGCAATTAGTTGCATAACATGTTTCACAGTCAGGTTGCTGGAATTCACAAAAGCAATAGTAGTTGTCATGGTGGCAGCTATGGAAATCCAATCCACGGGCTTACTGAGTTCAGGCAGTTGTGGTGATAGTGACTAGGGATTTGCCGGATTCAAATTTGGAAATGAACAGGGCCACATCAAAAATGGATACAAATTGGTGTTTGACTACTAGCCTATTTCCTAATCCTCCATTCCCCTAATATCTCATGACAAAGAACATTTTAACACAGCTTTTTATGGCAAACCCCTTCCAAAGAGTAGGGAGTATACATATTGTTACACATTTGTAAGAATTGTAAGACTCCTCTTTATTGTTTCACTTATAGATGCCATGGCAAACAAGTTCCTACCTATGAAAGTGCTTCCATACGACGCTTTCTGGAGGGAAGAGTGGATAACATCCGGTCAGCTACTTATGAAGCATTAGTATTTGCGAAAGCAATGACTGATGGAAAATCCACGGTACCAGTACGTATTTCTTTGCCAATTCCATTTCACCTTTGTTTGCGTTTTAAGGTGCTATACTAAAATAGATGTACAATTTAACGTCATAGTTTGAGAAGTTCAAAGTGTCTGTATTTGTGATATGGCTTAAATTAAGAAAAACACAGATGGTTTAAAAAAAATATATACAATATAATAGAATTTGGTGAAAGGAAATGTTTAATGGTATTTATTGCTTTCTTCTTAATTCTAGGATTCTGAAAAGATGCAAAGACTCTGGGATGCAATTAATGTTCAGACCAATTACACTATCCTTGTAAGTAGGAATAACATTAGTATTCCTTTATTTACGGATATTATTAAGAAAGATGTTTTACGAATCATTAATATTTGTTCCCTTTAATTTGATACACTTTATACTAAGCTGTTATGCACACATCTAGACTGACATTTTGATTAATCATAATGATAAATGACCTAATTAAAATCATCATGTAGAACCATAATGTATTATTGTTTCTGGCCAAACACCAACTATTTCCCAGATTAAAAGACATGTCATACCTTAAGAATGTCTGTTTTAGATGTTATCATGATGAAAGAAGAACATGTATTCATATGAAGACCCTTGTTACTCAACATATCACTGTTGTCCCTTTAATGAAGCTATCACTATTCATAATATATTGTTGTTAGGAGAAGCTTCTAATTATCTGCACTTAACAATTCTGTACCAAATGTTCATATTATTGTTATAATTCTTGAATAATAATATTTTTTGTTAGGGATTTCTAGAGTAAAATTGGTGACTAACAGTTTAATGAATCAAATTCATGGGTTTAAAAAAAAAGAAAAAATTACATCTATTCATTATTTGTAGTCCATTACTGGAATGGCAATTGACAATCACTTACTTGGACTTCGAGAGATAGCTCGTGAGCTGAAGATGGAGAAGCCAGAGATATTTACAGATGAAACTTTCTTAAAAAGCAATCGCTTTATCCTTTCAACAAGCCAAGTGAGTTTTCTCTAAATATTAAAATAAGTATATAATATAGCTTCATTTGTGTTTGTTCAGGTGAAAAAAAAATATTTTATATGGTTTCATTAGCCACATCATAATACCTGTACATTAATAAACTTGATTGACATAACCTCATGTTGGTCCAGGGCATTTCCAATCTGAAATCAACTTTGCTCCTCTGTGTTATACAGGTTCCCACCACAGTAGAGATGTTCTGCTGCTATGGTCCTGTGGTCCCCAATGGCTACGGTGCCTGCTACAACCCCCAATCAGATCACATCGTCTTCTGCATTTCAAGTTTCAGAGACTGTAAGGAAACCTGTTCCACTGTCTTTGCAAAAGCCTTAGAGGAGTGTCTGGTTGAGATGAGAGATTTGTGCAGTAAGTACAACATGGCAGCCAAGGCTACTGATAAAAAGGAAGGAGCAGACAAACATGTAAAAAATGGAAGCAAATCCTAATCTATTATCGTAAAGCCCAAACACCTTACTGTTCGGCTGCTCCTGACAACTCAATCTGCTTATCCATACATCTGTTGTACTTACTGACTACTAAAGCGTGCAAGTTCTTTTCTTAAATGATTTTTTTCAAGACTTTATACAGTTAACATAGACATTAAAGGACATTGCTTTTTGTACATTTCTGTACTGTATGTATTATTTATGTATTTATATATATATATATATATATATATATATATATATATATATATATATATATATATATACTATATAATTGATTAATTTAAATAATAATATATAGGCATTTTATTATTGATTAATTTCTTCCACTGATCTGGTAGGTCTTTTCAGCTTCAAGGTTGAATGTTACGGCCTGGGTGTTGTCTTCTGGGTTTATACATGTCAAATCACCCAGTTCCACGCAGGGCATCAACCTCTGCAGCCTCTGTGGAATGACCTAGTTGCTGATATAACTATATCTCTGCACTGTGCAAATGTATACTAATTCACATTTGACAAGGACATCTCTCAGTACTAAATGATTGGATTAGCTGGAGCAGGGTATAGAAAAAAAAAAGAATTAACAATTTAAAATATAAAATTGTTAAATTTTAAATTGCTGTATTTAAAAAAAAGGCTTTAAGAACAATTTGAAGCAAAGCTTAATGGTGACATTCATTGTATGTAAAGTAATGTGTAAGTACATTGGTATTACTGTCATACCAACATGCAAGTATATGTATTAGTATAGTAAAGTTAAAATTAATTTAGAATAAGGGTTATGTAAGTATTTATTGGAATGTATCAATTTGGGTTGGATAATGTCAGAAATAACCAACATCTAACTTTAACAGTAACATATGCACCATGGTATGTCTTAAAAGTTTAGTGACAAACTTTCCCATTCTTATAGTGAACATGTGCTCTAATAAAATCGACTTAAATGTACCTACAGTAAAACTAGTCAATTTTAGTATGCTAATTCAAACTAAATAATATACATAGAATATAGCACTTTACATATAGGTATTGCACCTTAACACTAGTTGAGCGAAAGGTTATATCCACATGGCGACCAAAGAGGATTTTTTAATTGATGTGTTTTTCCTTAAACATCATGTTAAGGAGGCTGTGTGATTAAAAATATAAGCTTATAACCCGGAGGTCCCTGGTTCAAAATCCCAGCTCAGCCACTGACTCATTGCGTGACCCTGAGCAAGTACTTAAGCTCCTTGTGCTCCGTCTTTTGAGTGAGAGGTTGTTGTAAGTGACTCTGCAGCTGACGATAGTTCACACACCCTTGTCTCTGTTTTTGTAAAGTGCTTTGTGATGGTGGTTACTATGAAAGGAATTACATTTTTAAATTTTTTTTAAAAACTGTGATATTTCAACCAAAAAAAAAAAAAAAGTTAACGTAGAATGGTATATATGTGTCCACATTTAATCCAGGGTACAATATTTCTGTATTTCTCTCTGTGTTGTGTGTTTACCATGTGAGTGGTGCAGTATAAACTAGCTAGTTATTTATAAAGAATCTGTTCAATTAAATTTTACTTTAACAATACCTCCTGCAGCAACAGTAAAGAAGGACACTGATCATAAAAAAGGATTTGTTCATTCTAAGGATAGGTGTCCAATTACTGTCCAATTGTTGCACACAGTACTAACTGTAATATTCTATTAATGTGGTATGTATTTATTTTGTGCAATATGTAAAACAAATGTTATAAAATATAAAGTTGTCATGCTGTATGTAAATGCATTAGTTCTGAACTAGCAGATTGTAACACAGAAAAGCTAGTAACAATGCATTTTTACCTGCTTTCAGTCAATTCCATTGTGTTTCCTGTAATTTATATAACTTTAACGAATGAGAAAAAATTTAAGAAATAACTATTTATTACATAATTATTTTTTCAAAATGACAAAACAAACATATTTATGTTTTTATCTACCTATGCAAGCAAATAATTACCGGACATAGGATATATTATATAGTTTTCCAGTTGAATTCTGCAGTCTGTCCTGTTTCTTATTTCAAAGCAAATGTCACATCAGAAATATGTACCATGTCTCTTGTAGCCTGACATTTGGAATTAATCAGTCCTCAAAACAAATCATTCTGACATTCTCTCCGGTGTCAGGTCAAGGGTCAAATAAATATGACTACAAATGGTCAAGCATGAAAACAGCATTTTCCAGATTCAATCTTACAATCAGTGTGTGTTAAAGTAAAGAGGCATGAGACAACTATAAATCCCAATGCTCATGAAATGTAAACCTTGTAAATTACCAACATAAACCTATAAGTTGTCTGGCATTAGATGTGTAACTAAAACTTATTTTTATAATATATAAAAATGACTCTGCTTTACAATGGTCTGCAGAATTCAATTAGAAATTGCAAGTTATGTGCAACCATTATATATTTTCATGATGATTTTCTATTTGAAATGGCTTTGTTTTAAAGGCTGTTTATCATAAGAGTCATATCTGAACACTATAACTTCTCCATATAAACCAAAGCACTAAATATACAAGATCACATCCCATTTGTTATTTTATATAAAAGCTTACGGTTGATTTGCTTTGCAAAAATTATTTCAAAACCCAACTACTGCTCACTGTTCTATATTTTATTATACTGTAAAAAAAGTATGCTAATGTAGCCATACCTTAAATGCTACATAAAATGTACACTAAAAAAATACATTTTCCTATTTGACTATTGAGGATAGTGAATGCAATAACAAGATATCACATTATTTATTTAACTTGGATTCATTTGTTTGCTAGATAACAAACCAGAATGGCACATCTATTGTTGCAAGAAATAATTTTGTCTAGAGTTATATTTGTATAAAACAGAGTCATTAATAAGAGTGTAAAGCAATACAATGTCTGTAGCAACTATATTTGGCAGATGCTCACCAATTGCTGTTTCTGCTGTAATAAATATTTGCTGTTTTTTTGTGTGTTGAGGATTTACACTGCTAACTTTTACTTAGTTGGCAAACATAACAAAAAAAAAATGTCAGTAACATACACATCACAGCTGTAAATACAAAATCAAAGCTATCATGAACAAATAAATACCCATGACTTACACCATTACTAATGTGCTGTGATGTTAAAATGTGTGCCATAGGTATACAGCATTGACATGCAGAAAGGATTCTCCATACACATGTGATAAGCCATTCTCTATATGCTGCAAGTACTGTTCTGCATTTTCGTTCACTATATCCTTATATAATTAAAAATCAAATACCAAAATGTAATTTGGAAGGTGCAATACCACTGTCCATTAACACTTACTGTATGTCTTTAAGTGTGACAGTGGCAAGCTGTTCTGTACATATTATGTTGTGCAAACTGTGTGGCATGTAGAGGGTTTGAAAACCGCACACATTGCTGGTTTTATAATATATTAAATTATAAGCCACCAAGATTACCTCACCCAGTACAATGTTCCTTCATACTGTATTTCAACAATAGATGTAGAATTTTAGCAATATTTTATTTTTGTAACATAGATGATATGTAATTCATGAGATGTATTTTTTATTGGAACAGGTCATATTTGTTGATACACATTGTTGTTTGTGTCTATGGTGTCAAATAGTATATTTCTGTCTGATGTATTTTCATCTGGATGTTTAAAGTAAAAATATGCTGTCCTTTCTGACAATAAATCAAATCAGGATGAGTTATGTTTTAGTGTTTTGTTTTATTAACACACATACACACACACACACACACACACACACACACACACACACACACACACATGCATACAGTGCCTATAGAAAGTCTACATCCCCTTGACCTTTTTTTTCACATTTTGTTGTGTCAGAGCCTCAGAGTTTCCTGTATTTAAATTAGGATTTTTTTCCACTTATCTACACACCATACTCCACACTCTTAAAGGAAAGGTTTTTATTGAGAAAAAAATTATATATTAAAAATACAAAACTGAAATATCATAATTTGAGAAGTTTCCACTCCTCTGAGATAATACTTGGTGGAAGTATCTTTGGCAGCAGTTACAGCTGTGAGTCTGTTGATAGGTCTCTACCAACTTTGCACACCTAGATTTGGCAATGTGTGACCGTTCTTCTTTACAAAATTGTTCAAACTCTGTCAAAATCCTTGGGGAGCACTGGTGGACAGCAATCTTCAAGTCATGCCACAAATTTGATTAGATTTAGGTCGGGGCTCTGACTGGGCTACTCAAGGACATTTACCTTTTTGTTCCTTAGCCACTCCAGTGTAGCTTTGGCTGTGTGCTTTGGGTCATTGTCATGCTGAAAGGTGAACTTCCATCCTATTTTCAGCTGTCTTGCAGAGGGCAGCAGGTTTTCCTAAAGGACTTCTCTGTACTTTGCTCCATTAATTTTGCCTTCTATCCTGCCGATGAGAAACATCCCCATAACATGATGCTGCCACCACCATGCTTCACAGTAGTGATGGTGTTCTTTGGATGATGCGCTGTGTTGGGTTTGTACCAAACAATGCTTTGCATTTAGGCCAGAAAGTTCCATTTTAGTTTCGTCAGACCACTAAACTCTTTGCCACATGGCTACAGAATCTTTTTTTGTATACTTCAAACAGGATTCAAGGTGGGCTTTCTTGAGTCATGGTTTCTTTCTTGCCACCCTACCATACAGGCCAGATTTGTGGAGTGCTTGGGATATTGTCACATGCACACTTTGACCAGTCTTCGCCATAAAAGCCTGTAGCTCTTGCAAAGTTTCCATTGGCCTTTTGGTAGCCTCTCTGATCAGACTCCTTCTTGCTCGGTCATCCAGTTTGGAGGGACAGCCTGATCTAGGCAGGATCTTGGTGGTGCCATACACATTCAACTTCTTAATAAACGTCTTGACTGTGCTCCAAGGGATATTCAAGGCCTTTGATATTTTTTTATACCCATCCCCTGATCAGTGCCTTTCAACAACTTTGTCCCGGAGTTCTTTTGAAAGCGCCTTGGTGCTCATGGTTCAGTCTTTGCTTTGAAATGCACTACCCAGCAGAGGGAACCAACAGGGACTACTGAATTTATTCTGAAATCATGTGAATCACTACAACTTAACACAGGTGGAGGCCACTTAACTTGGTGTGTGATTTCAAAGGAGAGATTTCTTACACCTGATCTAGTTTAGGTTGCTAATACAAGGGGATGGATACTTATCCAACCAAGCTATTTCAGTTTTTATTTTTAATCAATTTTCTACAAATTTCTGGAATATTTTTTTCACTTAGAATTGGGGTAGGATGTGTAGATAAATGAGAAAAAATATATATTTTGATACATTTTAATTCCAGACTATAAGGCAACAAAAGGTGAAAATTTAAAAGGGGGTCTAGACCTTATATAGGCACTGTGCACAGCTAAGCTGTTTACCAGGGTTTTTTAAACACAAACTTCTTGTATTAAATGCTTTTTCTAGGTCTGGTGCTACAGGCTTCCTCGTCTCTGATCTTAGCCCTTTCACAGCCTTTTTTTTAATCTTTTTTTAATCCTGTTTTTATCACTGAAAACAAGATCTATGGAAAGAAAACATATACATCTCAGAATATACATGGCTATAATGCAAGTGAGTTAAAACTATATGAATTCTTAAAAAAGAATGATGTTCTGCTAAATGAATTTGCTTTAAAAAAAAAAAAAAAAAAAAAAAAAAAACAGCGCTACCACATGCAGTCAATAACTAATTAGTCATTTAAAATTGCTGTTATGTTACTGGGCACCTCTTTGAACTGGTGTTTCTGTTTTATACATTCTAAACTAATGTATTTATGTGGGCCTGTTATAAATATTGCTGATAATGTTGCTGGACTGCCAGACATGACAGGTTGTTTGATTCTGAAATGTTACAGAAGACGATAATTACATTCCATGTAAAAAAAAAAAAAAAGGTTCCTAGCTTTTTTCATATTTAACAACAGCAATAGAAGTCAATCCACTGTGGCTCTGTTAAGGGTATCTATGGATTATGGTGAGAATAGGAATCATATATATATATATATATATATATATATATATATAAACTTGTCAAAAATTATTGGCCTTTCTATGTATTTAATGTAATGACTTTATTAATAGTATACAATGTGCTGTAGACACACAAATTTGTGAAGGAAATAATTGTTTAGACAGAGAATGATTCTTTGTTTGCCATATACTTAATTGTTTTAATTTGAAATATACTATTGCATAGAGCGGCTATTCTAAATGCAAATCAATGAATATAGGAGTAGGAAAGATGCAAGTAAGCATGGAAAGATGAATTGAAATTGATGAAACAATATGTTATAAAGTAAACTGGGGGCACCCTCCCATGGGGAAGATAAGGAACTATACAATCGGGATTGCATTTATTTTAATGCATTCACTTTTGGGAATAGAGGCCAATTTGGAAGACCTCATCTGTTTAAATCACATTTTATATGCTCAACTATTGGGTATTGGCAGTCATTTAATCTGTTTCTGTAGATATGTATAGAAAATGATATGCAATATCATATAAGCTATCTAAATTCCTACCCACCATACTGCTAATGCCATGGAATAGTTTGATCTGTGTGTGTTTGGTGGTAATATCAGGGTAGACAGCTGCTGATTGACAAAGTATCATTTTCTCATAGTGAAGCTTTTTTTGGAAGCAATCTTTGTTGACAGTCACAGTCTGTCAAACAGTAAACCATTCCCATATTCCCATCCTTTGGGAACCCCACTGAAACAGATTAAAAAATAATTTAATGCTGTTAATCGAGTAATTTGTATTCCAGGTCATGACCTTAAGCCCCTGAGGTAATTCAAAGATATTTGTGCAGATACAAATAAAATCAGTACATTTCCCTGAATTCAATATTTTAATTTTTACCAGTCGGTGAGTATTTATTATATTAGTGCAGTGTGGAATGACATCACTGCATGGGTTCCTATAGAAATTATACAGTAGGCAATTACTGAATGCCTATTATTTACAGATATCAGCAGCCAACTCATTCAAACTAAAAAAAAAATAAATATTGAAAATAGCCTGTGATCCTTGCATTCAGTGATTTTTTTTTAAAAAAACGTTGTTCCAATATTTTGGGAAATACAGCCTTTTTTAAGACATTGACCCAGGTCACACAAGCACTGTTAATCATGAGTGCTCAGCAAAGGGTTTTGGATGGTAACTGAACTGTTAATTTTATTTTACAGTTCTGTTTTTGGAAATAGATTATTGGAGGGTGTCTACAGAGAAGTGGTGATGTTGTTTGAGAACTATTGACAACACTCTGTCATTATATAACTTGTTAGTGTGTCCCAGTGATCATTGTAAAGGTGTTAATCTGTTTCGAAAAAATCAGGTTAATTGATTTAAATATATAGGGGTACATAGTTAGATTTTTTATCACATATAGTAAGCATTTGGATTATGTGCTGGCCACAGTGGGGATAAGACTTGCATTGTTAATGCTGGAAAACAATTTGCTATGCAGTTTCAATTACACAGTATTGATTTGTGGTGACGTTGTCTTCTATAGTGCTTTTCAGTATGAGTGCAGAACAAATTAAGTGGTCTTGATTATAATTCATGTTCCATCCTGTGGCTAACCTCACTTTTGAATTGGTAGTATCCAGCTGTGTGAAGGAGATACCTCTGTCTTACTCTATTGTACAAACGTACACAAAATAATAATACACTGGGGTACTGTCAAAATAGAGTAGACCTATAGAAGTGCTTGATGGATTCTTTCTTTTTTTTTACCTGGTACCATGCTAGGTTAAACAAAATTCTGTTTGAATTCCTTTCTTTCATATAGTGCTGCAAGTTCATTTTGCCTTGAGAATGATCCCATGCTTTTAATGTATTCTTTCCTGTTATTAGCCAACCAGCTACTTCCTCAAATGACTCACATGCTGTGACCCTGAACACACTGCTGAAGAGAAATGACATAAAAGTAAGAGACTACCTGAAAGCAAGACATGCAAACTGAAATGTTTCTTCAACCGAGTGTGGTACCAGGTGTATATTTTAAATGAAAATGCACATTTACTATAACATACACTTTCAAAATTGCACATTTGAGTTCCACACAGTGCAATCCCAGTTCCCATGTTTTCTCCTCCATCAGATATAAGCTACAACAAGTACAATAGCATTTTATCAGGCACAATAAACTTAGTCCTACTTTAAAACAGGTGTCAAGGATATTGAGAAGCAGTATCAGTATCAAATGAATATAAATTAAAAGGGTATATAGACAAAAGTCAATTCACGTACACTTTGATGAAAATGTTATCAATGCCATTTTTACGTAATAATTCTGGACAAGGGGCTTCATGCCAGGACACCTAGGGTATGAAGTACTTGAGACTGTACGGTACTGAACAATCAATTTGAGAAAGTAGAGTGTGGATCCAACCTGCCTCTAGTGGTATCAGGATGAATTAACTGCACAATAATGCTGAAGGAACACCAATGACGACTTTAAACAATACATCGGACTCTTTCGTGGAGAAATTGCAGCATGCACTGAAAAATGATCAAATTAATAGAAACAGCAGATTTTGTTCACACATTATCCCCTACAGTATCTATGAAAGTTGAAATTTGTCCCAAGGCCCAATTAATGTGAAAAGAGGTACTCCTGGTGAAAGAAGATGAATAGTGCTATAGCATAGATTCATTATCATTAGATCTCTGGAATATTGTTGCTGTATTAAGACATATGTGTGATTCATGCATGCATCACTTAATCAATCATCTGTACGGGGGAGCTTGCATTTGCCATTGTGGCAAAGTGGTTAACTGTGTACAGGTGCAGGAATGCAGTGATTAATGAACAGACAGACAACGATAATCCAGGTGCAATGTTATTTTATTTTTAAATTGAATTGTCTGATGACACACAAAACACAGTCAATAATAATGGTGATAAGCAATACAGCAGCATGTATTGCTTTATTGAAATCCAGGGGTTGGTCCCAGAATAACAACAGTTCCGTTCTTAAATACCCACACAAAACACAAAACATATACACAAGTCCACAGTGTGTGCTAAGGTTCTCTGGATCGTGTTAACCGTCTAATAAATAACAAACAGTACAATTAGACTTTGTTTGTTTTAGACAAAACAAACAATAAACACTCACAGTTATTTTACTTTTGTCATTCAGTGTTTCTCTAAACCGTAAACAAAGGAACAGATCACCTAGCTACATCCCATATTTGTACCTTCAGTCACAGCCCCTTGATTAGCGAGTGCAGACGTTTCTCCTCCAATCCGAGGTTACCACGTGGCTTTCCGTCTGGGACGATGACTTAATGTACCACAGTTGAGCCCCCTTATAGATGGCCGACTTCCACCTAACCCTGGGAATGAATTGTCAGGCCATGTGGTCCAGGGCACTCTGTTCCCTTTACATTGCATCCTCATAGGTCAGGAGGGAGATGTATCACCAAGAATAATTTTGTCTCTGTCACAGCCACCCACAGAGGGACAAACAGGAACATTGTTATTAATCTCTAATTGTCACACACTGTTCACCGAGAAGCCAGCAGCTAATGCAGCCCACCTGCTTCCAGCCATTAACACCATAGTGCAGACCTCCTAACTTTTCAACTGCTATGATATTAGATAACTTCTTACTAGCAGGTCCACTTCCTATAGGCCTTAGTTTTAAATAAAAAAATATGTTTATTGTTCCGCTTTTCCAAGATCCTGCCCCCTTTTCCCTTCCATTTAATCAAAGGGGCTTCAAGTTAACCAAACCTAAACAGGCACACTGTTTTCATCTTGTATAACTGAAACAACACTGCACTTACCGTTCTAATTGAATCTCTAAGTACGTATTTCATTCATCAGTATTGTTTACATACT
This sequence comes from Polyodon spathula, assembly GCF_017654505.1. NCBI lineage: Eukaryota > Metazoa > Chordata > Actinopteri > Acipenseriformes > Polyodontidae > Polyodon > Polyodon spathula. The sequence continues at coordinate 12,837,714 of NC_054543.1, forward strand.
GTTGAGCTCAATGAAGCCACTTTTAAGTACACCCAGCAACAGTGAACACCACGCTAAATCATAAGATTGAATCATTTTTAGGTTGTAACCTCTCAGAAATAACTGTTCAACCAACACATGCATACAGTAGATACAAGCTGACATTGCCCAGTGAATTTAAAGACTTGAATGTATTGGGACTGGATCTCATATTAAGCTTGGCTTCAAGTTTGTAATTTGAATGTGTTCTTTTGGAGTCCACATCTTGTTTATCATTTATTACACACTCTTTTCATTGGCTAATATCCTTCAATACAGTAAAACAATTAATGTGTAGCATATTTGTTGTCTCTGTGAGGCCCATTGCTGTCTGTCAAAAAATCCACACTCCAGGCATATGCTCATGATCAAGTAATTAATTAACAGAGAACCCATGATAAAAGTCTCTTCTCTGAAAATACACAAACACGTTTAAATAACAAGAAACCTTTTTTTTTTTTGACAATCAAAGTCAACAATTCAAACAAATTGTTTTTAAAGTTTGGCTTTTTTTGTGACCTCACACCTCAGGACATGATTTGTTAAAAATTATTATTATTATTATTATTATTATTTATTATTATTATTATATTATTATTATTATTATTATATATTATTATTTCATCTAGTTGTGATATAGATGTGTAAAATCAATAATAAAGATCAAGTTGATTTACTCTTTGGAATAAAAAAGGTTTTGGTGTTGTGTTCCAGGTGGAAGGACAATATCTTAAGAAAACTGAATACCTGTATCACACAGTCATCCCTTACAGTAATAATCCTATTGCTTGTGCACAGACAGGGCAATCTAGCCTACGTGGCGGAAATCAATTCCACAGCACAGTACAAAAAAGGATAAAAACAATAACAGGTTGTGTTTCAGCACTCTAACACAACGCATGGCGGTTTCCAGACCTACAGTTACTGTTTACGAGCCTGTGGAGCTGTCTTTTCATATTCTGTGCATTTCAGAATCCATCTTTTAACAATAGAAACTTTAACAAGCAGTTATCTGCAATAGGTGAATTATTCCATTTTTTGTGAAAGCAGGGAGAGTATATATATATATATATATATATATATATATATATATATATATATTATATATATAATATATATATATATATATATATATATTTCTACTGCAATACAAGCAACAAGCAGTTTGTAAGGCTAATTACAGATTATGTTTTTTGTATTTTTAGTGGGAACAGGTCTTTTGAATTCAACATGATGGAGACAGTCCAAAAGCAGTATAAGGACCAATACAAAATGAGGCTGCAGTCTGCCCTGAGACCTCCTTGTATCATTGTAGAAATGAGCAACACTTATTGATAAAGCCTCAGAATAAATGTCTGAGAAAAATCAATAAATATAATCTTGCCAGAATTATTTAATGAAGAATGTATGAGAAGCAATACATTAATAAACTAATTATCCTGATAAGACCGCCTTCCCATTAGAATAATGATCGATTAACTGTTTGTGGCACAATCCAATTAGTTAAAAGATTTATTGTTACAGGTTTTTTTTTATTTTTTTGTTTTCCCTTCTCATACTTTTTTTTTGTTATGTTCGCAATCATTCTAAATAGTTCTAGCACCTGTTGCTATGTTATTATCACTGTACTCTGCTGCTCAATCTAACTTGTGATTGCAGATCACAGTTCTGTTTTGCCATTTATTTATTTATTTATTTTTGGTATTCTCGTTAACCAAAAGAAATGTGATATTGTGACCATTTAACTGTTAAAAGCAGAGTTAAGCTAGATCAACCATTTCTGGGAAATGTGACCAAAACATAGCAATCATCATACAGTATTGACAGATGTCAAGCGTCAAATGTAACTGCTTCTTTTTTTTTACATGTGGCACACTGTTCTAATATTTTATTCAAAAGTCAAAACACAAAAGTGTCTATAATAATGTATTTGACCAGCCATAACAGAAAAAAAACAACATAGCTGTCTCCAATAAATCAATGCAGATTATCTTTAAAGCAACCATGCCTGCTATCAATGCCCTTACTGTACCTGTTTAGGGATGTCTTCAATCATTCTGGGCGTTCTTTTGTTATGTAGTTCTTTGTTTTTCGGTGGTGTAATCCTAGTTTAATAAGCCACTTAATTTTGTTTTCAACCATAAATCTTTTTTTAAAATATAATACTATTATTCTGCCTTTGTATACGCTTGACCTGAAATAACAGTGTCTGACCATTACATAACAATCAGCAGCCTCGAAATTTATTTTACTTTTTGCATGTTTGCCATCATAATAGAATGAAACAAATCAACATTTTCATAGATCATTTACTTTTTTTTATCCTTAGCTCTTCCAAGGCAGGCATAATTGGAATGATTTATACATTTTCATAGATTTCCAAAGAGTTTATGGTAACTGTGTAGTTAGTCTACATAAATCTGCTGAGATCAAATCTAGGGTGTTTTTAAAAGGAAAATATGACTTTCTTTGGTTTGGTTTTTTCTATGTTTAAACAAACAAAGAATCAAACAATCTGTCTTAAGTCAACACTGCTGGAAAAACACTGCTTATTCCAATTCCCTGGTGACTGTGAAGTTTGGTCGGTATGAGTCCTGTGGCACCGTGTAACACAGAACCTACTTCTTGCAGGGTCTGCGAAGTGGGTGTATTCAGGGATGCGTAATGGCAGTAGATGTAATATTTGCCACAGTGGGAAAATAACTTAAAAAAATACAAGTAAAATATACAGTCTTACATAACAGAGCTCCAGTATTCTAGACTGTGTTTTTATTTATTGTTTTAAATGTAACATGTTGAAATATGTATTCAGCTTCATGCATTAATCATTAAAAACGAACAAGTTTTTAGAATTCGTATGAAACAGTTCAAAGTGACCGCTTAGCATTGTGTCTCTAAAATGTGATACTGTGTGTTATACAGTGTAATACCTTATTTAGCTAATGTTCCAAACTTGTGTCATTTAACAATTCGTAGCTACTCTAATTGAAGATGGGCATTGGCGTGTCCGGAGAAGATAGCAGAATGAAATACAGTAGAACTTGTTGTGAGTGGGAAGATTTTTCAGGGTTATCTGGTAAGACAAATTAACTGGATAAATTAAATGTATGCAATAACGTTTATCAAACGTATATAGCTAAAACATTTTAGAAGGTTTACTATCCGATAAAAGAATCTTTCAATTGTGACGTTGACTGTGACGGCAGTTCCGTATGTCTATGGCAAATCACATGAAAATGTATATGTAGATGTGCTTTTGAGCAGACAGAGAGCAAAGACATACCAAAATCAACCATATCCAACTTTTGGTCTCCTTAAAGCCCATGTGAAAGTTATTTTTAATGATGTTTAAATTGACAGAACTAATCAGTTTGAAAGCTCCAGTGCCACAATCCTGTTGAAATTGAATAGTAAACAAGTTACTCAGTGCTGTATCTTTTGTAGTACCCTTATATCTGGATGTTGTATGTTTTAAGTGCCCAATAATAGCACATTTCTTGCCTCTCATCAATGTGTTGGTCTCTCACTGGGCTACATACTCTTTTTTTATTTCTACATTTTCAACTGTTTTGTTTTAGTTTTACATTTTAAAAAACAACAACAATTAATTATTTGAAAATATTACCACACCCTTCCATGTTGTAAAATGAATGTGCCTAACAGTACCCTTGCCTGCAGTAATGTTAAACTAAAGCCCAAGTCACTCATGAAAGAGTTTTAAAAAGTTCTCATTACCATGCATGGGCTTGACATTTTATTTGCAATGGATTATTTCAAACTGTCACAAAGCCATTCCCTTGGTTTTATTTCACAAAAATGACATTTTAGACAATGCAAAGAAAAAATCCCACAACAATGCGTTTGTAAAAACTTTCAATTAAAAAAAAAAAAAAAGACTAAAGTGATCTTTCTTTACAAAAGGTGGCTCACAATAATCTTTTTGGCTTTTCTTTAGTTGATGTTCTTTTGGGAAGAGTCCATTTAGATGCTCAATAACAGAGAGGTGTATTTCCTCTAATTGGACAGTCTCTAGAGGACCAGTAATTGAAGGCACAGTATAAAAAATGTCATAAAAGGGTTTTTTCTGTAAGTCTCCAATAAATGATTTTTTTTACTATTCAGTCTTTGACCTTAAAGTGATGACGCACAGGAAAAGAACACAATTGGAAAGCACAGTGCTCCTGTAACAGTATTTTTTTTTTTTTATTAACTATAATATACAAGCCTATTCCTTGACTCAACAAACAGGTGATGCTTTGAAGTCTGTTATTACTTCAGTAGAGATGTAAAATCTTGTGTTCAATTCAGACTATGAAATTATTCTAATTTAAAACAAGTTTGTCCCTGGGAAAAATTCCTAATTATATACAGGGATTTTTATTTATTTATTTATTTTTTTAATCCGATCTACTTTCTACTGGTCATGCCAAATAAAATGAAATAAGACAGGACAGCAAATATTTAAAGGTTCATTTCATCTGAATTACTACTGTAGTCACATAATATATGTGTTGTGCATAAATGTATGTGTTAGAAACAATCCCATTTATCTGCCTTTCCTGAACCTAATCTGGTTTATCTTTAAAGTTATACACCCTACCTCGTCTCCCTCGATTTATCCACTTTAGAGGCCATTACAATGACAGTAAACTCTGCAGAGAATGGGGCATATATTTTGGTTGAAGGGTATAGCAACGTTATACTTTCTTACTTTATAGTTTATTATTAATTACAAAATTCAGAGTAATACAGGACATTATGAATGCTATGTATCACCAATGGTTACCCTGGTCATAGGTCTAATCAACGCCTGTATGTGCATTGAAGTAGTTCTATCCAATAAAATAATTCTAGAAATATAACATGTTGCACACAACTTCCATTCGCTATATTGGCCTCACGTTATATAAACATGCATTTTTATTTTCGAACACCTGGTACATTCTTAGTTTGAGTGCCTTACTTTAAGTAATTATTTGGTTTCTGTTTCCCAATTTTATTGCAGCTGTGTCATCAGGGTCAAAGCCTGTTATTGACTGCAAAGCACATTAGTTAGCATGTCAAACACTTACTATTTAAGATCTATTTCTTACCACTAAGTAGCGCTAGTAATATTATCACTACCCCTTCTTGTGTTGAAGATATTTTGGTTCTGTTTGAATTATTTGCATATTATAAATTAATGTTGAAAAGAAAAAAAAAACACTTAAGAAAAAAGGATTCTCAGCACAATTTAAAAAGGTGGGCAATCATAACATTAATAAAGCTCATTAGGGGTAAATTGATTAAAAAACATTGTTAGCATTGCTTTCATTTTAGCTACAGTATGACGTGTTTATCCATCCCTTCAGTGTAACTGTTCTAATAATTCAATTGATGGACTCTATATGCTTGGAACACTGGACCCAGATACCACCTTTCATAAAATAAGTACACACATGTATGGAACACATCTAGATCTCAATCAATCCATCAAAAATGAATACATTACTCGTAACAGTGGACTCTGGGATCAGGGACACAGGAAAGGTGATCACATTCAGCAGTACCATTGTAATAAAATAGAAAATGTCCACCTTTCCTGTAGTGAAATGGAATGACATATGAATATTCAACACAGCAGGTCAAATGAGGTTTGTACTTGGAGATTAATCCTCTGCATTTGTAGGTACTACTCACAGGAGTTTTCTCTAATTACATCAGCATCATGTAAAAATGAAATCAAGTGCTTTTTTTTGTTTTGTCTTCTCTCATATTGAAAAATTGGACAACGAGACAAGCAAAGGAATTCTCTGGCACACACAATCCCAGGATATAAAGCTAGATTTATTAATGTAGTGTTGTTTTAAGACCTACAGCCACTAATGTAATCCAAAATATTTAAGTAGCATTTAAAATATATTAAAAATAACTTATGAGGTGACTATGGTGTGGTTTCCAGACCAGACCACTACATGATATGAACATGCAGTTCCAGTTATTTGGATCCTCAATAACAAACAATTATTAACACAGTTTTACATTTGCATTACTTGTCACATTCTAGTTTTATAAAAATATACACACTATATATATATATATATATATATATATATATATATATATATATATATATATATATATATATATATATATTTACGAAGAACATTTTTTCATTTTTTTTTTTTTTTTTTTGCTATGGGACGAACAAAGGTTTTGTCCAATAATCCAGGTTTTTTTGTATTAGACAAGACTTAAATAACATTTCAGATCTGAATTATACAGTATTAATTTGATTGTTGCAACTATTTTCACGAACATTAATATTTTAAAGTGCTTTTAAAATTATTAAACAATACTACTAACAATACTATAACCACTACTAAGACTGCTACTACAATAATAATAATAATAATAATAATAATAATAATAATAATAATAATAATAATAATAATAATAATAATAATAATGAGTGGTGAATTACACTGTTTTTGATACTGTTGTTACAAATATAAAAAAAAACATTGACAAAAAGAAAGGTACAGTATTTATTTCAAATGCCAGTCCCTGAAAGATTTTTGAATCTTTTGTTGTGGTGGTGCTTTTAATTCAGTGTGCATAAGCTTCTGCTATTAGCAGGGACTTCAGAAGTTTCTCCCCTCAAATGCCTGCAGGTTGAAGACAGTGTCCAGGTACCTCTTCAGCTCTGCCAGGTGAGTGCATTTATTGCCTGTGGCAGGGGCAGCCGCTGGATCACGACCAACATACCTTAAAAATAAAATTGAGTATATTAATTATAAAAAGGGAAGCTATCTTAAGAACTAAAATGTTTGCCTCCTGCAGGCTGATTAAAAGAGACAGTTCTGTTAATCAAATGGCCAAATCTGGAATTTATTTTTTATCTTTTAATTTATCTGGAAAGACAAACTCAATGTTTAGGATAAGCTTGACATTTTATCTCAAAGATACACACCATATTGGGCGACTGTTTTGCAGAACTGTAAGAAAACGAGGTTTGATGTAATCATAGTAGCCCATGTTCTTATGCTCTTCCTGGCACCACACAAGTTCAGCATTTGAGTACTTCTCTGTCTCATTTTTAACCAAATCAAAAGGGAATGGGGATATCTAAAAAGATAAAGGCAGAACTGGAATTAAACACGATGTACTACAGAAACACAGTGAACTTATTGTATAGATAATTTACTGTACTTTACCAGAATTCAATATAAAAAACAATACGGTTTGGGTCTGTGTAGTTACTGAAAGACCGTAGCAATTCAGACAGGTTTACCTGTTCCAGCCTACAAATAGCTACTTCGTTTTCCAGATCCTGTTGTTTTCTTTCCTTTGCTAGCTCATAATACACCTTTCCGGTGCAGAATATGACCCTCTTCACTTTGTCTGGGTTCTGGGCTGCAGGTCCCTCTTCAGGAATCACTCGCCTGAATCTGGTCCCTGTCAAACACCACATCCAACATTTTAATTGAAACATCTGCATCAGTATGCCATACCACTCCTGTTCTGCCCTGCAGAAAAGAGCACTCCATACAGTGCTCTCAAACAGTCTGAGAGGGTCAACGTATGCTTCTAAAAGGACCAGGAATACATTATACAGAAAACCTTAGAAATAAAGCAGAAAGAGGGTTTGTTTGTGAACAAAAACAAAGAATCACTGAACTTAATTTTTACGAGGCAGCACAAAGATCATTACATTTAAGCTCCTTTAACAAGGATGCTTAAAAAGAAAAAAATATATATAGACTTGCTCCTTTTCAATGTTTATTTTTCAGAGATTCACAAAATGCTGTAATGAACCCAAAAAACCCACCATATTGCTGTAGAATCGTTTAAGGATTTTGTTACTGATGAATTCAAAGTATATACAGCCTGGCTGTCCCATAAGTCAGGCACCATTGGCCTAATTGTTTAACTCTGTCGATTTGTTTATTTTAAATACATGAAAGTGTTTTTAGTATGCCTTGTCCTTACTATACCTTGCTATAAAATACAACTATGGCTGTTGAATCATTTCCTACCACAAGAACTCAAAATGCACACCAATGGAAAGTGCGTGATATGTGTGTAACAGAAAAAGGCAGCCACAATATGCCAATCATCAGCAGGTGTCAAACAAAACCCACCTGTTGTAATTTCATCAAAACTGGATCTAGCTTCAGGAAGTCTCAGCAGAGACTTGGGAGAGAAGACAATCAACTGGAATGACAGAGAATATGAACAGACTGATTAAAGCAAATTGATGCAGAGCAGGAAGTGAGACAGATTTGATTTTCTCAGTAATTTTATGTAAATGACCAAGAATACAGGCGACGCAGCACTTCGAATGCTGTTTATCTTGCTTAATCTGTAGAAAGGCTAAAACACGTGCAAAATGTCAACTCCCCTGGGATAAGTCAACCAAACAGCCTTACATCATCATGGCCACTGTAAAAACAACGTGCATCAACAGATGCTGTTGATCATAAAAAAAACACAAACACACACATCTATTAAGACATCCTCACTTTTTATTTGTTTTGTTTTATCTTTTCAGTGTGTTTACCCATGTGTTGAGTAGAACTTATAGGGCTAGTAATAAATGGTGTGCACTTTGAAAGCCTTGATATGACTGGTCAGTAAACCTCATCAGGTTTTTAAAGCAATATGTTTAAAAACAGGGATGTGGTATTGTGTATTTTTATTATTTATATATATCTCCATCACAGAATTCCTTTTTTGATAAGTAGGTTCATAGAATTAAACCACATATGCAGAATGTTTTTTTACAATTTACATCATGGAAGTACATCAAAGGAGAAAGTCATCTCAGCTTGAAGTAAGCAATAAGGCACGACAGGGTGTGTGAGATACTCGAAGAGGCGAAGCCAAATTGCTTCAACAGCCCTGGGTGTGGTGATATTAGTGTACCACATGTCCTGAAGTGCCTTATTGCCCTTATAAAATGGGTTAACTTACTAAATTGAAAAAAATAAAGTAAAAACTTTTAAAATTAACAAAGTATTTTTTTATTTAATATCCTTCCGCCTAAAGCTGATCTAAGAAAAAAAAAAGATTTATAGATGTTGAACTGAACAATGCCACTGAAATGCCATTTTATTCCTTCTTGTAATACATTGTTTTATATCTCTGGCCATTTTCATTGTGACACAGCATGCATGAGTACGCCTTTAAATCATGCAGGACCTTCCTCACAAATCGTCCTTTGTTATATGGGGTAAGGAGGTATCCTTTCCAGATTTGTGCTACCACTTCATAGTAGTGAGACAGACGTTATTTGCATTATGAAATACCCATAATTATCAAACTCAGTAGTTTACAGCTGGCCAATGTGGAGAACTGGGCCTGTGTTAAGAAACAATTTAAAACAACACAGGGCACATCAGAAGAGATGATACCATCGTACCTGGACACATTTATGTGGCGAGAAAGGTACGGCAGGAACTGTCAAGATACGTTTATAAATATTCTGAATCAGATCACACAGCAGCACAGGGGGTGGGACAGGCGGGGCAGGAGATGCAACCAACCAGAGGAGAAGAACATGTATAGATCAGAAACATCCATTTAACCACCAAAGTCTCTTTTAAGAGCGAACCAAATCCTTTTCAAACTATTTTCAGAATGGGATAGAGAAACGCTGTAGTTCAGGGAGAAGTAGCTAGCAATCAAAATGGTGAGTTTTGAATACTTACTTTTGCTTCTTTTCACTATTTTAATTAATCACTGGTGTCTATTTCAGACTCGTACAGTATGTCATGTACACTTCAGTTACCGAAAAGGTCAACATTTATTGCTATAAATTCCAATATGTCTATTTTTTTTTTTCTTCAAAATTCTAGCAGTGTATTGATATCTACCAGTGATTTGCCACTTTTTGAAAAGAAGTGCCGACCCATGGTGACATACTGTAATATCAATACCGCCATGTGACTTGTTTTGACCAATCAGGTTAGATTATTTAAAATATCCATTGTATAATGCTTTGTAAACATGAAGTAAAACTGATATGTAAAAAATATACTTATCATTGATATGTCCAGAGTTAGAAACATTGTGACAGTGAAATGGTTAAATTCTCCTGTAGATTAAACTATTTGGTAAAAGGTGAAAGTGAGGGGTGTTGCTAAGCTGAGGAGTTTCTATAACACTTAAAATAAGAAGTTGCTATCTGAAATAGTTTACAAGATGAGATATTAGCAATTGCTGGGGCTGCATGGACTTGCAAACCTAAAAAGCTCCACTCATGAGGATGCTTAGAAAAGAGGGGGGGGGAGCAGAATATATAAGAACAAAATAATATTTAAAAAGGAACAGAAAAGAAAAAATGTCATCTCAAATGAAGGGTCAGTAAGTGAAGGATCGGACTATTAATATCTTTGAGGGATTGAGCCAATTCAAACATGTAGCCTAATTTTAGCCTCTTACATAGTGTACGTTATAAATGATCTGCTTTTCCTTCCACCCGATCATCAAAGAGAAGGAGTGAGTGTCACACTTCACCTTGTTTATGCGAAGAAAAAAAAAACAGAAAGCTGTTATAAAACTCAAACCTTTAAAGTGTATTCTCAATTAACTCATCTTGTGCGACTTATATCAATTGCCTCACACTGTAAAGGTCAGTCATCACTCATTCGCTGTTCAACATAAATTCACTTTTTGGGGGGTGACTTCACAAGGCAAGGATATTCTTTCCATTGCCTCAGCTATGGGTTAATGGAAAAGAGAAAAATGAAAGAGACTGGTGTTGTGTCCAAAAACTTAGATGTCAATTATCACATTGCTATTTTTATTATGTAACTCATGTCCATGTGAGAATATTGCATCTACATAATACTAAAGCTCATTACAGTCAAGCCCCAAATGGCTATCATGCAAAAAATCCTTGATTCATGTTATGCCTCATTAACCCTCAATACATTTACTTAAAAAAAATCTAAAAACCAGAAAAGCAAATTTGGTTTAAGACACACACATGCACACACCTTTCAAATCAAATCTATTTTTTTTTTTTTACACTTTTGGGTGTAATACATCTACAATGTAAAACCCTTAAGGCTCTCATTTTAATTTACTAAATGAAATCTCTTAACATGCTTGACAAAGCAGAACATTCACACGCAGCTGGGAATCATTTTAGACAATTTACAGTAGTAAGAAAAAAACTGGTTTCAAAGAAGGATGAATGAAGTCTTTCTTAAACTTTCTTTGGTTTGCCCAAGACAGTAAAACCCAAGGCTTTTTTATGAAGCAGTGGCTTTTTTCACAAAAAAGTACTGCATCGCTGTATTGGCCTGTCTAGCAAAGTGACCAGAGAAGGCCTGTGGTAATATACTGAAATGCGTGGTTTAATAGGAGATGCAATATCACTCATATTTTGAATAAAACAATATATTTTCCAGATTATACCTCACCTTTTAGAACTAATTTCCATTACTATTTTTCTGAAATAAAAAAAAAAAAAGTTTCTACAAAATTTCTTGTAGCCAAAAACAGTCCACAATGAGCAGAACTTAAATAAAAGGGAGACTGTGATGAGTCAAAGGGGTTTCGGTCTGCAATTCAGCCTCCCAACAGTAGAAGGCATCAAACCAACTCGGGATTTCCCTTACCAAGGTCTTGTGACCATGACAAAAGTCATCTTTTTGAGGGGCGGCACCTTGGTGAGGGGCGGAAGTACGAGTATGTAAAGTCCAGCCACTGGAGTCAAGTGAAATTAAGGATACCTGTCAGTTTGGGATTGGTGATCCACTGACTACCGGGGCGGGGTTTGCATACTAAAGGGAACGTGCTACTGTGTTCGGGGTTGGTCCTAAGGAATAGAGGTGGGGAAAAAAAGGCTGGAGGGAAGTACTTGGGAGTTTGGACTGTGTCACGAACGGAGGCCTTACTAACTTGGTTCTTTTCTGTTTTTATTCCTTTTTGTTTTATTTCTGGATTTAAGCAGAACGCGAAGAGGACTAAGAGGCTTCCGTTCCTTTATTTTTGATTACTCCCGCACTCCCTCCCTCACATCCTTCTTTATTATTTTTCTTTTTTTTCGTGTAATATTAAATAAAATTGTAATTGTTACAGGTAAATCACTGTCTGGAAAATCCATTTGTACTCACACGCCTCACAGAGACATTTTAGTTTTTTTTTCAATGTAAAATGGGGTCCACAGCCAGTACATGCTTGGGCCATTTTAATGTTTCTGTATCGCAATTCTGAAGAAAATAAATCTGACTGAGTAAACAGGTTTACATAATGAATTGCTTTTGTAAAACAAACAAAATTCACTTGTCATACCGGTTTCCGGAACGGTATCAAGATCTGTCTTCTCAACACATGGAAGAAGCTGGCAGGTGTAGAACAATTCACCACAATCCAATTGCAGTCATAGAGCTGATGGACCTCAAAATCATCTGTGATTTCCTTATTATAGAGAAAAAAAAATAACAGTGAAAATTGATGAGTATGATCTTTGATCACCATGCCCTTTACGTAAAGTGTTTTTGCAAAACAAATACAAAACATAAGCCAATGGCCATTACGCTTGCTGTAGACGTCAACACTGTTTCAATGCTTTCATGTGAATGTCTCAAGAGGCACCAGAAGAAAATTGCCCGTGAAATCAGGAGCAGGTTTAAAGGCCTGAAATAAGACCATTTACTCAGTTAAGGGTGCAGTGATTCAGTGATGTCAAAGTTTGCCATTTTGTTCCCCGGATACTTGTATGGTTCAAAGTGTTCAAGCTGGCTCTTAAACAGACAAACAGTACATAACCTACTGCACAGGTGCAAAACATTTGCCTAGTGTAATATACCTAGATATTAAAGTATTCTGACACAGATAGTGATAGTAATAATAATAATAATAATAATAATAATAATAATAATAATAATAATAATAATAATAAAAATAATAATAATAATAATCTCAAGAGGAACATGCTTGACATACGCAGTGATTAAAGCCGTGTAGTAAGAACAGTCTTCTCTGTCAACTTTGAAAATTATACATATTATTACAACTAGTGATCTTACACATATGAATAAGCCACAACTACCTGCATGCAAAAGAAAAAAGCACGACTAGGGAGATGCAAAGGACTAACTCACAAAAGGGTTTTTGCAGACGTCAATAAAAGGCACAAAAACTAAAGCTTTAGCGGGAAATAACAGACAAGATCAATTTATTATACATCTGTAGGGAATGTTTATTTTTCAAACTAGGAAACTCAGTGGGTAAATGTTATAGTACAAGAAACAGCCTGGGCCCAATTCAATTAACTTGTATTTAAAAAGCATTTTTAAAAAAACAAAACACACACGTTAAAAACACATGTGGAGCTTTTTTTTTTTTTTTTTTTTTTTTTTTTTGGATTAGTTTTAAAACATCACTGATGATGCATCAAAACAAAAAAGTACTTATTTGTACTGCTCTGTCTATTGCATGCATTCATGATTTCCTAAAATCCCTCCCCTGCGGCCAATGGTAAATTGAATTGGGCTACTATACAGGACCAACCACCACAAGTCACACTGAACTGGTTAGCGACAAAATCACCATGGTGATAAGTGTTAACCATTCGTAAATATGTACTCACTGGATAAGCATCCGAGTCATCATTGCTCATTTGCAGAAACCTTTCTGGTCTGGCTGAAGAGTGCTCTGGACCCTGGAGAGTAAAGTATAAACACTGGGTTACACCACTTTATGTACAGAATCTGCCATGTTTGTAGAGGTTACTAATGAAAATAGCAGTTTTACAAAGCAGTGCTTACAGATGAAGGTGGCCTTTAGGTGTCTATCTGGTATGACAACACATTTTGAAAGTTCTAGTATCAATAGCTTTTTTTTTTCTTTCTTTACCAGATTTCATCAATAAATAATTAGATAGAAATCCATTGCCAGACATTGCATTGATAATGATCTAGATATAAGGAAAGCAGTTCTTCAAATTTTGCCATTTAATTTCTGTTTAAACATATCTTCTTTTCTATACATTGTACTTGTTAAATAAACAGAATATTCCATGAAGTTAGCTGTTAACAATACACTCATCACTAAGGGCCCTATTCATAAAAGTACTTGCCGACTGCCGTAATAAAACGAATTTCGTTTAAAACTAACGAAAGTTGTCCATATTCCTATTCATAAAATGGTCTGAGCAACCGGGCGACTGTAGCAAAGCACTTTATGAAGAGGTTGTACCCAAGGCAACCATGCACACTTCCTTGAAGCAATACCCACAGCGTAATTTTCAGCACTTGACTACACCAACGAGCGTGTGGAATTCCCCTAACTCCTCCCTACTCTGTAGTATTCTGTGTACCAACACTCTCGGTCTCCTACTCCCTCTGTTGATCTAATACAACAGTATTTCTTAACGTTCCTCATAACTGTGCCTCATCTTGCTGGAAATAAAAGTGGGTGTGTACTAAAAATTGGCATTTGGTTGATTGGCATTTGCTGTACAAGATATCAGAGCCCTTTTTCGTTCTGGTGTGACCGTTCCATAAACGGTTTGCGATTATCGTTATCGTTCCAGGTGTGATCGGGGCTTAACGCTCCATGAAAATAAACAGGTTTAAACAGTTTATTGTGAACACAGGTAAAAGAAATAAAATGAAAACAGACCGCCGTCAGCCGCGGATCACGGTAAAGAAATAATAATAATAAACTGTATTTTAAGTCACTTGCTCTCTGCTTCACCACAATGTTTCAAAATGATTATGCCAGAGAATATGTTATTGTGTGAGTATATATTTATATTAAACATTTTCCTTCACATAAAGCTACAGATATTTTTTTTCAAAATAGGCAGTGTTAATCACAGGTATGTCAAACTTTATGTTAATGAGGTCATCATTAAGCGTTATCTCAGTTTAAAACCTGCCTTCATAAACAAAAATTGTGGCTTAACAACGCTTCTCAATGATCTCTTATGAATAGCAACAGTCGTTAAATAGGCGTCAGTGGACGAAATCCGATCATGTAGTCCTGTTTTCTCATTTAGACAGGTGTTAACCCTTTAAGAATAGATCCCTAAGTCATTAGTTGGTTATCCTCATTCCTAGAATGAATGGCCATGAAATATACTCCATTTATGCAACTGTACAAACTTGTTATTAAAAAAAAAGAAAAAAAATCTAAAAAGAAATCTGGACACCACATGCACTGAAAAGATGGCGCTTCAGCTGAAGTTAAATTGTATCCCAGGTGTCTAGAAACCGTGGCTCATTAAGAAACCACAGCTACTTCGATCTTGAACCCTGGAGAAAGAGGGGCACTGCTTCTATGTCTGGGGACTCTCATTTCACTGATAAACTTTACTGACAGCATAGACATTTTTAAATTACACAGTTACATCAGTGAAAAGGCAAACACGAGGGATCACCCACAATCTTTTTTCTAAACAAAAAAAAGGGAGAAACTATGAAAAGTTGCAACATAAAATGTTTTTTTTTTCTTTTTTTAATCTATAAGCATGTAATTTTTGAAGACGTTGTTGCCATGAATATTAAATTGAAACCTGACTCATTTACAATTCTGGTTATATGCTCATATCACAATCAACATCCTTCGGACACTTTATGTAATACAGTGAATCGTTTTAATAGCCTCTCCTGTTTACCCTTCTGATTCCCTTGATGATTTTCCCAGCTCAGTATTAAATACAAATATAAAATAACTTTAAATTGGCCACCTCCAGCCAGGTCTGTATTAAAGAGTAAGTGAATTTAAATCATATTGACAACTTGTAAAAATCCTTTTAGCATACCTCTCTAACACACTTGCCCCTCTCTAGAAGGTATAGAAATACAGATTTTAGAATATAGGACATACGTTTTACATCTTATAAAGGAAGTCACTTTTTTCCAAAGAATGTAGCAAAATTTGCAGGCAAACTGTTGACTACACAGAGAGTGGTTTCAGGAGTTATGGAGGGGGTGTTATTCCCTTTATTTTTATAGAACAAATTATCTAAGCTATTAGAAATAAATTGGTCTTTTCAAATGGAATGTTGAAAGTGGATATGATAGCTTCGAGTTCACCTTACCATTCCCTCCATGCCGTGAGGTAGAAGCAGAACTAAGCCATTGTGTCGAACCCACTTGGCTTGCCCTGAGCTGATAAACTGGTCTATGATGCACTGGGCTGTGTTGTGAAAATCCCCAAACTGTGCCTCCCAGCACACCAACGCATTGGGGCTCACCATGGCAAATCCAAGTTCAAAACCTGTAATTATAGAGAACAAAATGGAGGCCCCTTTTATACAGTAGATATTTTATCCAGGTGACTGTACTCTGTAGAAAGGTTTAATGGAATAATTCAAAGGGCAAGGCAACACTCAGGTAAGTCGGCCAATGGGGCTTCTATGGGCTTCTTTTGTTAGTTACAGTTACTTGAAATAATTAATAAAGGACCAGAGGTTATGAAAATCAAACATCCAATGTGCATGTCAGTCAATTGAGTTTACATATCTCATTAAAACTTAAAACTTTTGTGCTTTTATGTTGGTATTTATAGATACACCACTGTTTAGATCAATTTAAAAAAAGATCCTATAGTTTTCATGCTAGTTGTTAGCATAATCAGCTAGGATCTAGTTAAGAACTTACCTAGGACTCCATACTCGGAGAGGGAGCTGTTGCACACAGTATAGGGAGCTTGGTTTTCCCACAGGTGGTTCATTGGGACACAGGTCCTCCTGTCAATATCCTGGTCATGCAACACATGATGCCGGTGACTGTACAGACAACGTAAAACTGGTTAGGAATGTCTGTGGCTACATAAGCTCGCATTTGTCATTTTATTTTTATAAATATCCATTTTTATTTTTTGTACCATTTATTTTTTATAAGCAGAAGGAGATACCTTTTATTGGAGTAACTAAACAAAAATGAATCACAAGCTTTCAGACCTCAAAAGGTCTCTTCTTCAGGTGAATATAGGAAAAAGAGAGAGACTAACATTTTTTGTAAAGAAAGATTTGGCTTTTATTCAAATTTTTAAAACTTTCATCTACCAGTCAGGAAGCTCCACTGGGGAAAGACCTTTAGTAAAGAATAGCAACATTGTAACTAGTGTGTGTTATATATAGGTTGCAAGCTGTGTAAGAAATGCTCTATATGCTTCCGTCACAGTATTCTACATAGTATACTATGGTGTTTTTGATAGGGCAGTAATTGAAGGCTGCTCAGCCATGTGTATTATACATAGGGTGTGTGTTGTATTCTGTATTAAAAAAGGACATTCCATTAAACTTAATAACATTACAATGATCATACCAGAGACATTCTGAAATATTACTTTTACTCGGGACACCAGCATCACCAAGCCCTCATTCCTAAACCCCCTGTAAACTTAGACTAGACAATGACATTTCTTCTAAGCATATTTTAATAAATAAATGAAATGTATCTTTTTAACATACATATGTTTTAATGCATATTGTATTAATCAGAACAGATGCGGAAACAACGGCACCATTTAGTGGGATTGAACAGTTTTTCCAGAATTGTTGTTTTTTTCCATTTATTTATTTATTTATTTATTTATTTTTAACACAGCAGGAGCAAAATCTGGACCTTGATTATCTTGCCGATTAATCAGGGAAGTTACGAGCAGTATCCAAGGGGGAGCAATCACTCAAGCCCCAGCTCCGCCACTGGAGAACACATGGATTATCTACTTTGGGGACCTGAATGAAATTGCTCCAAATAATAATGATGATAAAACAGCAGCAAGGTTCCAAAGTTCAGTTTTATTCCCAATACTGGGCAAGAATACAGGTTCCAATTTAGTGAAGACTCCAGACTAAAGAAGAACAAGCTAGGACTGTGGCTCAGCCAACCACTCAACAGCAACAAGCCACAGTTAGTAACTCTCCAAAAAACCACAACAATGACTTGTACACGTTTCTGCTTCTTAACAGTGTTTGGTGACTGTGAAGCAATTACATAAATATCAAAAAACATCAATTCATCCAAGGCGACAGAGCAGCACAGGGTTTAAATAGGTGGTGGTCACTACAAGGAAAAAAAAAAACAGCCAAGCTTTATTTTGCAGACAGTTCATTGTCAGTTTACAATGACAACTGATGTTAAAGAATGCTAAAGAATGCTTATGTAATATCTGCTTCTAAAACAAAAGTCATTTTCCTGGCACTCCCTGATACAAATGAAGATATATTTTCCTTTTAAAAATGCTAAGTATTTAAAAAGGAAAAAGCGTATTTAGTTGTCCCCCAGGAATGCCAGAGAAAACACAGTGAAGCTTAAAATAAACAGCAGCTCTTTACCTTTATAGCTACCAGTGGTTTAATCAATCTGGAGGACAAACCGTACAGCAAAGCAGATTCGCAAAAACAGATGACTGAATCAGTTACTATAATCCATTAACTCCCCAAGTAACGAGCAACAGCTGCAGACTGAAGCAGAGCAATATGTTCAACCCCAAGCACTTTGCTGATTAACTGGGCCAATAGCATCTTTATGATTTGTATATGCTCAGTAACCAGAGAATGAATATAATGCAGATCAAAATGGTCCTCCTTATGTTCTTCGCCTATTATGCTCACGATATAACTGTAATTAACCTTGAGGTATCAAAACTGAAAAAAATCACATGCAATTTGCCAGAATCCATCTTTAAACTTTTGTCATTAATCCAATAACCTTTTTGCTGAAAGTGATTACAATTTAAAGCTCATAGTATACTAAAAGTGTTTAATTGTAGACCAAGTTATTCCTAACACTTTTGTTAAATGTAGGACATGGTTACATTTCTACTGGACACCACCTGTAATGGAACTTTACAGACAGCATCATATAATATAGCAGTGTACTAACTACAAAGACACCATGTCTATGTGTAGTCTGTATCATTGATATGATCTTATTTTGACAACACCGGTAATGGAACTTCAGTAAGAAAATCACAGAATACAGCTATGTGCCGAACATTCGGATGAACAGCGATGACTTTTAATAACCTGTTTAATATTTTTTCAGTCGTTATTACGTTTGTCAAAGTTTAGGACATAATCCATGTTTCTGAAAGTTATGTTTGGTCACCCAGTAAAAACCTCCTTGATAATATGTGCGGTTTGTCTATCCTATTTTATTCTCTGTGTTCTTTGCAAAGACTAAAAAGGTTAAGAGGAAACAGGTGAGCAGAGCCCTAAAAACAGGATTAGCTATGAAGTACTGTAGACAGTACATATTATTTTATTTGTTAGGCAACACCGATTACTCACCTAAATGTGCCTCTTTCAACATCCTGCCCACTTAGACGAACATGGATTCCTTCCTTCAGCAAAGAACCAAACGCCATGTATTCAGCCAAAGCCCAGTCAACTGTGCGGTTCTTTATCATATTGGCTCTGCCTTTAAGAATACGGGAAAGGCCTGACAAAAGAGAGATGTGACCACATTCAAAAGCCCGTAGAAGCAGGACCCATGTCATAGAGTTCTTCCTATAAGAACATACTTCGTTATTTTGCATGGCTCTATAAATACACTTAGCTATACATTACACTTTTTTTAATATATCTATTAACAGGTGCAGCAATGTAGGTCCTGTCTTGACAGCACAGTTTCTTCCGATTACAGATTAGAACATTTACATCAGTGTCTTTTTACATCTCTGTGGGCTCCGTCAGTTTATGCTAATTCTGTGAGACACAACACACGGGGGCTTTCGAAAGGAGGCAGACAATTTACTCAGCACTACTGCTAAAAAGGCCACAGCAGAGGCACACAGCAGAGTGGTGAGGGGACATAGCACTGCAGCTGCCTTACTCTAACGATTAAAAAAGGACTTCCGATGTATTCCAATGTAAAAAAAGCGAGGCATACCCAGGGTTTTTATATTGATAGTTTTAAAGCAAGGACCCCTTCAGTAGCTTGCTTACTTAATTATATGGAAACTGTATAACACTAAAGCGAGTAGAAGTTACCGTGGCCACTTGCAGGTAAATTGCCCACTCCATAGCACATGTATGAACTGGATTTATTTATTTGTTTTAATAACGGGCCCAGTGTGTGGTAAAATCGTTAACAAGCCCTTTCAGGGATTGCTCTGCACTACTTCAGTAATGAGGTGAAGTAAGGAATCTATCTCTGGTGGAGGATAACCTTTTTGTATTTGCTTTGCTGCTAACTGCATGACTAGTTACCACATGGCAGGTTGAAGAGTCGGCATTAACAGATATAGGCCACTGGGGAACCAGTGGGTATGAAGAAGCACTTCACAGGTAGCAAGAAAAAGTACACAGGGGGAAAAAAAGACTGAATAAAAACAGGTTATAAAAAGTAATAAGCCATTGGGCAGTAACTAGACAGAAATGTCATTACTGCCCATACCTCATTCTGGCTACACTATAGACATACTTTTTGTAAAAAACATAACCAGAGTCTAATTCGAGCTCCTGGCAGGTTATTGTAAGTATTATAATATTCAGTATAATATATAAATTATATATATTATATATTATATATATATATAGATATATATATATATATATATATATATATATATATATATATATTATATTAATGTATTAAGCTCTATATAAACTATACATCACAATTTCAAAGTTTTAAGGTGCTGGAGGTGGAGAATCACTGTAGGGTAATTTTGCATTACATCATTCTTTTTGCATACTTTTTTTTTTATTAAAACAGGTTATACAGAGACCCAGTAAAATCAAAAACAGTCTGGTAAAAGTGGTCCCGAGAGCTACTTCTTCATCACATCATAATGGTTTTCCTAAAGTAGGCTGTGATTGCTATAATTAGTAAAAGTTTCAGTGCTCGCAGACAGTGCTCACTATATGGCTCTCCAGGGTGACTAACAAGAGTAATCAGCATTTGTCTTAATCAGTAGCCACACTTCAGCTGCACCTCCGTGTTTAAGGACCTGTTAATTCTGAAGCTCTTGAAAAATACAGAACTGATACAAAGCATATCAGACGTTATTTTATACTTTTTCAACTATTTTATAGCTCTTGAAGTCATGAACAATTTACCTGAATTTTATTTAACAGAATTTTAAAAAACTAAATGCACTGGTAAAATGCAAAATATTATTTGTAATACTACTACTACTAATAATAATAATAATAATAATAATAACAACAACAACAACAACAATAATACATTTCCATGTTTAGGGCTAATCTGTAGGCATTTAAGACAGTACATTTTATGATCAGTGATGTTTGTTAATAACTTATTTTAAAACGTCTCTGATTTAAACTAAATCAATATCTACAGGTAGTGGACAAAAAAATGGAAACACCTGATTAAATGAGGGACACCAAGTATATTGAAAGCAAGGGCTTCCATACAGGTGTGGCTCATGCGTTAATTAAGCAAATAACATCCCAGCATGCTTAGGGTCATGAATAAAAATGCTGGACAGGCCTGGTTGCTTATAATCATGGCTAGCATGGCTGCAAGAGGCATGTTGTTGGCATGGAACTCTGAGGGAAAGACAAAGGGCAAAGGGCAACAGTGGGCGGAAGCGCATACTTCAGGATTGTGATATCCATGCATTAATTCGAAGTGCAAGGCAAAACAGACGAGCAACTGCAGATCATTTGACTACAAGTTTCAACCTGGGGTGAGAGCAGCCAGTTTCATCAAAAATGGTCAGCCGAAAACTCCACAGAGCTGGATACCACAGTCGGGTTGCAGCGCACAAAGCGCTCATCACACCTGGCAATGGACTACCGAGCAGTGGAGAAATGTCAATGGTCAGATGAATCATCCTTCACCATGTTCTCGACAAATGGACACGTGTGGTGCCAACCTAAATAACTCAACAGCCCTGAGTGCTAAGTTCCAACAGTGAAGGGTTCTGATGCTTCCGTAATGTTGTGGGGCTCATTTTCCTGGCATGGTTTGGGTGCCCTCATTCCCTTAAAAGGCAAGGTCAATGCTAATCGCTACGTAATGGTACTGAGTGATTGATCATTTTCACCCCATGTTGCAGCATTTCTTTCCTGCTGGGGGGGGGGGGGTGTCTTCCAGGATGACAATGCCCCCTCATCAATAGTTTGATGAGCATGACAATGATGTTATCCATATGTCATGGCCTTCTTAGTAACCAGATCTGAACCCAATCGAGCATTTACGGGATATTCTAGAACGACGCCCGAGACAGCGTTTTCCACCTCCATCAATCAGCGTGAGTAGAAGAATGGTGCCGCATCCCTCCTGCAGAATTCCAAAGGCTGGCAGACTCTATGCCACGGCGCATGCAGGCCTTACTGGCCGCATGTGGTGGTCCAACTTCCTGTACTTCTCTACAGTGACAGTAAACGCAGATCCGAAGTGGGTTCTAGTCTTATACAGTACTGAGTTGCTGATAAGGATTAACCTAGTTTCCATTGTACAGCTGCGGCTTTCAGGTTTTCATTAAGTATATGGAAAACTACAATGCAGTATGTAATCCCATATGTTACCGTAACACTATTCAGCAGGTTTCATTCAACTTTATGAAGCAAAATGTGTTAATTCTATAGGGTGATGCAAAACCTTTGGCCATAGCTGTACACTGCAATTACAAGAATCACAGGAATATATACTGTATGTGTTTGCTGAACACAAACAAGTATTGGTATGGTGTTTATAGTGCTTCGTGCATTCTCACAGTTAGGGCCTTTTACTTACTTATTAACTAATATGGCTTTCATGACAACAATAGGCAGCAGTTAATGTACGCACTGTAACGTTTATACATTTAACAAGATTTAAAGTACCTAGAAAAGATATTGATCATTCCAAATCGAGTATTGTTCATTTAGACCCCTACCTCCATGTATAGTGAAGTCTTGAACTGGTACAGAGCTCACCACATTGCCAATGTGCTGCAAGACATCTTCGGAAATACCAGTTGGAGGACAGCTCATCATTTTTGGTTCACCATCAGGAGAGAAGAAGCCTACAGTTATAAAACAAAACAAATTTGTTGAATTAACATCTTAACTCCTACATCAACAATTGCTGATGGATAATAAGAACATACCCTAAACTTTTTTCTGTAATGACAACCCAAACTGGGTAGAAATACTGGACCAGACTGGGGAGAAATATTGGACTATATTGGTTCAAGATATCTAAATATAAAAAAAGTAACTGCTGTGCAACCATTCTATCAATGCTGTTGTAGCTGCTCTTGTGCTACCATTCACCTTAGCAATGTCACTGAAGATAATTTTGTTTAGGGCAGTAGAAAATAATACAGGGTTGGTTAAAGAAGTGCTTAATGGATATAACCCTAGTTGGGTAACCCTATATTTGACACCACAAATGCCAAATCCACTAAGCGGTAACAACAGGCAAACAGGTGCAGCTGGCTGATGCTGCTGGCGCATGTATACGTGTTGGCAGTTGTTACGTTTTGCTTGTTAAAATCAGTGTCAAAAGTTATTATACCAATTATAAGTCCTGTATGAGAAACCAATCATTGTTAAGGATTTGTCAAAATTATGTCACTTTTCTATGTTTAATAGTAGTTCCTTAGTCTTTGTTTTTGTGATTTATAATAAGTTAATACATTGTGTGCAATATGTCTCTTGTTATAGCAGAAATCACACAGTTTGAGCAGCCAGAGCCACAAAGCCAAACCAAACTGCACAAGATGACTTCACTTAAAACAAGAGACACTCCACAACGAATGGAGCCGTATTCCTGAAGTATGGCATTCTGAAAGGCAAGCACTGCATACATATTACTCTCCTCTCAAGCCAGGGAGCCAGCACTTTACACATGTCTGGCATACCTTTATATTTTGTGCACTGCAGTGTTTGCACATCAAATATATATTTCTATTTTGTGCACTGCAGTGTTTGCACATCAAATATATATTTCTTGAACTTAACTAATCAGATTGTATTTGTCTACAGTCATTGCAAATGTCAATCTTCGTTCCAATACAATTTCCATTATACAGTTGAATGACGAATGTCATTCGTTATGCCTAACAGAACAGTTCATAATTACCTGGCCAAGGCGAGTCAAGCCAATGCCTGTTATGAAGAATCGTCTCATCTTTTGACCGAGTGTACGCCTCTTCACAAATTCTATCATACTTGGATATTTCTTCCTGCAAGAAACCGAAATGAAATGCAAATTACATTAAAATATTTTTATTGTAACTTATCCTGACCAGCAGAGATGGAAAAACAGTTGCCTCCTCTGAGCCCAAGACAACAATAGAAACAGTGTGTAATTAGCTCCCAAGTTTGTACAGAAGGCAGTATATGAATGTCTCTTCTGATTTTATGTTGTGGTCATGCATGTTAAAAATGTTTCCCATGTAAGGTGGTGATTGTATTACTTACAGTGCCTCTGTTATGATTGGTATAGTTCAAACAGAAAAACAGTACTAGTTGTGGGATGTAAAATTTATTCCAATCCCCTATTTAACGACTCAGGACATGTTTATAAAAATACCAAAACAATAGTAAAGAATAAAAACAGTTCAGTATGAATTTTCAGCAAAAGCTTGGTCAACATTACTGATACAGAAAGTTCCCAGGAGCAAATCCTTTGGGGTCTAATTGCGTGACTATAACTGATAGACAGTATGTTTAGGATGAAAACTGTTGTGCTGAGAATAAGCCTGGCTGTCAACGGGTTTATGGTTTATTGATGGTTTTAAACTTTTGGTCGCTTAGACTGATGATTATGTCGAGTGCGCTTATGTGCTCTTACAAAGCATCCATCTCATAGTATGATGAAATGTGTGTAATACAGTGGCTCGTGGACACCTAGAATATCTCAGTTTGTCCAGGTTATAAATACAGTATGTCGACGGGTCCCCGAGTGGCTCATCCAGTTAAAGCTCTGTCGCTGGGATGATTCATACAGCTTGGATGGCGCCAGTTTGCATCCAGGCTATGCAAGGATGCCGAACTCTGCTGGGGACCCCAAGGGGACGTCACATTAGCTCCCATGGGATTGCTTCTCCTCATCGTGCAACAGATAACCCTACTGGCCAGACTCTGAGCACATTCAGTGGATGAAAAGCAGGGCTGATCTCTGTTCTCCGAGATCGGTAGCCTGCCCACCTCTGCTTGGGATAAAAGCAATTCTGGCTTTAGGCTTGTGAGATCGCTCACGTGCCCTGTGTGGGGACTCGCTGTGGTGAGGAGAAAAAAACATAACTGTACATTCCAAATTGGGGGAAAATAAATAAAAATATTAATTGGTCACTTTAAAAAAAATAAAATAAAAATACAGTATGTCATCTATAAAGTGTAAATAGAAAAAAAGCTGGGTTTTTGTCTAAGAAAGAACATAAATTAAACTTACAGATTAACCCTTTGCCTTGTTCAAATGATTTTAAGTTGAATTAATTGCTGAAGTTGGAATAAAGCACAGTTATAATTGACAGTGAAAAGAGTGGACCTAACTGGACACTATAGATCAGATTGGTTATTTTGTTGTAAATAATGTCAGAATCTTGAATATGCAATAAATACAGTATGGGAAACAAATACGATTTTTAAAAAAAATAACAGGAGACAGTATGTGCACCACAGAGGGATTATTATCTGACAATACAGTAAGAACAGCAGGGCAGAATAATATCCAAGCTCTCATACTGTATCAACAAACAGACATAACTAGGTTGGCATGTGTGTGTTGCATTAGTTGTTTGTTTTTTATATATCCGTGGCTCCTGGCACACTGCTTGAGTAGAAAGAAACATGCGCATTTTTTCCCCAGTCTTGAAGGTTTCTGCGATTTAGGCCAATATAGCAATGTCTACTGTCTTTCATAAGAGGTGAGCTATTTGCATGAGCACCCACTGTCATGCCCCTTGGAGTCACTGATATCCTTTTGCTTTTGCATTATTGTTGCTGAATAGTCACACACAACATATACAGATCTAGTGGGTCACGTGACATGTTGCCACATACATTTGCTTACATTGCCTAATTGTATTTACATTCTCAAATTGTTTTGACAAATCAGCATGTTTATATGGGGATGCTGAGGGCTCCTGATATGTTTGCACTGATGGTGTAAAGACCACCGACATAAATTGGGAATCAAATGCAGATTTAGGTGCTAAACCCCGTACAGCCAAAGACATATAATACCTCAAACTCCTGGAGTGTCACGGTCCCATCGGCTAGCAGTTTATCAGAGTATTTTTTCAGCATGTGCACCTGCTTGTGGATCTGCTTGTACATCAGGGGCTGTGTGAACATGGGCTCATCCATTTCATTGTGGCCAAACCGACGATAACTGACCTGTCAGAAACAGCACAGTCAAGTGATGAGGCTCTGCTGTAAAGTACACAGCAAGTTCAAATAAAACAGATGTTTCAAAATACAGTGCTCCCTTATCATTACCTGACTTGCATATCAAAACAAGTGAAATAGTGAAGACACCGAATTAGTGAAGGGCCCTTATAATGTAAAGTATAACTATGCCCAAGGTAATGATTCCCACAATTGAACTTGATCAAGAAAATCACAATATGAAGTGATGCCTCAACTATGAAGCCAGTATCTCAAAATGTTAGGTCTTTATCATCTGGAAACAATTTAAGTGAGTATTTCATATGGCTTATGAGATATCAGCATCAAGTATATCAGTAACAGCAGAGTTACAAAATTAAGATCTCACCAGGTCTACAACCACATCCTTGCTGAATGTGTTCCTCCACTCAGCTGCTACATTGCAAACATACATCACTGCCTCTGGATCATCAGCGTTGACATGGAAAATTGGAGCATTGACAACTCTGGCAACATCAGTGGTGTAGGGAGAAGAGCGAGCCATTCGAGGATCAGTTGTAAAACCAATCTAGAAAATCCAGTATTCGTGTTTATTTCAATTCATGGGGGCATTACAGATCTAGTAACATAGCTTAACCTTGTTGTATAAACAATTTTACATTGCCTGAAAAGTTTTCATGCTGTGTTGTTGCCATTCTCTAGTTTTCCACACTTAGGAGAGACCTGCCTCCTGTTGGGTTACCTGAGAGAATCTGTCAGGAATTTCAGATTTAGGACCCGGAAATAAAACTCCAGCCATCAAAGATTTACCTGCTTACTGCAATGAGAGTATTACCTGTCATTCAAACACTGCTACCTTGCGAGTGGAGGAGAATGACACTTGGGTTTTATAAAAATGATAAGTAACGTTATACAGTAAGTTCTTAGAATCATAACACTTTTCAAATTATTTATTAAGAGGTGTGTTTAAGACCTGTTGTTAAGAATAGAAGGATAAACATAGGCAAAATAAAATATCAAAGATAATGTCTAGTACCGGGGGTCCTGTTAACCAGAGAATGTGTTGTTTTCCCTGCATGCTTATGACACGCTGAAACAATTAGCATAAACAGAAATTAACACGTTCTCGGGTTGCGTACGGTGTTATAGAGCTATTGTAAATTGTAAAGGAAATGTTTGGAGTGCAGAAGGCCAAGGAACTGGCAAAAATACCAATGTCAAATGACACTGTCAAACGACAGATCGCTTTTATGTCAGAAGACATAGTTTCGCAGTCCACTGATCGGCTGCGTGACAATGGATTTGGCTAATAAACTCCATGAATCCACAGACATTTCTAAAATGTCCCATTTACTCGCCTATGTCCAGTATGTGTGGAACAAGGGAATAAAGGAAGACTTTTTGTATTGCAAGGACCTCAAGACAACAACAAAGTCAGACGATATTTTGAAACTGTTAGATGATTTTACGACTTCAGCAGAAATCAGCTGGACTAACTACATTGGGGTCTGCACTGATGGAGCTAGAGCAATCACCAGAAAGAATTCTGATGTTGTGCAAAAAATAAAAGCCGTTGCACCTCATACTATTTGGACACATTGCTTTTTACACTGAGAGGCTCTTGCTGGGAAAGATATTAAACCAGGTCTTCACAGTGTTCTGAACAAAGCAGCAACACTCATTAATTTGATTAAATTCAGAGCAACAAGCTCCACTGTTTTGCTGCACTTTGTGAATATGTGGGCGCAGAGCACCATTCCTTGCTTATGCTTACAGATGTGATATGACCTGACATTCAAAATATCCCCCAATCACCAGTACAGTAATCAAAATAAACAAGCGTGTCCGCGGTTAAAAATCTTTATTAAGACACTCATCACACTAATAAAAAAGATGTATTAAAACCGAAGAATATAATAAAAAGTGTAAAAAAGGAATGCAAGTGCAGAAATATACAGTACAGGTAGGCTACATTAATGCAAATTGTTTCCAATGAAGAACTACGTGATACCCATCTGGACGATCTTTTTTTGCAAGTATAGACGGCAAACTTTCAGCGTTTTAAAAAAATAAAAATAAAATCCCAATTTGGCTCCATATCCGGATGCTACTCCATTGCTACATTGTTACAAGCGCAGCACGCACGCTTACGTCATCAGTGTCTGTTTCAGGCAGAGAGTCTGACGTTGTCCGAGTTTCAGGTTCGGTTGTATTTTCGTCAGCACTACTCTTCTCAAATACAGAAACACCAGTTTTTTTGAAGCAATGTTGCATTGTTTGCGGACTGGCAGAGTTCCAAGCATGCTTTAGCAAGCGCACACATCTAAGAGAGACGATTTAATTTACACAGAATTTTTATGCTGATGCTCAGTTTTTTTCTCTTTCCAGCCATGCTTGCTGTTGCAGTCAGAGCTGTTTTTTTAAACTGTAAACCCGACACTGCATACAGGGATTAAATAGTCAAAGTACAGTACAGAGTTAACCGCTCAATAACGAAATGTAAACAGTTGATTGATCGACCTGTCAGGCTTTTACTACAGTAAAGTGCTGCCTTTTGAACTCTATGTGAACAGCTAGGTAATGAGGTGAAAACAGCTGACTGGTGGATTACTAAGAGCGATTCAGTATAAAACAGTGTTTGTTATTTAAATCTATGTGAATGGATACAAACAGAAGATATAAACAGAGATTGCCCAAAATATAAGGTGTGCTTAACACAGTATAAAGCATTTTTGGAGTTTTGCAAAAAAATTGCTGAATTAAATAATTGTAGACATCTATTTCTTTTTTCCTCATCCACAAAAGCAAAACTTTAGCTACAAAAGACTTGGTTTTTGAGAAATTCCTTTCTATATATATATGCATCCAAGTTGGCCCTACAGTACCTAGGAATAGTTAGTTGATATCGCCAACATACTCTCATTTGCATATTTGCAAGAATATCAATACACTATATACAGACCACGTATTACCCTTAAGTAAGGTATTAGAAAGGTATCGATTTCACTTAAGCTTTTAACCGGCAGTTAACAAATATTTGACAGATGACAGGAGAAAAGTTAAAAGGAAATGTATTTTAGATAATTGCTTGAACAATATACAACAAAAAGAACAAAACAATTTTTACAGATTACCATACAACATAAGTGTTATTGTCCTCCAAAGATTAACCATAGGATCTATAAATCACTCAACAAGAGGGATTTTGTTTTTACATACAATACAATTATGTACAATATACTGCTATAGTACATGCATAGGTTTTTATATTTTGAATAAATAAAAATTCCATGTTGCATCTTTTTGTAAAGTTTATTTCTGGATTTAAGGCTTGATTTTTATATTAATATAAGCCTGTAAATGCAACATCTGTAATATCAAACGTTTTTATCCACCTGGAAATTGAGCACAACTAAGGAAAAATGAGAAAACATTCTGTTTTATATTTTCAGAGGATAAATTGTGAATCAACTGAATTTGCATAAAACAATTTGAAAATGTACACTTTCAAACAGTGTATAAATGTAGGTGTAACGGTGTGTAGGTAATCTGTCATCTGTGTTGTGACACTTTACCTGGTTGTTGACAACAACATGGATGGTGCCATTCGTGGTGTACGATGGAAGCTTACTCAGGTGAAAGGTCTCATAAACAACACCCTGGCCAGCAAAGGCAGCATCACCATGTATTAGGATGGACATCACCTGAAAAGCACAGCAACAAATGGGAGAAAGTGCTTTTAGTCAACGGCTTTGTGTCCGTTTTCATTTATCCTACTGTAACAAAATCGCAAGGAACAGGAATGGGGAAGGGGAAGTGTTTATAGAGTGATGTTAAGGGCACTGAGAATTGTTTTAAAAAAATGTTTAAAACGACTTGATAGATCTAAATGCAGGTTCACGTAACTTGAGCTCATCACAGATTACTTTAAATTCACAACCTGATCAGGCTTGACCTTCCAGCAAGGTTGCATCAGAATTTATTTTCAAAATTTGAACATAAATCAACAAAACAGTAGTTAGTCGGTAGT
The DNA here is from genome assembly GCF_017654505.1 of Polyodon spathula. Classification (NCBI taxonomy): domain Eukaryota; kingdom Metazoa; phylum Chordata; class Actinopteri; order Acipenseriformes; family Polyodontidae; genus Polyodon; species Polyodon spathula. Next base: position 12,868,010 of record NC_054543.1, read on the forward strand.
TAGATTCAAACAAGCACAACATCATCTTTCCTTGCCCCGATCTAAACCTTGTCATCCAGAGGCCACAACCTTGACCACAGGACAAATTAGTCCTGGATCCACAAGATAGACTACTGAATTACCTTCTTTCCCGCCAAGTCTCCGCGGTAGAACTGCTCTGCTTTGGCTTTGCCCTGAACCACAGGATTGACAGACTCCAGATGGGATGGGTTTGCCATGAGAGACAGAGTGATCTTCTTGTTAGTCACTCGATTGATTCTCTCGTGGTACGTCCCAAGATGATACTTTACATCGCCAGAACCCTAAGACAAAATAAGAAAATGTATTTCTCTAATCTGAACCCCGATAATCCGGACTGACCATAATCCAAACCATACTATCATGACAGAAAACACAACTTTCTGTGATAGTGTGTAAAGCACTACAGTCTTTTTGATGTTTTATTTAAATGTGATTTTTCAGTACATACAAGTATGAAAAACAAAAAGGCAATGCACTGTGCTTTTAGTGTGCAGATTATGATCACCACTGTGAAACTCAACAGGGTCTGTTGCGAACTGGTTTGTACTGTATTTCAATTATATAGTGTACATGAAAACTCAATTCTACCTCATCAGCTGCCTCCATTTTAGGGTCAAACTGGCAAAAGATTTGATCTAAATCCTTCCTCACAACATTGGCCAAAACGTTTAGCCGGCCTCTAGGTTGGGGGGAAAATTACAAAAATTAGACCATTTTCTTAGTTAAAAATTCATGTGAACCAAAAGCAAAAAAATAAATAAATGGAATAAGAGCTTTTTATTATTTCATTAGTAAATATTTAGTATTTTCTCAGTTTTTCTGCATTTCACGATTGATCTTACTAACGGCAGTTAATATGGCTGAATGACATTTGAAACAGATCTTTACCTGCCCTGTGACTTTTTGATTCTCCAGCAAAGTGGGAGTCAAAAGGGCAAGAAACACCACATACATCACCTTGCTGAAGACAGAGAGAAGTTTCCACTCAATGAGGAATTGCAGATAAATGGCACTGTATTTATAAACAGTAGCATGTGTTTTAGCAACCTGATAATTGCTTTAGCTTATTTAAAAATATACATTTTTGATGCTTACAAAAAAAGCTGTTATACTATATTGTAGCCCACTGCAATTCTTTAAATGTGTTCACAAAAACACATATAAGCAGTTAAATCAGTGGTGGCAGATTTACAAAAGCATAAAAAGCTCACAGGGATGCTTAAAATATTTTAAAACAACATGTGTGTGTCACTGTCACACAATTTAGTAAATGGATTTCTACACAAGCCGGACATATTCAATAATTTCCAATTAGACCCTGCTCCATGCTATATAGACTGGGAAAGTATAAAAAACAAAAATCACTGAATTTAATCTTAGGTTGACATGTTCGACGTTTACAGCATAGAACTCAATTATACCTGTGAGGCATTCCCATAATCACACTGTCAATGCCCATCTCACTGCCTTTATCAATAACAGTCTTTAAAGCCGGGATCAAAACCTCACAGCCCTCCAACCCGAAACGCTTCTCTGATGACCATTTGCGAGCCAGGAAGTCTTCAAACCTGGAAAATAATGAACAAAGCAAAATGTCTGAAATGATTCAAGTTGTACTTTTGTTATGATACATAGAAAAAAAAACAGGCATTTTAAAGTAACCAACAGGTGTAATATGTGTAAAGACTAGTAGTGTATGCAACTATTATTAATTTTTATTCAATTTACCCCCCCCCCACCACCACCACCACCACCACCACCACCAAGCCCATGTTGCATGTCACCATTACAATCCTCCTCACCCACCCCCTAGTCCCCCTTTTCACGGTTACCTGCAAGTCAAAAATAGTAAAAATGTTTGAAACCTTGTCGATCGCACCAGTCTGGCCAGTAATGTCCTCTTTTCTTCATTCGTAAATTTCATGATCTCAGGAGTCTCAAATTTTTGCCGGATCCACTGGCACTGCTCCACATTATTGATAAACATGAACTCAACACCAATGTGTCCACAGTAGGAAGTCTAGATTTTCAGAGTAGAAAAATACCATATTTGGGGTAGGGTTCTTTGTTTATTTATTTCTATTCTGAAACTACACAAAGCCTGTAATTGTAAATGTTTTAATTAATCTAGCATACATACATTTAAGCACAGGCTGTTAGTAGGAGTATAAAATACATCACTGACCCATACACCTTATTTAAAAAATACAAAACTCAGTACAATAGTACTAAGGATAGTGGTTATGCAAATAATAAAATAATTAAGTGACAAAGGACTGTATTAAGATTAAAATAGTTCAAGAATATATACAGCTATGGCCAAAAGTTTATGATTAACCTGCTGAATAATGTTACTTTAACATATTAAATTACATACCGCTTTGTAGTTTCCCATATACTTAATGAAAAACTGCCAATTTATTATTTTTTTTAATTTAATATTTTGAAATCTAATATGAAACACTGTACTACTATTATGGCTTCTTTGATTACATGACATTAAATAAATTACCTAAATTATGTTCATATAATTCTAGGTGATGCAAAACATTTGGCCATAGCTGAATATCTCAAGTACAAGGCAACAAATCCCTAGAGCTTGAAAGGCAATCATTTCAACCTGTCTTATAAATCTTTTGATTGAAAGAGATGTATTTTGTTTTATCCTGAGGTGATTTCAGGGTAACATTTCCAATCAACATCCAGAACCTCAGGAGGGTAATTTTCAACTGTATATTAAAAGTATCCACTTGATCTTTGCTTAAAGAGGCGCTTTCCTGTTAGCTCAGCAAGACTTTAAGAACTGAGACTGAGTCAGTTGTAACATTATTCATGAACCTTTAATAATATGTAAATAGAAGAGGTCTCCTCAATCCATTAAAAGAGAATTGTCAAAAAAGATAGAACATTATGTTTTAGAACATATGCTTTTCAAAACTGCCCATTTAAGACCAAAAGGAAGTGCAGCATGGACGAGACTTGTGTAATTTTGTTAAACTCAAAGCCGAGCTTAATTGTTGGTATAGCAACTCTGAACTAAAAAAAAAAAAAAAATCATAAATTACTGTTGATCCCTTACTTCTAATCGTCTTATGATTTCACGTAAAGGCAAGGCATGTTCACTCCCTCCAATGAAGGTGGTTGTTGGCAGTCGGAATATCTTGTCCAGATCAGCTTCACAGAGGCCATAAAATCCTGTTATACATGAAACACCAGACGGGAACAAAAAGAAAGACTAATGAGCACAAAACAGAGAAAGGAACATCCAGACCACAGAGATGCAATGCAGAATCATTGTCCCAGCAGAACATAACAAACTATGAAATTAAATGGTGAATGGCTCGCCATGTGAAGAGTCATGCAGGTCATGCAGAAGTTCATGTACGCAGACCTCAATCACTCTATGTTAATAACATTATTCTAAACTAGCCCTGTCTATTATTTCATGCTATAGTAAATAAAAGACAGCACCACTTCTCAGGATGAATTCCAAATACATTTCATTTTCATTAGCACAACTTAATTATTGCAATCAGTATGTTTGTATTATGCAAGCAAGAATCGTTACCATGTAACATAGGGCTCTTGTATCTGGTCAGAGAATCATGCAGACTATTTTCATTAGGTTAATGTGCAGCATTGACCTTTGATTGTTTAACGTTAACTAGAGATATGAAGTAGATATATTATGCAACCCGGCTAGTAAGCCTTGTTTCAGACATACCAATAGTTTATTCTAAAATAGCACCAGGTGTAAATACAACCGCCATTTACTATATTAACATCACTAAATATTAGTATATTGAAAATTTCAATAAGCTCCTTAATGTTTCAAAGTGAACAAAATATTGACTTATTCTGTATGATAGACTGAATTTGGAACCTTTTCCAAATGTATGTGTGTGTGTGTGTGTCTATATATATATATATATATATATATATATATATATATATATATATATATATATATAGACACACACACACACACACACACACACACACACACACAGACTCTGCTGCAGAGATTAGGGACAAGAACTGATTAACCTGCTCCCCTGAAAGCAGACAGAAACAGCTGTCTGGAGCACAGTGAAATGTGTGCCAGAGTACAAATCCTTCTCCCTTTACAAAACCAGATCATTCTTGCATGGGGCACCGGACAGATGGTGCAATAATGTGGTAAGGTAATCACAAAGTGCATAGCCACCAGCGAAGAATGGCATGAGACTTAAAATGGAAATAACAAACAAATTCCAGACTACAACTGCAATCATTAAATTGCATAAAGAAATTATGGGACACTTGAATTGGTTTGCATTAAATGTGCTTTCTTTTCTCAGAACACGATTAGCTAAACATACTGTTTAACAATTAACCCAACTTTTTATTCATCCAAACATTTCTAAAAATGTAGATCTGCTACTTGAGAAAATAAGAACCCTAATCATAAAATTAATAAAATGGCAGTGTATATGTTACAGTAAAAGTCTGAATATTGGCAAACCTTAATATTTACTAATAAATGTCAACATTTTCCAAGCAAAGCAGTAAATGTCCGTAATAAACATAACGCTTTACTTCAGACATTTACCGGTAAATCTCAAGAATAACCAAGTGTCTTTGGCTAATGACAATGTCTCTTTCATACATTGTATAAGGCTTCAGGAGCCCTGTGTAACTCCAAGTACCACAAGAGTCTACCACGCTAATAAGGAAGTAAATATATCTATTTTAGTCCCTGTATTTGCTGTGTTGTGTATCATAACCAAAGCGTTATTTTTTGTTGAAAAGGTCCTAAATGGTTTATTATGCATTTAACAGAATGCTATTTGTATTCAAACTACCACTATTTGGAGTACAATATCCTTCCACACAATGCTGGTTGTTCTATATAAGTGGATCACAATACTGTTCAGTACCATGTTGGGCTAGTTTAAACTGCACAATACAGTAAGCTCATTAATGATTATTTTGTTATGGAAAATGTATAAGCAGAATTAAATATACTGTTTGACATCAATGTTTTTTTGTTAACGGAAAATGTGTATGCAGAAATAAATATATTTTTCGACAATTATTATTTTATTAATTGACCATTTATGTGCAGGAATAAATAAATAAGAATAATAATCTTTATTTTTATATAGCGCCTTTCATAGTGGGCCGCCATCACGAAGTGCTTTACAAGATACGAACTAGGCATCAGCTGCAAAGTCACTTACAAGAATGTCTCCCTGGAGGGAGCGCAAGAAGGTTAACTGACTTGCTCAGGGTCACACAATGAGTCAGTGGCTGAGCTGGGATTTGAACTGGGTACCTCCTGCTTACAATTCCATTTCTTTAACCACTGGAGATGTCACAGCATTGCTTTAAATGATCTTTTTAGGTAAAAAAGGGACCACTTGTTACATAAAAGTATAGCCCCAGTGAGTAATAAATATCCAATGCCTTACCTCTTAGCTTCGGTAAATCGTAAGAATAACTGGTAAATAGATTCTTTATAATAATTGGACATTTATACCCTTATTTGGTACAACAGTTTAAATAAAGTACCTGACATTTTTCATAGTTAACTTGCTGACAACTTTGTACACGTCTGCTCTAGTGCACTGATAGTGTAAGGATTATGCCCACATTGTCAAGCAGGTAGCACAGCAGTAATGATCCATGATGTGGTATGGAACAGAAAAGCCAGAGCACTTTTTTCTTTCAATTATTATTTAAAATGGCTCTTCCTGCAGTGATTTAGAACTGAGATCTGAAACCCCAGTAACTAGAGCAGCCATTGTGAAATGATCTCTAAAACATACTTTAAAGTTATAAGTGTAAAAAGTTGTTAGGAAGTTAACAATGAAAAGAGAAATTACAGGTACTTTTTTATTATTATTATTATTTTCGGAATCCCTCTATTTACTCTAAGATTGACCAGATTCTGACTTTTACCGTAACATATACAGTGGGTCATTGTCAGTGGTCTCTCTTTAAACCTCAGCAGTTCCTGATTAAACGTATAAAGCTTCTGCAGATGTGCACAGACATCATAATACATGGGATCTCTATGGTGGTACACAGACATTTTCATGTTTTAGCAGTCGAGTACCTTAGTTTATGTACTTGCCTGTGCGAAGACATGTTTTTACCGTTATGTGGGCAGAATCATGTTGCTGTAATACTAAAAACATTATTTTTTAGAACCCTATAAAATAGTTTATTATGTTTACATACATAAACAGGGTTCGCACATTAACCATGAACAGGGTGGCCCGGGGGCGGTAGAGAGCGCAGTTTGGCCGTTATGACGCTCCCCGGTTACATTTAACTAGTATCATATATATAGTGTATATAGCTTCCGTTTCAGGAAAATGGGCCAGTGTTTCAAAAAGCTGAAAATTTACAAACAATTGTTTTTTTTTTAAAACATAACTACAAACTAATGCTAACTTTCCTGCCGCGCGTTATATTTGTTGTACAGTCAGAATCTGAGGCTGCGTACCGAAGTGCTGTGTTGGTACCCCGCGGCAAATCTTTTACAAGTCGGGTTTTCTACAATTAAGCAACCAATAAGCCAAAAGAAAAGTGCTGAAATCAATACATCAGAAAGAATGTAATTATGAAGGAAAAAAATGAAGACGAACATTTAGAGTGGAGGCTTCATTATGACAGAAAAAAAGTAACGTTTTGCTTCGTTTGGCGTCAGTTTCCCAGACTTGCAGATAAAACTGCAGCTATTTGTTGTGAATTCAACATTTCGTTTACATCATATCCAGTCTCACAGCAAGGTGTACCGATGGATAGCCAGATACGCAATCGAATTGTCTAACTTTTTGATTTGGGATCCGATGTGTTCAGGTCAAAAATGCCATTCACAATCATTCAGGGCTCGCTGGTATCACTCAGCAAGATTGGCGTTGACTTGGGAGAGGCTACACAAGCGACAACGGTCTAAATAGGATTGTTATTTTTTTGTATTATGAATATTGTTTTAATAGTGTTTATTGTTTGAATTACGGCTGGGATTTTCTAACAGTTTGCTATTTGAATACACAGGGCGCAACCTTTTTGTGTATTCGATTACCCAAACTCTGGTACCTTACGCTACCAAACTCCTCAATAATGCGATCCAAGTCATTATTTTATTACTATAATATCTCAAAAAGCTCTGCAATGTCCGTGATATTCTTTGAGCACCGGATGCAGAAGCAGCTGTCTCCTTTATGTCGGTGTTATCTCTGTGGTGAAACCCTGCAAGTTTGTCCGAGAACTCTGGGAAATACTGAGCAGTAGGCCAGAGATAAACCCACCACGGATCTTGGATTTTATGGGACCCACGGTGATCTCCAGCCCGGAAAATAGCAATGGGGACTGCACTGAATGGTAAGTATTTCTTCATCATACTGCTTTCATTAAAATGATAATACTCTCCCTTTCTGTGTGTGTGTGTGTATATGTATACTGTGTATATGTGTGTGTGTGTATATATATATATATATATATATATATATATATATATATATATATATATATATATATATATATATATATATATATATATATATATATATATATATATATATATATAATATTTCTTATATGTAGCACACACACATTTCAGATTGTAGCTAAGATTGTAAATCAGAATACTGATAAATAATGCATATGACGCTGCATATTCAGTCACCATTAATATAATAATCTGTATTGTGACTAATGTAACGTACTCGTCCTTGTTTGCTGCATTTACGCATGATCCAACACGACTGCTTCTTTCCACAGTAACTGACTGCACTGTCAACACACTTTGCTGCAATTTAGTTTTCCTTTTCAGCCACCTATGTGAACGCGCTTAGGCCCCCTAAAACCTCAACTGTGAAGGGAAATTTGAGGTGGCCCAAGACGGCCCAAGGCCGACTCAGTAAGTGTGAACGGGATCTAATAATAATAGATTTAAAATGGATGCTTCTTATTAGAAAATATGAACAATTTCCTTACTTTGCACTGCTTATTACCAGGCATAATGAATTTAAAGCACTGACCTAACACCCAAACAGATACTGATACTAAATGCTTTTATTCACTACAGATGGTATTTATGAAGATGCATGCCCCCAGAATATCATTTTTGAATTTTAGTATTGGAAAAGGCAGACATTATAATGCAACCCTGCTTGATCCTATTTGGGTCACAGGACAGATTTTTATAAAAGCTGCCGCTGATCTCTGTCTAACAAACAAAACTAATGACTAAGGGTCATTTGTGATATTAATACACCCATCCCTCGTTATGTCACCCCTCGCTATACTGCGGATTCGGATATATCGCGGTCCTGGAGATGGCTCCCCATTTTTACTGTCTTAACTGCCTATACCTTAGCTGCAATATACATAGGCACTTAAGAATTACTGTTTTACTACTCGTTTTATTTTCTACTGCACATCACAAACAACAATATCAAAACAATTAGAAACAAAGCATTAATATCGTACTGTTATCATATACACATGTATTGCACAATAACACAAAGCAAATTAATTATCTACTTGCTGAAGCGGTTTTCATTTTAGCCAACGAGGTGTTCACATGTGGCAGCAAGCACAAGGGACGTCAGCTCCCTAGCAACAAGCCTCCTATGTTGTGAATGGACTCTTTCAATGCAGCGGGTTTGTGCATTTGAGAAAGGAGAAGAAGACTCACAAAATTAATTGGAGAATTAAGTTTATGAGAAGCAATTACCCTCCAATGTACGAATTAAAACAGTGTGCTCCTTTTTATATGAAAAATGAGAAAAAGCAGGCTGTGTAGAGGATTTATACTGGACCCTGACGGCCCTTATAAAAAGAGGGCGTGGTTGTACAGTATTTGTTATTAGCCTATTTTTTTCTATGGGTCTCTCGCTATATCGCGACCCTCGATATATAGAGGATTTGTATTGGACCCTGACACCCGCGATATATCAAGTGGGCGGTGTACATTGTGACTCTGAAATCAATAGTCCCAGACTAAGGCCCCATTAACATTATTATTTAAAGTGACAAGATGAGCAGCTGGTAATTTGATGTTTCTTTCTTCATCAATATAACTACAAAGACACTGTTACTCAAAAAAAACTTTAAGATGTGGCTTACTAAAATTCGACCTGATTTTCAACCTAACAGAAACATCAATCACATGCATGTACAATGCAGGTGTTTTTTACATTGTAAATATATCGTTTCAAATCTAAAAAGGTTGTTATGTTGAAAGAAATATATGGATGTTCATGTAAAACGTTCTGTAGGAAGCAAAAAAACACCATTAGGGAAAGAGCACAATCTCAATCCCCATTGAGGAGCACTCAGGGAAAGGAATACCTCAAACAGGGAGCAAGCTTGTCTGCAGCGCAAATGTAAATGTCAACAAAATCAAAAGACATCACGGTCCTGATGGCGTTGACTGATGAAGACTGTAGGAAATAGACATCATTTTTTTAGAATCAAATTGAACATTTTAGACCATGCAGTGCACAGTTAGTTCAACAGTGCCTGTTTGGTGGCATAACCCACAAAAAAAAAAAAAAAAAACCTCACCCAGTTTATCAATAGTTGTGATTAAATCAGACGGAACAAAGGAATCCAGGTCTGCATCCAAGATTCCAAGCGGATCCAACTGAGCCACATGGTGTCCACGGATCTGAAAGAAGAAAACGGGACACATAAAAGCCTTCCAATACGTAGAATGTTCACTGACATTTGTGTGGCCAGCAGTAAGTCCGCTCAACAAATCATCAAAAAAGACTTTGCTAATGCCAACAGGGTCTAGTTCTGCTGCATAGTGCCCACTGACCTGGAAATAAGAAGCAACTGGAGTTGGTAAGGAACCGCAACACAGGGATTTGTTTACAGCTAGTTTTAAAAGTCCCTTTAGACTGACAAGAGGAGCTGGTGATCAAAGTAAGACTTTGTCTGCAGCTTCATAGCTCTTCAAAAGAGTTTTCAGTTCAGAGTTCCTGCTTTTATCAGTACACAGTCAGCACAGGGACACTTTAGCTTACATATTTACTGTGATTGTGCCTGATTTACAGAATTTGTATGTACGTTTTTGTACAATATTCTACACTACTACGTATGTGGTTTGTTTGTGTACCGCTTCCCAAAAGTACCGGCCAAGTCTATTATGAGAATTTTGCAACAAAAGCGATTTCACTTTAATGGAACTACCACAGAGTATATTTGCAGGAATGAACATCTCTACTTCTACCTTTAGATGATCACTCAGCAACGTCCTTACAGCCCAGACAAGAGTCTGAATCTGTAATGGCAGTGCATCACACAAAACTGCCTGTTACAAGTTTAATGAATGTAATGCTCTTTTTGAGGGGTAGTGGTAATTGATGGCACATTAATTCATCAATATGAAGACTTCATTCAAGTCGGTTACACTGTGGCATTACAGTAGAACAAAATTGCTGGGCTAACAGTATATATACACACACACACACACACACACACACAATTGTTTTTCTTAGTGTTCTAGTTAAAGTCATTCCCATTATGTCATATAGTGTTAAATCCAGTAATAGCTAAATCTACATAAATCTAAATAAAACAAATCTCAAGTACATTTTTTCATATATCTGGAAAATTTTGACAGACAAACTGCAAATAACAGACAGAACATACCTGATATGCCCTAATAAGAGAGTGCACTGCAAGGTGGTCCTCCACCATTTTTTCAGCTTTGGCAGATGCCTGTGCCAGTCCTTGACTGTGAAGGTTAGAGGATGAAGGAGGCCTTTGGTACGCCTGGACAGGAGGAGTACCCTCATTGGCATTCCGAAAAAAAACATCCCAGGACTAGCAGAAAAAAAAATAAAAAAACACACCAAATTTTGTGATAAGCCTGGCTCCTGGCTTGAAAACAAATGTCGCTATATATACAAAATGGAAATTAGAATTGTAATTTGTTGTAAATGTAATTTTCACATTAAAGTACGGATTTAGTATTAAACCTATAATGCATGATACTCCAGGTCAAAATCATCAAGTGATTCGCCCAGATGAAATTTGCTCCTGGACCAAAGCTGGCACCACTGGTCCTCCATGGATCCCAAAATTTTGATACTCAAAATAACAAAAGGTAGTGCAGAAGAATGTTTCATCACAATTGGATTTACGGTTCTTAAGATGCATGTTTAAATGCAAGCCACTATCCCTTAGTGAGTAATAATAAGCGTGTCCATCGACAGGCAAAATTGTCACTCAGTCAAGGAACATCCCTTGGAATGATGTAATCCCAGCTTGACTTTTTATTCCAATTAATCTTTCCTTAAATGTCAATTTACTGTACAAAAGAATAGACTGAGACAATAACAGTATTAAATCATTTAAAATAAAGTTTATACATCTATCCAGGGTTTTCTAACTATTCTTAATCTTCAGCAACTACATATGTAAATACACTTCAGTTAATTGCTCTATACGAGCATCACTCAATAATCAGAATTTGTATATATTTAATATGCTATGGGCTATGAGATATAAACTGCATTATTTATGGCATGTAAGATCTTAGTATAGAACTTTGAAGCAAATGCCAATTTTACCTTGTGAACACTTTTAGGATTTTCCAGCCATGCATAATACATCTCTTCCAGGTAGTTGGAACTGCTGCCAGTCAAGAAAGGTTCTGCAGTCCCAGATGAGCGGAATCTCCTGCTCTCAAAATAATTCCTTCCAGCCACAACATGCTTTGTTAGAAACTGTATGGTCTGTGGTTTAAATATTCCAGCAATGACTCTTAAGTGGCTCATTTTTGTTCATTGGGCTGCTACCTTAATCTGACCTGAAATGAAAATGGAAAAATATGCATGTCAGTAAGTTTAGGTATAGTCATATACACTACTGTGCAATCAGTGTAATGATTAAGCTTTACAAACAATAAAAAATAAAAGCACACCCTACTGCACACAAGTGTGTACATTTTGTATTGCAAACAAATACCGATGAACCTTACAGTGTTAGAAGTAAATATATTAAGTGTAGCTCTCACCTGATGGCAGCATCACAAGCTTTATGGCTGTCAATGTATGAATTTCTGGTCCTCAAATAAGCTGAGTTGTACACTTAAAAAACATACTGTATATTAAACAAATGTAGTTTTAAAATATGATTAGTTTAGCAGGAGGAAGACATACTAGGCACTGATGAATTCTAGATAATGATTATATAAACACAGTCCATAAAGTCTCTATAGGAACCTCTGAACAGCTACAGAAAGACTAAGATAAGACCAAAAATGGCAATACTGTTTGTCTGTAAACAGAAATGTGGCACTGTCCAAGTTTGAAGGACAAGACTTGGCAACAACAAACAGGAGTATCGTGTACATATACAGGACTCAGAGATGTAGGGCAAATTATTCCCACACAAGGGAGAAACACCTCTCCCTCTTCTAACTGCCAGACTCAACCTGTTCTGTAAGGCACAAAACAATCGTTGTTCTCACTGCTGTGATTTGGTTTGCAGTTACAAAGCCAAAGAATGTCCTTGAAATAGTTACAGTATAACCCTTATAGCAAATGTATTATACTCCTAGAGGTCATTTTAAAAGTGTGTATTTAAAATAGACATCTTTGTAAAACATCAAATTTTATCAATGAAAAAACAAACACATACCATGACGCTAAAGAGATAGGGGTAAAATTGCTAGTTAATTAATATAGATGATCATGGGACTACTCTATCATTTGATACCCAAAGCCATGTATATTTCCACAGAAAAAGTAAATAACATGATGTTACTATCATTAATGGCAGTTTATTTGTTTATTTATAAATTTCCAAGTCGCCAAGGGTATTTACCCCGGTTTTCTCCCCAATTTGGAATGCCCAATTCGTTTTTTTTTTCTATCACAGTTAAACAGAATAACACTGATATTCATACTAAATCAATGTTACTGGCTGTCATGCCTACAATAGCAAATACATTTTAATAAAGTAAAGATCAAGTTAATTATACAAATTCAGCACTGAACAATTTTTGAAATCGTATCCCAACAAATAAATTAGATATAGCACAACCCCTGCTACGCAGTGGACATTTGAAAGGCTTATTACTCAAAACAGGTATGCAAATCAGACAGAATGAATGTCAAAACTAGCTTCTTATTATTCAACACATTGCTACCACTGATCTTTACCAGAATAACATCATTGCAAGCTGTCTGTCTGACAGTCTCCTTGGACATGTAGGTTACGGTGAGAGGAAGCTCTTTAACAGAATAGACGCTCAAGTGATAGTTAAAACAGCAACGCTGTCTTTTTTCATTATTTAAAGGAGGAAAGGCTTAAAGCTGACATGACGCAAAACATTACTCGGGAGCGGTAGCCTTGACTTTTTTTTTGCCTCTACTCTAGTTGGGGAATACACAGCCGTGTTGGTTATACTACCCTATGAAATGTAATGGATGTCCTGTGTCAGCACGAACAATAACATACAACTGGGGGTCACTCTGTCATTGAGAATTTGTAAAACAGTAATTCGTGTTATATTAATGGCACCAATGATGTTAGAACATTTTGACCTCAACATTTGTTATTTGATATTTACGCATCCCATCAATTATAAATGATAAATCGCAATTCAGCGGTATCTCTTCTTGGTCTTGCACATTATTGTTAGGCTCCACTAGTAAACGTGCATTTTGCAAGTTTAAAAAAAAAAAAAAATAATAACTTGTATAGACATTTTAAACCCCTGATGTCTACCGCTTTTCATTTTAATACAATGCTAACATTATTAACCTTGCACAGCTTGACTGGCCCGCGTCAGCATTCTACATTCTGAACCAGGAATGAGCTTGCCCCCCCCCCCCCCCCCCCCTGCGCCTTTATCTTTATCTATTTAAGCCCTCTTCATCGTCAATAATCGTCTGCCATTTCCGTTTACCCTGTCTACAGTTAGTAAAGTCAAAATTATGTAATAAAAACAAGCAAATAAAAACGTGTATTACAAAACAGTTTTGGTTTACCTCCGACGAGAAACTTGAATATTGATTTAGGAAACAGACATCACATATCCAAATACCGGTACACCAGATTCTGGACTAACGTAGTGACGACACAAAGAGGTGAGCTATTCAAAGACGCCAACGTGAGGAGAAACGCTCCCTCATTTTGTTGCTGGGGGAAGTTGCATGATCCGCTGTGAAAGTTAGCGAGAGATGTTCGTAAATTAAAATTTTTCAGGCGCCACAAAGAGGTCTGACAAAACAAGGCTTGTGACATGTATTCAACATTAAATTGTGTAAGCTGTAACTTCTAAATTGCACATTGCACATTGCAGTACTAAAACTTTTATTTCACGATGTATTGGTATAATCACTAGTCAGTATAGAAGTCAATGGGAATAAAATTGGGGTCGGATCCGGGATCACTGGGACCGGATCATGAGATGGTGTTTTACTATGAGGATCTAGATCAGGCTCCACTGTTCCGTAATGTTGAGCCGATCCCGAAGCTGCACACACCTTAACTAGAGAAACGGACCGATGTGGTGACCATACGTGGTATGTAGTTTAAAGAACCGGGCTGACAAATCTGTATACAGATCACAGTAATGTTGGGGAAAATGACATACAGATGGACAAAGATAGAAAATGATGCACTACTTTGCTGTATCCAAAACAGAGGAAAATGGTTTTAGTTTGTAATTCACCATAACTTGTGTTATTTACTAATGTTATCACAGTGAGGTTCCTGTCTAGTTTAACTTTTCATTTTAAATTGAAACAGGAAACCTAAAACAGAAAATGACCTGAGCCTCGTGCAAATAAATATAGACATCAATAAAAACTAAATACATTACCAATAACTTTTTACATAATTATTATACCAAATTAATCACAATATATTACTGATTCTAAATTATTCTGCATGTTTAAATACATCACACAGACTATGGCATCTATGTTTATTAATGTTCCAAACACTCTTGGTCACATTTTACTAAACATCTTGTAACTAATAAATAAACAATTACCATAACAAACATTATCATATTCATTATGGTAAAGTTGAGTTCTTACCTGTAAACAGGAACACATTTAATGTTTGAAAGTCATTGGCTGGAGCTTGGTGTTATTATTTACATTATCGTTGATGCACTGCAGTTTGAGGTTCAAGCTACATCTGCATATTTTAAGTGGATGGAAATACTTTTTAAAAACACAGTTTTCTTACACCAATACAGTACAAGCATCATTTTAATAGCACAGCTGTATTTATCTTAAGTATTTCAATTGTGGGGAAACCTCAACATTTCTAGAAATATATTTTCAAGGGCTATTCTCATTAAATCTGCATTATGCCAAGAGCACTCAACGTTGCCTCGGGCCGGTTGTACTAAAGGGATACAATCTGAGTGGAGTTTCAGTGTTCTTCGAAGACTAAAGTCCTCACTTCGTAATTACATGACCCAGAAGCAAGTGAATAATACAGCTATTTGTCACACTCATCACTCATGACAGCATTGTGCCAACAATTTATTGTTTTGAATGATTGCTGCAGGAATGTCTTTGGATCTTTTAATTAGACGTACAAGGGATGCAATGTTTTGTTACACTTGTTTGTAGCATATTTTATTATTTTCATGCGTGCCCCAGCTACAGAAACTGTCCCCCCACTTTTGAAACCACAGTTACGCCACTGGTCTAGAATCCATTGCATAGATACTTTTAGACATTTAGATTGATGACTTTACTCCACAAGTAGTTTATGTTATTGGATAATTACCTTTTTTTTTTTTTTTTTTTACCCAATTCCATCTTTGATTCCCCTCTAGCATGAAACCTTGTTAACCGACACAGGAGATATACATCAATCATGTAAAGTCCAGCAAAGGCATATTGATCACACTGCAGAACCAGCACAATACATTGCTTCCGGTTTTGGGACTCAGCTAGGACACACAACCAGGGAGCTGAAGATTGCAATAAATATTATAAAAATCCCACCTTATGATGGTGGGCCTGCATAACAGTCAACTGATGTCACTTTATTGATGTCACATTGCTTTTAACTCAGCAGCATTATATCTTGAATGTACTGTGCTGTACATTATTCTTCCTGTGTCTGCTTTATGTTTACTGCACTGCTTTCATTTCAGCTATTAAAGAGGCTAATGAATTAATCAAAACACATACAAAAAAAAAAAAAAACTTTAAATAAATCACTGAAAATTAAAATATTAAAACTTACAGAGTAACATTCACCTTGGTTTGGCAGTAAACTAACATATAAAAGTACTTATAGTAAAATACTGCATAATGTTATAGGTCCAATAAAATACCACAAAGTGTTAATTCTGTTTCAGGAGCCTATGGCACTTTATTCAGGCTTCTCAACATATAAGCAGCTACCAAGAACTTGCTCAATAGTCAGGTGCTCCCGAGGCATTCGCCCACTGCAGTAGAATCCTAACAGGTCAGGGTTACAATTACAATGACATTAGCAACCCCACCACCAAACACCCCCGCCACACACACACAGCACCCACCACCACCCCGTGTGGCCGAATGTAACATCACACTAAATTAGGTACTGGAAAGTACCCCCACCCGTTCCCTCATCTGCATACATGCACTCTCACAAATTCACAACCTGTCATTTGCACAACACAACACATCCCCCGATCATCATTATACTACAGGTCTTCGAAAGCTTAAAACAGTATTAGTGGCATGTGTGGTAATATTGTAATATATTAAGACTGTTTTCTTACATTTTGTCAGGTAATAATGGTGGGCTGTAGAGAATTCCTAGGTTGTCAAAAGTTGTCTTCATGTACTGACAATTAATTAGGATGTAAAAAAAAGGAAAGGTTAATAAGTAGAGCCATGGGCTGCCATTTCAAAACGGATGCCATTCTTCAGAAAGACAAGTGGGGGTCTAGTGGTGCAGCTTTGTTTCTAATGATGGCCTGAAGACTTGACTTTAGGGCTGGATTTTAATTACCAGATGAGACCTAGTAAATCAAATGTTGAACTTCAGAGCTGAACCCTTCTCAAACATTGACCACATACTGGGCATTTTAAATAAAACAATTTAAATTCTTTCTTAAATCCAGTGGGTCAGCATACATTTATTTCTTGATACATTAAACACACGACTGATTCGAAAGTAGTCTAATTAGCTCTATATATGAATTGTAAAACTATTTATTGCACCCTGAAAGACATGACTTTAGCTCCAAACACACACAAATAAATATGGTCTAGCGATAGATATGTTGGAAGGGTGCTTTCAAAATATCACATTTTTTGGTGGAAAAAAAGGCAAAAAGGGACCCAGTTTGAGGGTGGTGTATTCATGGAGGCAACTGTGACAAATGGCCAATTGTAGGTCATGTTCCTTACTCAGTATCATGACATGCGTAATATAAAAGCTGCATCTCCCTGTTGCAATACAGAAGAGTGGACATCGATAGAGGGCTGATAGTAGGTAATCGTTTGGCAGGATTAGTTTTGCTGCCTCACACTCTTGAGAGATGCAGTGTTATTTAGACTAGTGATCTGTAGTTACCAATACTTTACATCTTGTTCACAAACATTAGAAGTTGCTGATGTGGGAAGAAGTATGCATTTCCACATACTCAAGATGTATGCAGTTGTGCCCTGTGGCTAAATGTCTGGCTTGAACTTGTCATTTATCTCGGTGATACACCACAGCCTTAACAGTACCGCTTGATCGATATCTTGGAGACACAATCTTCCCTCCTATACAGTACCGGTGCCTTTAAACAGCTGTTGTGACCTAAATTCCTCGTTTGACGCACAAAAAATGAATGCTTTTTTTTTTTTCCTGGTGACCCAGAACAGGGGGGTCAGGCAATTATGAGTGAAAATGCCAACTCTTGTTCATGACAGAAATGTAGTAAGAACTTTTCGTTTCTGGCATGTCATTAATACTGTTCATCTTAAAGAGCCCCTCAGGCAATGCTTAAAACACAGCTTTGTGAAATTACACCTTTTCTGCCAGAATTACTTTATGATACAGGCATTTAGAAGATAGTTAGCTCTGTGTTTGGTTTGCAATCTGTGTGGTTTTTCATACCCAGATTGCAGTAGGGGGTTCAGCCACTCTAATTTATTCAGTAACATTTATTTTTTTACACAGCTGATCATCTAACTGGGTTTAGCATACTGGGGTGTATATACTTTAACTGTAAAATGCACAGACAATATGCCATGTCCTGTGTGAAAGTACCATTGGCACAGTATGTCAACATCTGAAAATATTACCACGGTGGCACCGTAATTCATACAGAACCATTGTATTACCATTGTAGTGACACTGTATTGGCACTGAAGAGCACCTGGTATGGGCCAAGTGAAAATTCAACAACTTGGAAGATAGAGTCAGACAACTAGCAGGTAAATATGAAAGGTGTGGTAATTCGAGGGAGATTTTTTAAGGCAGATTGTATACAATAAATGTTTTTATATTTTTGATTCAATTTATGTATTTGTTGTTATCACTACAAATGTTGTTACATATGATTAGAGTTAAAGCTTAGTGAAGGGACTTTTTAAAAACAAAAGACTTACAGCCTTTAAAAAAAACTAGCTTTTTGTGAGTAAGGTCATACCCTACCATAAATTGAAAACAAGCATTTTTGATTAGCACAGTCACATATCACCACACAGACATATCTTTATTGCATGACTGATTTTCAAACATTGAATTTAATAGAATGTAATAACATGTTTATACAATAGTATGTGTATTTGTTTGGCCTTCCTTTATTACTATGTGGCAAAAGAAAGCTAATATCTTTCTCTGACTATCTGTGACTTGCTTCTAGGGAGGCAGGCAGAGACCGCTACACAGTTCTGAAGCTTTTGTTTCACATCCCTGTCCACTTTATCCCAGAAGAGACCAACTGAAGACAGGTTGAAGACAGGTTAAATGTCATCCTAACTACTCTTTCATTCCTTTCCAACTAGGCCCTGTAGATTTAGAGGGCTGCTTTCAAAAGTTTTTGCTGTAAGAAGAATCCCCAGATGTGAAAGGTATCCTAGAAGGAAAGCTCTCTTTAACCCCCTCTCTTTCTATTTTTAAGAATGCAGATAACTTAAAAGAAAATCTAAATATATAAGACAGGACATTTAAAGCTTGCAACTGTATTTACTGGATGTTTCCATAATTACCCCTGGAAAACATAGTTCCAAAATTAGACCATTTAGTATACTATAAAAAGAAGCAGTGGAGGCTCAATTCTCCAGGGATCAGAAGATTATGAGATATAATCCACTTAGTGATGGAAAACCTCAGAACAGGGTAAGGATGTTAGCTGTCGGTAGGTTTATTTGTAATATAGCCCATCACCCTATGGCAGGCACATCCTGTTCTTGGGACTGTCAGTTTGGTTTGAATTCTGCTGGAATTACATGCACTGTGTCTGACTTTCAATGTAATTTTAATTTAATTTAATTCAATTTAATTTAAATTTAACTATTGATTGCAGACCTACAATGTCTCGTCTCTGGTGGTATGCAGTACTGAGTCTGTGCTGCCCTTTTTCTTTTTTTTCCAGCACAGTGAACTGGTTGCTAATGGTTTGGACTACAGTTTTCAAAACATTATGTTTAGGTTGGAATAGAGATAGTAATTACCCTGGGGTTTGCAGTATATTACCAAAAAAAAAGTGTGCAGCCTGCCATAAGAATATTGAATCTTGGGAGCCCATTGCACAACATAATTTATAAACAAGAAAAGTTGAATGTAAAAGATGAATGGGGGGGTTACTTTACCACCCTGTGGGAATATCATAAACTAAACTGCTGACTTAGATCTCCACCTATATATACATACGAGGGCATCATATATTAAGCAGGCCATATATATCTATTATAGTATATATATATATATAATATATATAACCTCTCGTAGAAGTCATCTCTTAATGGCAATCCTTGTGATACATGTTTGTGAGTGTACCAAGTATGTATTGACTCTGGTATGTCTACGTCTTTTGTCTAGGTAACAACAGAAATATCCTGCAGTTAGTAACTGCTCACAAGTCGCTTTAAGATAGGCTATGACATCTGAGACGTAACACTGTTGATCGTTACAAACTGTTGGGGATAACATTCTGTATACTTGGTTAATGAAATTTTTATCGATGTTTATTGTGTCTTTTGCAATGACTGGTTGATCAGAAACAGTGGAAGTATTTAAAGGTATTTATTGACAATTTTATTGTTAAGAGTTTACCATCAATGTGAATCTGCAATTAATAAAGGTAAATAATATTAAAGGCATTTTTACTGATGTTTAGTGTGTCAAATTGTGTCAGAGTGAGGAGTTAATAAGAGGTCCCTTGTTCTTTGAACTGTTGAATTTTAAGTCGATGTCTCTGGGTGGTTCACATCTGGGCCATGATAACTGGGAAGATATAATAGGGAGAGGTGTAACGGTCCTTATTAAGCCATCCATTAACAGCCTTCTAAGGGCTTTTCACCTGTGAACACAGTCAAGGTCATTGCACCTGTGTTGCAGCAGTTTACAAATCAGTATAACAAAAAGAAACCAGTAACACATTGCAATATGTTTTGTTAATTACCATATGCACTCTTCCAGCATTCAATGCATCACGATTTGTTAATCTTGGTAAAAAAAAAAAAAAAAAAAAAAAAAAAGAGAGAAACAGGTCCTTTAATCAAATATGAATTAAGGTACTGGCATTCAATCCGGAGTGATGAATAGGTAAGTTTTGCAGCAGATGGTCCTAAAAAGGTCAAAGACATGTATGGGGGCTGCTGTGCAAAGAACAAGGTACTTAGGTCTCAGTACGATGCACGGGGAACTGAACGCAGAGGCTTCAGCCAAAACCCCCTTTGATGTCTGCTGGCTTTAAAGAGGCGGCTTAGTCCTTGTCAGACCTGAACATTTCAGTGGGTGATGTAACTGGGTTTCATTTAAGTAGTAAGTGATTAAAGAGCTCTAATCAATATCATATCCGACAGCTTTTGCTCAAATGCTGTAAAATTATTTGATCACTGTGTGATGAACCCTTATTTATTTTCAGAGCGCTGCGGTGTTAAAAACTTTATCGTAACAGAAATTAGAGATTCTGTTCATGCCTCGTGTTGAAATTTGTAAAACAAATTCAGAGATCTTTCAAAAGAAGGTGGTCATGTTCTTTTGCAAACTTACATCTCAATTATCTTCTCCAAAACGTTTTTAAACTGTTTCGTGTGCCACATGGATTAAGATCGGACACTTAACACAACGGAAACGTCATTGCTGAAGCTGATGCTTAACGAAGTTGCAATGTTCCCACGATCACAGTATTTTAAATGCATAATGCTAAATTTATATTTCAATACAAATTATTTTATTCCATGGTCTAAAAAAAACATCTAAGCAATAGATTATGCTTGACAAAATAACATGCTTATTAGGACAGTTTTATTAAGGATTTTAAGTACAGGTGTATGTATTGTAATGATGATGACAATTTTAAAAACAAAAAGCAATTAAAGCCCAAAGGTGCCAACAGAATTGTTGGATTCTAGGTACTTCAGCAATGTCATTTAGAATTGTGTGCTTTAAATTGGCCATGAATAATTTATTCATGACATTACATCTTAGCAAAACAATGTTCCAGTCTGGACATTTTGCTTGTGTCACTACCATCATGGCAACCATTGACCATACTCTAACTATGTTGGTATGACTTGTTTGACAACATACCGTGTTTAAAAGACTGATTTCTGGCAACTAACAGTCCCCCTTCTGTGTGAAAGTTTTTCTGGTATGGAATAGAATTTTTCTTTTTTCATGTCTATTAATGCAAGCCAGTCTCCAAGTTCTGTGGTCAGTGACAAGATGCTGAAGAAACCAATTTAAATTTCCAATTTTGGTAAGGTGCTCCAAATCAATTATAGTGAATCAAAACTTTAATTGTTGTTGGGTGGATAGGCCATGCTGAAGAGTAAAGAGCTATAACACTGCGCAGACCTCTGATGAAAAGGGTTGACCTTTTATAGATAAAAAATATGAATAAGAATTGTATGGCTTGCACTGGTGTCATGACAGATGTTAAAGATTGTAGCTAAGGCTACAATCTTTAACTCTCTCAAAATCCTTATTTCACACAGGTTGGAGTAGAATGCTTTTACTGTTGTGAAGCCATATCTGAAAGCCAAAAGTCTTTATCTTCCAGTATAAGACAATAACAAACATGGGAGCCATATTAGGTCACAAGTCAAAGTGAAAAGAACTGTTGCATTTTGCTCAAGGAGCATCTCTGACAGTTTATGAAATATAAACTTTATTATCATCACTGCAGTGATTGTACATGGAAGTTTAAACACTTTCCAGTAATTGAGCAAATGACAGACTTTAATAATGCTAACAGAAATTAGAAGTATGATGTACAGTTTTTGCTGTGTCTGGAGTGACTGCAAGGTTTTTCTATATTCTAGGAAGCTATTCGTCTATTAGGTACAGTCTCTCTTGTTCTGTTAGATTTACAAAACATCTACTTCGGCTGCATTCATTTCTAAACAGCTGGCCCAGTGATGACCAACATAAGCTAGTAACTATGTTAACAACATAACACAAAATCATTAGCTCTGAAATTATACTGGGGCTATTTTTATTAAATTATGATACAGAGTAAAAACAAAAACAAATAAGAATGCAGTCACTATAATAAAACAAACACTAGTAAAGATGTTATCATGTATTAACTTTGCTAAAAGATTGACATTACACATGATAAAGATAACTCTTCAAACGAAGAACCCCTGTCCCCAAAAATTATTTAAATTAAATATTAATTTACACAGTAAAATCTGTGTTTTTCAAAATGGAAATTGAACATGCAATATATCTAAAACAAGTTACAATACACCAGTTGCATAATACATAATTACGACTATATACCAAAGGTAGACTGAATTTCAACTTTGCATACTTTAACGCTCTAGCAAGCAGAACAATTGCTATTACTGTATAGCCTCTATTTAGCCAAGACAGAACTGCATATAACAGATTTAAATCCAATATTGAGAATGACCACAATTTTTATTGAGCCAGACTACAGTATGTAAAAGTACAGGCACAGCTGTTACAGTAGTCATTATAAAACCAAGCCTCTGTCTTTTTTGCTTGGGCTACAAAAGCTCTCAGTCTGACCTTACCCTTTAATCAGAGGCTTTGAAAAGGCATCTTGGAAACACTGCAGTATGCTTTCCATGCAGACAGAACTGTCCAGATTGTTTTAAGTTCAATAATGCTGGGTGACAGTGAACATGATACATATAGGATTTACCAGGTCTTATATCCCCATTAAAATATCAGCTTTGTTTATTTCAGAAGACTACAGTATGAATATTCCATCAAAGCATTCTGGTATACAGGTACTGTAATCCTTAACATACAGTTTACATTTGAGAGAAACATAAGATTTAGCCACTTGGGTACAACTTTTTATCATTTTTCTTTTCCTGTTAAACATCTTAAACAGACACACACACAATATAGAAGAAGTTTATATCTATTAGATATATATATATATATATTATATATATATATATATATATCATTAACGAAACTACAAATTTTTGATGTTTGATTTTGATGTTTAAACCATAAAGAATCAAATGTAAATGTAAAATAAAAATACTTTATACCAAAATTATATCTCTCTATAAACTGGGTTGATTTAAAAAAAAAAAAAAAAAACTCCAATAAAATGTCATGGTCTTAATTATCCTTGCAGACAGTTGGTTTAGCAGTGTCTTCTTCACTGTCGGTGTCGTAAATGAAGCTGTACAGGTTCTGATCAGGTCGAGGAGCGAGACAGTTTCTGCACACATTACTGTAGTATTGTTCTAGCAGTCTGTATATATCGCCTGTTAAAGGGAACGAAGAAACCAAGCTGGATTATAGATATAAGCCTCCACTTCAGCTTAACCCTTTAAAATGAAAACAGGTAATATAGGTATGGTATGCAAATAAATAAATAAAAGGGGTTTACAGTATATCAGGTTTCTGAAATACACCGAGAGTAGGTGAATCAGTAGGGTACTGCTTAAATCCGCCCTTTAACAACCAATACACACTCCTGATTCACTGGTACAGTACTCCCCTGACCTTCCAACTCCTACATAATAGGCTAATAGGAAGTAATACGGTATTTAGGAAAAGTCAGGAAAGCACAGTTCCGTATCTTAAACACACGCACAGCAATTTACATTTGAATTCCAAAAAAACTGTCAAAATGACCTCCTTGGTCATTCTAGTGTTAAAACAATTGTATTGACAGTCATCATCTTACTTGTATAAGTTATCTGTAATTTCAAAATGTCAGATGCTCAGCATCATTCTGCGCTGTGGAAGTATTGATGCAAGAAGCACTTGGTGTGCGTCCAATTGCGTTGTATTCAAATTAGCCATGGGCTACCTTAAAAGACTATTACGCACAGCTTACTACTGAATGTGAAATATTAATTTTAGATAATGGTTTTTATTTTAATTTATTGTTTTTAGTTGTTTAAAAGTTCAGTTTATTACTTTAGTACATTACTTTTAATGGGGACACATTCATAATAACCTAAGCATGATAAAGCTTTAGGAGTCTGGAATAAAAAAAAGTTCTGGAAAAGTAAAGTAGTTCTCTCTTACCAACAGTTACATGTCTCTGAGTCAGGAACGTGTGCATCTCATGGACGTCCCTCATGAGCTCCCTGTCGCCGAAGGTGAAATACGCCACATCTCGCCCAGCCTCAGCAGCAGCCATCATCTGCAGCAGAGCTGGAAAACAAGTTCTCCATCATCTATCTTTTTCTGATTTGTGGCCGATCTAAAAACATGGCAATGATGTCCAAAACATTACCTAGCAGCCCTGATACAGGCAAATTTCAGTTGCTTGTCTGAGGAAACATTCCAAGCAACATAAAACCCATGATAATGCCCAATGATGACCTGCTGTCTTTTTCAGTGTCAAAATGCTACTGTTTTACAATGCCCCAAACTATTTAAAAGTAAACTGATGGATACAAATTGGCTTCTGACCAATTTTGAGTACACATTTACTGTAATATCATGCAAACCTCCATATTTGAATACAACAATGATCTAGAATAATAGTAGTAAAACATTCAACACTTGGTCCTGTTCCATGACAGCAAATTGTTCCTTTTTCTCCCCTGAAACATACTTTAGCGATAAAGCACTATTCCCTTGGAACCTAAAATAATGTGAGCGTCAACTGAATGCCTCATACCCATATATTACCAGCCCTTTCTAAATTGCCTTGAATTTTCCTCTGGTGCCAAGCAAAACAAAGATAAGCTATTACACAAAAGAATGTTCTTTGACTAATGTAATAAAGGTCACAATTTAAATGTGACAGGTTTTAATTTGAAATGGGTATCTGCATTGTGAAAAGCTGTCTCTTGCAAGCCCCCTCCCCCACCCCTTCTGAGATCTTTAGGCAAAACAATACATTGAATTATGTTCACAATAAATTAATCTCAACTGTTTGAAATGTCAATACTTTGTTAATTTGCCTGTTTCCGTTCACTCTGCAAACTAATGGAAAACAAATTCTCTCGCCTCACATTTGTTTTTATTATTTTGTTCTTAGTTTCCTCAAAGGCATTTTATAGTTTTTGGTTTCCTTTTTTATACATACACTAAACAAGCCTTAGCTTTGGCATGCTCGTATTTCATATTTAGCTGCAGAGGATTCAGCAGTCTAATTTGTAATCAAAAGGTAAATAATCCCCAGAGGATCTCAATCTTTGTCAGAAAGTAAAAATGAAGGTATGGCTCCAAGACTAAATATTTAAAGAGGCTTGAAATAGTCTGCTGATTAATGAAGGTGAAAGTCTAATAAGTTTAACAAGTTTACTGAAAAATTATGCACACATAAACTTTAAAGCTTCCACCTGTTCTGTTTCTCATTCACATGAGCAGTAAAGCAACACAAATCAATAAGGTATCTGATAAGAGTATGTGTTCTTTAAAACCTTACTAAAATCGAAAACGTTTAAGACCCGAACCTGAAAACTTTATACCAAAGACACTCGACAGAGGAGGGTGACATAGTGACGTTAATGGTTAATATTCCTATTTCTAATAACCTAACATTCCCGTTCAAGTTGGGAATATTAACCATTACAAAATGGGTCAGTATACCCAAGCTGTCGCAAGGACATGGAGCATACATAACACAAGTACAGAGGACAAGTCGAACCGCCTTGTGCCTGAAGCAATTACCAGCATAGCTAGAATAAAACAAGTAAGGACCCAACTTCCTGTATATTAGTATACCTGACTGTCACAAGACATGGGATACAACACTGAGTAACAAGCTAAGCAAAGCTGCTTGTGCCACAACAATATTCCTGTAACTGAAAACATTAGAAGGACACACCTCTAATTTTCTGTCGTAAGGATGGACTGGGAAGCAGCCCTCAATATTTTCGTGCCAAATCCAGGATTCTCCAGGTCCACGATGTTCAGCAGTCTATATTGCACCTGTTATCCATTTGGATAGATGCTGTTTAGACAGAGCCTGTTCCTGTGACTTAGCTCCGTATCAAACAAAAAATTGTTCTGACTGCCTCCAGCTTTTAGTTCTGTCCACACAATACGCTAATGCCCGCACTGGGCAAAGCATATGGAGCTGGCACTCCCTGGCAGACTGGAAAGGAGGGGATTGAAAGCCTCCAATTTCACCAACTGGTTAATATAGAAAACCAAGCTTGTTCTCGGCAGAAAAACCAGGTTAGTACGAAATGTGACCTTCATTCTGGCCTGTGGAAAAATTAGACAAGCTTTCGATATTGAAAGTGCTTGCAATTCACTCACCTGCTTAGCAGAGGTGATTGCACACAAGAAAGCTGTCTTGAAAGACAAAACTTTGAGCTCCGCTGAATGCATGGGCTCAAATGGAGGTTTTGTTAGTGCATTAACCACGACATTTAACCTCCAGCGAGGGACTATATCCTTCACTAAGCTGCCGGGTGCCTTTCAAAAATTGCCCCGCCAGGAAGTGAGCTCCTGGGGAAACTGAATTGATTTTTATATGGCACACCGAGATGGCTGCCAAATAGACCTTTAGAGTAGAGGGAGATGTCCCAATATCAAAAAGGTCCTGTAAAATTGCAGTATAACTGCCATAGAGCATGTCTCTGTTTCAAACCCATGAGCCAAACACCGCGTCTGGAACACACCCCACTTGTACCCATACTGGGAACGAGTAGAGACTGTCTTGGCATTTTGATAACATCATACAGCTCAAATGCAGCATTACGCCTAGGTACAGATAGGAGGTTGTGGTTCAACACCGGCTGACAAGCTATGCTGTTGCACCAAACCTGCAGAGGGCGCATATGCAAAAGACCCAGTTGGAGGGTGTTTGATGCTGCTGCCATAAAGCCCAGAAGCCTCTGGAAGACCACTACTGGTAGTGCCCTGCCAAGCTCAAACAGCTCTAAGCAGGCGGTTACTCTCAGCACTCTCTCATCTGACAGAGTTGGCAACATGCATCGTGAATCCAGGCACACCCCCAGATAGGTCACTATCTGGGTGGGTGCTAGCTGGCTCTTTGCATGGTTTACCTTCAACCCGAATCGATGTAAATGGTTGGTGACTAGCTCTGTGTGTTTGTGCGCCCTTGCTGGAGACTCTGAGCAAATAAGCCAGTGATCCAGATAGTTGAGGCCGGGGCTAGTATAGCCTTCGTGCATTTTGTAAAAACACGTGGGACTAGAGAGAGGCCAAGGGTAGAGCACAGAACAGTTCCTTGAAAGGTAAACCTCAGGTATTTCCTGTGCACTGGTTTTACTGGGATGTGGAAATAGGTGACCTTCAGGTCCACCGTGGTGAACCAGTCACCAAGCCTGATGGACTGCAACAGCCGTTGTGAAATCAGCATCCTGAACCGTCTCCGCGGAACTCAGTTGCGGGCTGCCTCCTGGCGGTACCACCTGTGGTGTGAGTGCCCTGTATACCAGTTTCCTCTGAAATTGAGGTTTAGGCTGCCACTGTGCTGCAGGCTTACGTAGTTGAGACGGTCTCTTAGGGAGAAGGCGCACCATTTCCTTGGTGGACTCCCTTGCGCGGTGAGATTGCCGTAGCATCTCATCTACCACGGGACCAAATGTGTGGCCTGGCGTGACCGGTGCATCAGCAGTGCCGTCTTGTCAGCGTCAAGCACACGTGCTTGAGAGAGCCAGAGCTGACTGCGCGCAGCCACCAATACAACCAGGTTTCTGCCTATTACTTGTCCGCTAAGCTTAGACAACCATAGCAGGTTCCTAGAAATTAGGCGCATCTCTTCCAGTTGCTGAGATGAAGCCCTATAGTTCTCAGAGAGGAACCCCCTGGTAAACTATTGTAGTTAGCCAGGCGTGCGGTAAATGCACTAGCCACGTATGCTTTCTTTAAGATGACTTCCTTCACTCTGCACTGCTTATTCTGGCATGCCACGTCCTTGGCTAGCAAGGAAAACGTTGGTAGGCAGAACAGATGCAGCAATGGGGCCCTCTTTTGGCGGAAAGTTGGTAAGACCCAACTTGTCCGCTTCGAACAGCGAGTCTACAGAACGGGAAACCGCCGCAGCCATAGCTGGGTGAGCCCAAATAGACTGTCGCTCAAACAGAAAATCCGTGTGAACCGGAGGGGCAGCAGGAGTGACAGAAGGCTGCTCGTCATAAATTGAGCGCCTCTCATCCATTGTTTCAGGCCAAGGAAACTGTAACGCCACAGTAGCTCGCAGCATTAAGGGCAAAAGCTCTGATGACAACGGAAGCTGCATAACCAGGATGTCTGATTCAGCATCAACCGAAGGGAGCCCCATGTCCTGATCATCAACCTCCTCGGAGGCGGAGGTAGACAGTATGTCACTCTCTAGCTCAGCTACTGCCTGTAAGGGTGCAGGGGGAGTAGGTGATGGAGGATCCGGTATTACCAGTGGGATTGCGCGCTCTTGTAGCAGTTCAGTTAAAATTGCCTGCTGGTGTGACACAACATCCCAGATGTTATCCATCTTTTGGTTGTGTATATATATATATATTATATACACAACTGAAAGTAACCGCAAAGCAAAAACACATGGTAAATAATATTGTAAATTAATAATTAGACAATTATTAATAATACAATATTTCAAATATTCTAAAAAATAGATAAATTTCAGCTGAACAAGTTATCGACTTGGTGCGCTAAGATCCCGGGAGGGACTGCAGTAGAGCTGCTGGCTTCCCACAGCATACAAGGCTGCATTGGGACTAAACCAACGACAGCTGAAAACACAGAATATACAGCGAATACACAGAATAAATACAGAAAACACGCTAGAAATAACAATTATTATTACAACGATTCTGTAATAATTCCACTTTTTTTTTTTTTTTAAGCAATTGCTAAAAAGGAGAGCGAAAATACACAGGAGGATTTACTTATCAACTCTCTGATGTTAATCAGGTTAGTCTGAAAAGGAAATACTGTCAAGGTGAGTAGTAAGTTTATGCTTGTGGGGGTGGAGTAGCACTACATCACCCTCCTCTGATGAGTGTCTTTGGTATAAAGTTTTCAGGTCCGGGTGTCAAAGAGGAAAGGGGTTAATATTCTTAAACAACATAATTCCCAGTTTTCCATAATAATGATATTTAAAATGTTTTTTTGTTTTTTTTTAATACAATTTAATTTGATTGGTTTACAACATTTTTCCACTTTTTGTACTGCTGTCTGTACAGTCGACTTTATCATAGCATGTTAAGCATCCATAAAAATAGTATCAAAGCCTGCTTGCTGCTATGTCTTACTGTGGGATGCTTTTCAAAAAGACCCTGCAGTTTCTTTGCCGTTAAACAACGGAACTCCTTTCAAAAGGATTTTTGGGTTGCAACATTGTAAGAGCTTTACATTTCAATACTTAAGGGTAAAACAAATAAACAATCAGCCAGCCACATACTTCAATCTGAAACATCTATGCTTTCTTTTCAGGACGTGCAAGTCCTTTTCTTAAGATTGCCAAGAGCTTGCCAATTGAATGTGATGCTAGCCAGTGACAAAAACTTACATTAAATTGATGTACTGAGCCGAGCAATCAATTTCACTCTTAATGGAAAATATAAATGTTTGTCATCCGATCAATAACTGTTGTTGAGATAAATAGGCTTTAAGTAAATGAGTGTATTCAAGGGAAGACTAATGAGACTGACTCCTTACTGCTCTATTGAGGCTTGTGTTTTTCTTTACCTTCAGGAAGGAAAAGGCAGTATGCATATGAGCGGAAGCATTTACTGATTTATTCTGTGTGTGATTAAAATCTGGACTTCAGGCTTTCTGAACATAAGTAACACAGCAGATAGTATATTTTCTTCCATAGTGTTGTCCCCCCGAGAAAAGCACTGTCAGGACGTCACTCCGAGACTAGTGAATAACAGTCTTCCTGCCTAACACTCAACCAGCTATCCATCTATGAGAGTTCATCTATAGTTTCTTGTCTACCTACCAGTCCATTTATCCAGTGGTCTATCTTATCTATCCATCTGGCCATCTATACGTTGTTCTTAATCTAAAGTTGCATCTGATTTTACAGCCATATAATCTACAGTAATAAAAAAGCTTTAGGCTGTAGACACTTGATCTAATGAATTAGGCTGTTTGATATAAGAAAGCAGTATTAGTGGGAGAAAAGGTAAAAAATAAAAAATGTACCTTTTAACCGAGTGTCTCCTCCAAAGGCTCCACAGCCCCAGTTTCCAGTAGCCACAGCAGACAGGTTTCTACTTTCAACGCCAGGGCGAGCAAATCCACAGAAAGCCTGAAAAAAATTAATAAATAAATAAATACATTTATATATAATACCACCTCAGTTACGAACCCCTCGGGAATCTGAAATGCCCATAACTCTGAAAATTAGTTTTCAATAGTTTTAATAAATGTGTACCCCTGCTATCTACACCATCAATCTGAAGAATGATACAAGGATACAGTACAGTAATGCAGTATTTGTATTTGTTACGGTTATACAGTCTTTAAAACAGTACTATAAATAGAAAAAGGCTAAATTGAAGCACACTGTGAAACAATTAAATGGGCTTTTAAATCCTCCATGTCCTTACTTTTATTTAAAAGTGGAATGAAGAACAAGAAAACATAAGCGCAATTAATAAGTGACTCATTTTTTGTATTGGTGTAATATTATAATTGTATTTTACTGTTAATTAGAAGGGGAGGGGGCAGCAAAACAAATCTCTGAAAGGGGGTGCAGCAAAAAAAGTTTGGGAACCACTGGCTCAGAAGGAAGGAAAAAAAAAAAATACTACAAACTTGCTCTTCGGGGCTTTCCTTTCACAGCAGTACTACGAGTTTATCTTACCATCTGAGTCACAAGTAAGTTGATTTTTCTTTTAAACAATGTATTCTAATAGTTTAAATCTGTACCATGGCTGTCTAAGTCTAAGTCTTAATTATGGCATATTCCACTAACTAAATTAAACACACTAAAATAGCACTCAATTCAATAAATTACCTGTTAGTTTCCAGTTTATACAAAAAACGGACAAACATACTCACAGTATTGGTTATAGCACCACTGCTAATTTACAGTAACGCATGGCACAGTATTTTATATATTATATTAAAATACTTGCTTTGGCTAACTTTACACAGATTACATGCAAGTAAACATTTTCATTTATTGTCAAATTGTTAAATTAAAGTTGCCTGTAAAATTTTAGGTGCCACTAATAAATGCTTGCAAAAAATAACATTAATACCAAGTGTTACTTTTACTTTTCACTACAATTGCATATTATAGCAAACAGGTGTGATTAATCAATTAATTAATCAATCATCCAGAAGGATACACATTATCATATTTATTTCTTAATAAATTCCAGACCCACTGAAATAAAACTTCACACAAAGCACACAGAGAAAGTTTCTATCCTGGTTTGGGATTTTATATCATAACAGGTTTTCAAACACAGAATTCAACTTGAGTAAGTATGTTGCCTGTGTGCTAGTGTTAATAATGGTTTGTTTGGCCTGATTTGATATTAATGTAATCTGAAAATCACTCTACATAATGTTTTCACTGAATGTACAAATAGATTACATTATAATAGATGCAACCAGCGTATGCTACCTTAATCAATACTACATTTAACAAGGATTTATTTGACCATTAAAAAGTTCAGCACTACATGTCCAATATTCCCAAAATCAACTGCATAGTTCTTTGATAAACACAACTGATCACAACTGTTGACTTCCTTCAAGGCATGGATTACTGATGTTGAAGCTTTTTTTGGGAGTTTATGAAATATTATTAGAAAGCTTTGTTCCAGGGCATTACCACATGGTTTATAGTTCCACCTGTTTATGCCATTTTAGAAAGGACAGATCTCAGATTGACGGGGGAAGGTAATGGAAACTTTAACTGAACATGGCAAATAAATTGCGTCAAATTAAATTGTGATTAGTTTCATAGTATTACAATTGCATGGCTACAATGGCATGTTTCACAATGAAATTGCATGTTTGATGGTATATTTACCTGGTTTGGGTTACAGTTGTGCTGTAGCTGCATTATAAATTAATAACAATATAAACTCCAATTGGCTAAAAACAATGCAGTGTTGTATAAATCACTATAACCATACTGTAGTTGCTGGAGCAACTTTCTATGCAAAAGTGAGGCTTCGGTGCAAGAAACTGGTAACTCACTACAAACAGCAATATGTGGAATGTTCGCATTTTGCTCATATGATACACCTGAGAGTATTGGAGACTGTCGGGAGAATGAGATAATTCTATTCACTGTCCCCTCATCCAAACACGTATTGTCACTGCATCTCTTTAAATGGCAGCTTTGATGGTAAGCTATAGAATCTTCATAGCAGGATTGCATTATATTTCACAGCACGCTTTACACCACTGTCAATCACTTTCCAAGCTGTCATTCCTCCCATGCTTTCTTGTCTCAGATTGGTCCACACTGTGATGCTGTTTTTTTCTTTTTTTTTTTTTAATGTATTAATTTTTTTTTTTTTTTTTTTTTTTTTTTTACTGTGAACATTCATTACAGTAATCTAAGATTGCTAATATATTACATTAAGGAATTAAAACTTACGTTACCTACAAAAAACAGTATAGATATATATATATATATATATATATATATATATATATATATATATATATATATATATAGTATGCACTCCTTAGTGAAGATATTTGGTAGAGTTTGCAACTGGTAATAATAGATATTTATATTCCTGTGCAAGAGGAGCCTAATTATTTGATGCTTGTCTAGAACTCTTCTGTAGCATTGTGCTTGAAACCTGGCTAGGCTATGTGGTTTCAACAGTGTTTGGATGGGAAAACAGCTATTTAGATATCTGTACAAAATACAATACCTCCTTTGTTACTGTATCAATGTTGGACATCTTCTGAATAGAGAGAGCTGCCCTTTTTTTTTTTGTACTGTTCCTATACAGCACGAGGCACTTCTTTTGGTCAATCGGTGTAAAATCATTAAGTGAAGCCTATAAGACCTTAGCGAATCTGTAACATACATAGCCAATACCTTGTTATCAAGACCACATGATTATAATTTAATTAAAAACACACACACAAAAACGAATTTAAGAGATGGTGTGAATAATGCAGATAATGACTAGGGTTTTGTTATAAACCTACTAAACCCTTGCTTGTAAGACTAGACACAATGAAGCTTTCAACCAGTAACAACAGTCCAATAATATATTAAACAGCCTTGTTTAAAAAAAGAATACGTAATGAGCTGCTTCCAGAATGTTAAGTCATATGAAGCCTTGAATTCATAAAAGCTGCTTCCAACTCATTGGTTGTGACTATGTTTCAACCAGGTTTACAGGGCTTTCCAATGCAAAGTTTTACATATTCCAACCGGTTACAAATCCAAATCTGGCCTATGTGTAAAAACTAACATGAACAATTGAAAAGTGAATGGGACTATGGTAGTTAAAATACCAGCCGAAGTGTTTCGACAACCTTGCATTCATCTAAACGAATCAAGTAAAGAACAGTACTTAAACATTTTGAACTGTAAGGCTCTAATACTGAATTAAAACAGACTTTTTTGACCAAGGACATGTGTATGGAAAAAAGAATTGATGAGGACTGCAACCTTTTGTCCTCTGATTAAATCAGAAAACTGACCACATGGAAGAGGCCCCAGGAAAGCAGATTTCAGCCACAGGAAAAGAAAAGTCATGCAACGAAGTTAAACTGAATTCAACCTGTGACTGGCAAAAATGCAATGAGCTTGTGATCATAGGGTTTAAATAAAAGTCAGCTACTTTAACCACAAGTATGGAATAGGTAACATACCACATCCTACTTGCTGGCATTGGCATTTCATTACAGGAATTAACCCCTGGACACCCCATGCATTTCCCTTAAGAGCAGAAATGAGAAATAGAACAAGCATGGCCATAGCAGTGAGCTGAGCCCTGTCCAGTCATGGACCTTAAATGCTTTAAGTGAAAAGACAAGCCATAGATCAAACTGGCCTTATTGCAAGGAATGCAGCTGTGGATATTGAAATGTGTATTACAAAAATAAAGAACTCATAGTACTGTCCTGTAAAAAATAACTAACATGTGAGGTTTCCACATTTGGCCTGGCATCTACAACCTTGTACGCGTTAAGGATCAGAGACGAGAAGAAATATATAAATAGAAGAAACAGGAGTTCAGCATAAAGTCTGAACCAGAAAAAGGACGCGCAGCTACATTAAAAAAGAAAGAAGAAAAATGAAAAAGCAAAATAATTGGTATTACACCAAAGCCATGCACCTCTCAAAGAAAAAGAATATTAACAAAATGGTATGCAGAATAAAATGCAGATACTAACAGAAAACTGGAACAGAATGTTGCAAACGAGACATGACCAAATTTGCACCTAACCCACACAGTTTGAACTTACACAGTATAATGGCAACGCAGTTGTGAAACCCAGTTAAGCCACTCAGGAAATGACTTTTGCTTGCAGGCTTGCAAATGACAAACCTTTGGAAAATAGCATGTTTGCAAAATAGCGCAATAATGGACTTTTAAAAAGAAACGTGCTTATCAGAAAAACGGCAAACCGCAGCCTTTCATAATAGGAAGAGCTTGCAGTTGTGTCATGTACCTATGAAAAATGAGGAACAAACTGATAGCAAGCACGGGGACTTGTCGTGAAACACAAGCAAAAGAGTGTTCATTCGAAAGGAAGGGACACTCATAGGGACACACACACACACAATCTAGATAGGCACATTGTACAGATACACACACACACACACACACACATCCAGTGGCTTGCGAAAGTACTGACACCCCTTGGCATTTTTCCTATTTTACTGCCTTACAACCTGGAATTAAAATTGATTTTTTGGGGGTTTGCATCATTTGATTTACACAACATGTCTACCACTTTGAAGATGCAAAATATTTTTTATTGTGAAACAAACAAGAAATAAAACAAAAAAACAAAAAACTTGTGCATGCATAAGTATTCACTTATCCCCCCCCCCCCCCCCCCCCCCCCCCAAAGTCAATACTTTGTCCAACTTTTGCAGCAATTACAGCTGCAAGTCTCTTGGGGTATGTATCTATAAGCTTGGCACATCTAGCCACTGGGATTTTTGCCCATTCTTCAAGGCAAAACTGCTCCAGCTCCTTTAAGTTGGATGGGTTCCGCTATTGTACAGCCATCTTTAAGTCATACCACAGATTCTCAATTGGATTGAGGTCTGGGCTTTGACGAGGCCATTCCAAGACATTTAAATGTTTCCCCTTAAACCACTTGAGTGTTGCTTTAGCAGTATGCTTAGGGTCATTGTCCTGCTGGAAGGTGAACCTCCGTCCTAGCCTCAAATCTCTGGAAGACTGAAACAGGTTTCCCTCAAGAATTTCCCTGTGTTTAGCGCCATCCATCATTCCTTCAATTCTGACCAGTTTCCCAGTCCCTGCCAATGAAAAACATCCCCACAGCATGATGCTGCCACCACCATGCTTCACTGTGGGGATGGTGTTCTCGGGGTGATGAGAGGTGTTCGGTTTGCGCCAGACATAGCGTTTTCCTTGATGGCCAAAAAGCTAAATTTTAGTCTCATCTGACCAAAGTACCTTCTTCCATATGTTTGGGGAGTCTCCCATATGCCTTTTGGCGAACACCAAACGTGTTTGCTTATTTTTTTCTTTAAGCAATGGCTTTTTTCTGGCCACTCTTCCGTAAAGCCCAGCTCTGTGGAGTGTACAGCTTAAAGTGGTCCTATGGACAGATACTCCAATCTCCGCTGTGGAGCTTTGCAGCTCCTTCAGGGTTATCTTTGGTCTCTTTGTTGCCTCTCTGATTAATGCCCTCCTTGCCTGGTCCGTGAGTTTTGGTGGGTGGCCCTCTCTTGCCAGGTTTGTTGTGGTGCCATATTCTTTCCATTTTTTAATAATGGCTTTAATGGTGCTCCGTGGGATGTTCAAAGTTTCTGATTTTTTTTTATAACCCAACCCTGATCTGTACTTCTCCACAAGTTTGTCCCTGACCTGTTTGGAGAGCTCCTTGGTCTTCATGGTGCCCCTTGCTTAGTGGTGTTGCAGACTCTGGGGCCTTTCAGAACAGGTGTATATATACTGAGATCATGTGACAGATCATGTGACACTTAGATTACATCACTTGTAATCTTCTAGTAACTGACAAGTTGCCCATATAGCGACTACTTTTATTCATTGTCTTACTTTTTAGCCTTGGTAATATTATTGTTCTATGGCTATTGTATTTTGATCAGTTCTTATCGATTGTTTTATGATATACATTTATTGGTCATTAAATGGTTCATAATTAGTTTGATTGATAGCATTGTTTTGAATTAATAATAGTTTGTAAGAGTGATTCATTAGATTTTGCATAGTAGTAGATTGATTTGACACTGTTATAGACAGTTGGTACTTGCTTGCACTGAGATTGTGTTGATTTTAAACTGTTGGATTTTCTGTTTGGATTTTTAGTGTCAAGGATAACTTAGAGGTTTTCTGAATAGGCAGGCCTGACTATTTCATTGAATGTGATATCCTTTTCATCTTTTAGTCTTGTTTAATTTTATGGTATTTCAATCTACTGCTTTTACATTTCTTTGATCAGTTTAAATTGGCATTTAGTTTGTATTAGGCTTAATATCCTTTTCACTTATCTCAACAAATTACTTTCATGTTTCTTTTATAATTGGCATGTATGTTACATTAAACTTAATGTCTGTTTTCACGATTCAGTCTTGTTTAATCTATCTTAACTTGTTTTATTTTAGTCTTAGTTTGCTTTGACATCTTGATTGAGTGTAATATTCCATTGTTGCTATATTTCTTTTATTCTCAAATTGGTATTAGAGGTAACAGCTTTCTACTTTTTATTCTTGTTTTATTAATATCGTATTTGATTTTGATTTATTTTAGTTTTTTCTGATATCCTTGTTGAGTTTAATAACGTATTACTTTTCATATTGTTCTTATTATTTTGGATTGGCAGTTAGTTTATATTGAACTTGATATATTATTCTATTCTTGTTTAATCTACATTTTGTTTGAACTTGTTTTATTTTTATTTCACTTTGCTTTATATTTGGGTTGAATTTAATACCCTATTACTATTACATGTATTTTATTAAGCTAGACTGACATTTATTTAACATTAATATTTTAATTGTATATTACTTTATTATTTTATGTGATTATTTCACTTGGCTATAGAGTGTAAATTAATTGATCAGTTCTTTCATTTGACATTTCAAGAATTTGATAATTGGGTAATACTTTTTAAATTGGTCATTTGATTGATTTGGTGTTTTGATTAAATTAACAGTCTTATTTTAATGATATCAGTTCTTGTATTTTGATTTGTTTAGTCAGTAGCACTTATTTGCTCCAAGTGCAAGTGCTAGTGTGGTTGTCAGTATTGTGGATTTCATGTATATTTGTCATCGGTGATAAATCCATCCTTGCTCATAGTATTTGTTTTTGATATTGTAATTTGACTGTCCAAAATTAGTGAATATCGTTCTGAGGGTAGACCGAACTCCTTTTAAACGACTGGGCCGGCATATTTTTGTACTGGACACTTCAACAGACCGAGTTTCCAAAACGGCAAACCAAAAGTCTAAGCTTCAAGGAACTGTTGAGTACAATTCCAGTTGCATTTTCCTTTCATGGAACTAAATTGTGACACATTCACATAGATGTGAATGAACTCTTAATTATTTAATTTGCACACTTTGCGTGTGAATGAACTTTTAGTGAAACTTGATGAAGTAACCAAAAGTAATCTACCTCATTGTTGTATGAAGAATATTTTTAAAAGTAAACTTGCCATATACTTAATCTATATATCATTAATAAGCTTAATGTGATATATTCTAAGATTGTCTGCATCATTTCAGTTAGACTGGGTGGGTGCGTGCATGCGTGTGTGTGTGCGAGTAAGGTACTAGCCACGTCACAGCCTACTTGCTGTGAAGTTGATGCCTTGTGTGTGAGGAAATAGGTGGTATCATATTTCCATTGCCAGCATGTGCAGTGAGAGTTCTTGACTTGTGTTTGGTGCTTAGAGACCAAAAGATTTACTTTATGACTTTTCTGATTTTTGTTTAATATTTGTGTACTTAATAAAATACTACTATTGATTAAACATTCCTTGTGTCTAGTGTGTGTACGTGTATTCATAGTAAATCCTCGATCTTCGTAATACGTCAATTCAATATTACTAATAAGAGAAGTAATCAACCCAGATAGCCATTAAAACTCCAATTAGACCAAGTAGTACTTTGGTTTATGACGACTACAGTAATCCAAATAAGAAATTATGTGAATGTCTCCTATATAATTACAATTAATCTAGGATAAACTTTACTATTGGTGTCATTCACCAATATACCTTTCTGTACAATCCTATAGGAATAATATATTGCAGTTTTTAACTCTTAATTTGCCAAGGATTAGCCTTCCTTATATATCAAGTTATTTTCATGTTAGACACACTGTCAGATCTATACACGTTTTCCAGTGACACTACTGAATGCTGAGCTGGCTACAGTATGAGGTGAGGTACTATAGTTCCATACTGCAATAAGCAGGTTCTTTTTGGGAGTTCTATACTTCTAGCAGGTTGTGCATGTTATTAGCATGCTCTTATGGTATAATGCAGGTTTTCATTGATAGAAAGATTTTAAGCTTGGGACGAAGAGGGGTCCATACCAGACATGAGAATTGCCATCCATTAACATTAAGTGTGGTTTTCACTTATTAACATGGCAAAGAAACATTCAATACAAATTCCCATTTACTGTACGCCTGCTTCTAACATTTCTGCATGTCAGCGCTCAAGAATAGGCACTGGAAACTATTTCTAGCTCAGTAACAATTACTTTTTTTTTACAATGGTTCTGTAGTTCAAATGGTCTCACCAGCAATTTGCTTCTGTCTTTGAGCAATGCAAACATGTTTCTCAAATTAAAATTAGATTAGACACAATTTATTAGATTACGTTAACCAATTGAATCTAACAGTATAACACCAAGGCAATTAGAATCAACATAATTTTAATTCAAATGCCAATTACAGTTTTCACTGTTGCATAAAATTATTTGAAGCACCAAGAGTATGTATCTCTGCTACAAAGGCTCAAAGAAAGACATGACAATTAGCAGAAATTACTATACCTTATTTTATAAGCATAAACTGAAGAAAGAAGATATTATGGACCTATCAAAGTGAAGCAGCCAATACCCTGTATTGTTACTACATGACTAACTCCAAAAGAAATTCAGTGTGGTGTACTTCACAAATGTTCCACCGGCATTTATAATACTTTAATGCTTACAAACAGACATGATCCACTGTCATTTTTCAAAATGCATTTTTCATCTTTAACAGTACCCACTTTAGAAGAAATGTAATTATTAAAAAGGAAGTACAAATATAAATTCAAATATTAAACCTTCTCAACGTCAAATTGCCTAGGATTGGACAGCAGTGACTGTATCTGACAGTAAAAATGTTCAAGGCCTCATACTGTTCATATGCATGCTGCTTTTTATTTTGCAATCTGGACTCTGAACTAATATCTTTTCCCATGTAGTGTTGTACAGCTGATGTGCAATAAATAACCAAAATGAAGCGCCTTTTTTGAATGAGTCATCTGATGCATTTGGAAAGTTAAACTCATTCTTAATCTGGGCTTCAAAACAAACTTGGCATCACTGTCCTGACACAGTTTAAATCAATTTAAGATACAGCTGCAATGCATTAGCTTTATAGAGCCAGCGCATACTTACTCTCTTGTAATTTACTGTACACATTATTTAAACTGAGGTTTACTTTAGTTAATGAAATGCAAAAAGCCTTGACTCAACACTCTCCAATGCATTTTTCACTATAAATGATCCAACAATTATTTAACAGTAATAATTTCTTTTTTACAACTACAGAGATGCAAAGCTACTTATGAATCTATCCCAACCAACACAATCTGTGTTCTCACGGTTTACTGGTTTGTCTGTTAGTGGGCGGGTAATTTAGTTGAAGCATTAAAGCAGTTTTCATTTAGATTTTAGACCCCCCCCTGTGGAGTGGTATATATATTAAACATGACTTGAGTCTTCTTCAGGTTCATTTTCAAACCTGCCTTGTGTAGGGAGGCTATTCTATTCTGGCTCTGTTTATGATGCAGCCAGTGCATTGATGGATGTGCAGGTTATAGGGGCAATGCTCTGTTTTACGTTAATTCACAGAGATTGGTCTGCCTTCCTATATTGCTCCTCCCGACTCCTACATAGCTTATGGGTCACATGATATAGGTCTAGTGTATCACATGAGGCCACCTACTGTAGACTGACATACAGTACATAGCAACAAGTGGCTTTCTAATTTTACTTTACTTAAAATATGATTCTAGGGGGATTAAATACTTGTAGGAGTTACAATGTAAACAAACATACTTGCAGCATTGTCCAGCATGGACAAAGAATCAATCCATTAGACAGCTACTGCCCTGCTTGAATCTCAAATTATTAGTACAATTATTAAGAGTATGCTAAATTTCATAATTTGAATCTAAAATAAATATATACACACATTGCTTCCTACCAATTCCTGTTCAGGAAAGACTTCCACTGCTCTTAGATTGCTTTTTATTATGCATAAAAATAGTGCAGGATTATCTTAAATTATTTAACTATTTATTCTGAAGACTTACGTTAGTTCTCCCTTCTAGAAAGGTTAAAATCATAGGTACTGTACAAAAGATCTGGTCAACCTTGAGCACAAGATTAAACATGGCAGACAAATCATATTAAAAAAATGCACTCACCTTATTGAGTTCCCTCCTAATTTTCTCTGGAGTAAATTGTTCAAGGAAACGTCTATATTTTATGGCATCTATAGCAACAATCTCGGTGCATATTCTCTGCCAGTCATCCCTGAATAATAATTTTAAAAAAAATTAGGATACACATAACTTGCTGTAAATGCTACAATGACAAATTATACTTTGTTTGACTTTAATTCAATCTAAATAATCTGGATTTAAGACCCTTAAACTGTCTCTCATTTTTTTTAGCTGTTATGGGAAACTAGTCCATATGTATGTTTATGCTTGTAGCTACTATACTAGTTTATATCAATTAACATAATCAATTCAACATATACATTATGTATTTACAGTTCAAAGTTGAAAACTGATGTAACGGGAGTTCAAAATGCATACCATTACATTGCAAGCAATTTGAGCTAGTGTTTAAAAATAACAATAAAAAGAAATTGAGAGACACGTAGACAACAGTAGATTAACCACAGTCCAACACACACACAATGTTGTTCTGAAGGAATGGAGTGAGGGCTTAAATGACTGGAGGTAAAATAGTAAAATGATTTTATGCCTCAATGCTGAAAAGAATTCAAGGATGTAAATTAGTTTCATAGGAGATGCGCCTGTCAAGTCAATTTTATTATGTATCACACCTTTCTGTGCGCTTGGAAATCCAGCAGTGCTTAAACTCTGAGCAAGACTGTTCACGACAGTTTTATAAAAGGAGAAAGGGTCTCGAGTGCGCCAGACTGTTCAAGACAGTTTTATAAAAGGAGAAAGGGTCAATTTATAGTACCACATCAGGGGGAGTACTGTAGGCGAAGGTGGGCCAACTAATGACTTAGATTGTATGTGTTGCATGGAGTATCTAAATTATGTTTAAAACATTAATTTCAGGAGTAATTTGCCTAATGCGCCTTAAAACTAGAGTAACATACAAGTTAATCTTGTCAGCTGACCTCCCACTAAGTAGACATTATTTAATGAATTTAGCTCCTTCAATAGATTAGACCCACTAAGCAAATTAGAACCTTACAGAAGGGCAAACCAATGTATACAACAAACCAATGTGGCAAATCTGTAATATATACTGAATCTCTTCCTGTAATTAATGCCAATTCCAGTCTGATTCAATATGCAATCAGTCTTCCAGGTCAGGTAAGTACCTCGCTGTCTCATCATTGTGGTTTCCAGACCATCTATAGGATTCTGCATAGCCACTGTAATTGCTAAAGCGTTCCACACCTGGGGGGGAAGAAACAAATGAAAAATGAACACAGGTAATAACAAAGGATTAAATCAAGACTAATCCAAAAATTACTGCCAGACTCTCAAACAACAAATACAGACCTGGTGTGAAAGATACAGCACAACAAGATATGTACACTTTAAAATCAATATTCATAAAATAATTTCACGTTAAATTTGAACAAATAAATTTATGCAGTGTTCCACAGCCTTTAGCAGCAGTAGCGATAAATAGCATTCTGGAGCTACTGTGCATTTTCATATGCAGGTATATCAGCAGGTATCAGTCTGTCCAAGTAACACCTGCTACTTAGTCCATTTAAGTTGCTTTTTTTCTGTGCTGGCAGAAATAAATATATGCGCAAAAAAAAAAAAAAAAACAGAACTTGTGTATTTGGTAGGTAATATATATGCTTATTGTTCAACGTTTCAATACATTTTTTAAAAATATACATCTTAAACAAACAAAGCGTACAGTTAAAACACTAGTAAAAGATTTATATAAAATAATTGTTTTTCTTTATTCCTGTATGCAAGTACTGTTTTAAAACAGACTAAAAGATCAGCGTATTAAAAAAAGACAATAAAATAAACAAAAAGTGAAGTTAGCAGAGTATATTTTTGCAAACCTGAAAGAAAGAACCAGTCACAGGCATTTTTTTTTTGTATGGTACAGTTTACAATCAGTATTCACTAATCTTAACAGTCAGAGCCCTAACAAGATTTGAACCGCACCAGCAGTACATGTAAAAATAAAAAGGGTGGAAAGAAGGCTTTCAATTTAGACAAAGACGAAAATGCCCCAAACCTACTTAACTATTAACCTAACTGTGATTTTAAGAGGCAGGCTTTGTAATTATTAAATGTGAAGTGATGCCAAAAGAGCAGCTGCCTCCCCACCGAGAGAGAGGTCAAGCTATTATCAACCCTGGAGATGCATCTGAAAAGGCAACAGCCAGTCCTGAGAGGAGTCGAGATTCAGGGGATGAGACCACATTTCAACAATGAGGTACAAAATTAACTTCCCTTCATTAGACCTCATTAGTAACTGCATTGCCCCCTCTGGTGGAGCATGAATTAACAATTCAATCAACAGCAGGGCTGTGTTGGTTGACAGGGATTCAGTTCCTCAAGCAAATTGACACGTATGCTTGTTTTGGAGTGAGGGACAAAAAAAATAATCACCTTGCTATTAACAAAGCGC
Source organism: Polyodon spathula (assembly GCF_017654505.1). Lineage (NCBI taxonomy): Eukaryota > Metazoa > Chordata > Actinopteri > Acipenseriformes > Polyodontidae > Polyodon > Polyodon spathula. The sequence continues at coordinate 12,911,874 of NC_054543.1, forward strand.
ACATAGGGTATTTGCAAACAGTCTGAATCAGTACTCAGCCATCCCAAGAGGGCTGAGAGATAACTATTTAGGCTTCTTGACTAGCTGTCAATACTAAAGTACTGTCAATAAAATTGTAGAGTCCCAGTGTAAAAAAATAAATAAAAATACTGTGCTTAAAAGAATACTAATATCCAAAGTGTCTTGTGGTTAAGTACGGATGACAGTTAAAATAGATGGCAGCAGGTTTGATCTCTGCCTGGTGCTGACAAAGCCCAGACACAATTATGAAATGAGAACTGAGGGGTATGCTGGCTAGGTCAATCAGGTAAGTTAAATCTTGGTTTGTTTGGAACAGATTGCTATGGGGGAGAATCCTAGTACTATACACCCTTTGAATATCAATCGACATGAATGCAAATGACCTATACCGCTGAAATACAGGACACTGACTCTTCTCACAATATTTTTAGCATCATTTACAGCAGGCGCGTTTTGATGCTAGTCATGAGACAAAAACACTTGCAGATACAATTCATTGCCTTTTACACAATCCCGCAAATAATTCATTATCACCACTCAATATCACTTCCTCTTCAATTCCTGCACGTCATTAGTTTTATCAGGCGATTCTAATTTTTTGTCTATCCCTGAGAATACTTTATATAAAATGAAATGTGAACAAATATGTTTGCATGTTGACTGCCATAAAAAATAAAGCTTTTTGTTTTCTGACAGGGCATGCCGATAGCAGCTTCATGTTTATGTAGAGAGGTTAGTGTTCAGCTTTCAAGAGTAAACCGCTTAGAATTCTAATTTATTGGTGAGCCTGAACTATGTCAGTGACAATGACAGACAAGGGAAATTGGATAAATGCAGGGGTCTCTGGGGGTAGGCTTCAGAAGATTTTAGTGCAGAATAAAACTCTTCTCGCTGGAGAAAGGCAAAAGAGAAATAAACAATACTATGATCAGAAACAATTCCAGTCCACTTTAAAATGACTTTGAAATGACTTGTCTTAGATGATGGTAAATACCAAATGTATTGCCTACGTCACTAAGAAAAACTTACCCTTTTTTTTTTACATTTATTTTTTTTTTATTAGAAATGATAGTTGGCTTCCATCAGTAAGCGCTTCTCTGGCTACCAGCCAAACTCTCAAATGTAGTTTGAAAGGTTGTCCAGTCATCGTTATTACCAGCAAATTCATTCTAGGACCTGTGAAAATCTCTAACAGGTTAAACTCAGGAAAACCACAATGCCACTGACCTCACATACTTCTTTAGAGAAATACATTCACAAAACAAAACTGACATTGCCAAACCATACTGATGCATCTTGAAACGATGAATGAATCCCATCACTTCAGTTCTGCTATCGAGTAGTCTTGGGAATTCTACTGTAGGAGCAGATGGGTACTAATAAAGCATTAACCCTCTGAACCTATGTATTGTTGTAACTAATGGTACAAACAGCAAATGAATCCAACTTTGTAACCCTTTAACACACCTAGCACTGACTATGCCCATCGAATAACACAAACAAGCACATACCAGTATGGCTATGGTACTAATAAAGAGTTAAATGCATGTTCTGAGTCTTAATCACGCACAGAATGGAGGACAGAGACTTAAGTACTAAAGAATAGTATATATAGAACAGTATCAACAAGTATCTAGTCTCAAAGATGTTGGTGCTTGGTGCGGTGCGTACATAGTTGGGATAAGTGCCTTTGACTACCAATGACTCCTGACATTTACGTCAAGCTTCCAGGGTCAAGATCGCCATCAGTGAAATCATCTGCCTTCCCTTGATCCAATTTATATTTATGACTAAGGGCAAATCAAGAGTAATTAAATTAAGCCCTTTTCCAAATGCCCAGGCTCTTGTGCAAATTTCAACAGCATGGTGGTTAGATCCATTAGGCCACAAGTCAAGATGCATCATAAGGGAATGTAATTTACTATGCTACAATGATACAATGGAGACTTGGCTAAAAATGGAGATGACAATGAATTTTCTGTTGTTTTAATAAAGATAATTAAATGGCTTTCTCCGTTAGCCGGACCAGGTCTTCCTACAGTTATTAATTCTGCAGAGCTGTAATAAAGTTAAGTGGATCTAAAAAAGGAAAAAAGCCAAGTGCTGAAGGTGACTCTACTGGCTGCACTAAGAGAGAGAGATACATTGAGTATGTTAGAATACGAATGAGATAGCATGGCGTGTCCTACTACTGAACAGGATTTCAATTATGCCCCTTTATGTAACTGACAAAACATTTCAGAATTACAATGGTGGGGTTTTTACACTTCAATAATGAATAACAAACATCACTTTAAACCTCCCCACTTACAATCTTCTGTAACAAAAATGTTCCTCATATAAACAGCAGCTATTGTTAACTGCATGGTGGAACACAAACCAATATGCTACAAAATATATTTGCAGGCTGCATTGAGCAGTCATCAGAGGGTGGAATTACTTGCTAGTTGCCGAGATACTTAAAGCTGCTGTGCTGCTTGCAGACTGGTAAAAAGAAATACAAAGGCATTTTCACCATTTTAGAAATGTTACAAGAAATGCATTATTTTACCCTTTGCTGTATCCTGTGTTGTCCATACTGCAACAAATACATTAGTAAGCGCCTAATATTAAGGTCACAAAAATATTCCTTGGAACATAAGTTTCATCAGTCATATTAAGTATATCATATATACATTATATATATATATATATATATATATTATATATAGTGAGTGGTCACTATATAGTACTACAAGCTGTGGATGTTTTCCTCAGAATGGAAACTTCAAATATGAAGGATCACTGCAGAGCTAATAAATCTTCCTCACAGGCTGTTTAAAACCCATTAGTCTAATGCAATTGCAGCTAGCTAATGCAATCTCTCAGCCCATTAGACTACAACGTAAACAAGCTATTTTCCTTCCAAATGTCGTTTACATTATTTTTGTATAATTATGAGCACAGAAAGTGCTGTCACCAACAATGAATATGATAAGCATAGCTGGTCTCCCATTTTTTAAAAAGTTTTGACTGATGTAATGATTCTTTATGTAAAAATAATGACTATGTATTCTTAAATGTGAATCTTCTTCTAGAGAGTAACTAAATATACTGTATATTTAAAATGACACTGAATTTGTCTTAATGATTTATACAAGCACACAAATAACACAATGTAAAATAAAATGTTTCTCTACCCATCAAGACTGCAGAGACTGACATGTCCAGCATGGAATTGATCACTCAGGTAAATAAGTACATTATTTATTATAGAAAAACACATGTCTCGCTGGATATAATAAAGATATACAGATAGATATATCCAGAGAGAGGTGTTTTTTTCTATAATAAATAATGTACTTCACAAGTCTAGAATGGATTTAGCCCTGAGTGCTATGTACATACAGTAGCATGGCTTTGTTTTGTATTTTCTGCTAACTGTTGGTGATCTATATTTGTTTTATATAAAAAAATTAAAACAAAAATGTAGTCACTGTTTATGTCGTATTCTCAATTTGTCAGTCTGTTTACTGTTTTATACAATGTTGCAAGTATTTGGCCAGTGATTACAACCAGGCCACTCTAATCAGACGGAACAGCCAATAAATGACGTTAATCAGATTAATGGGGTGAATTTCAGGAACCCATCTGAACTAGCAGCAAGGAGAGGACACATCCCCTAATGCAGAGTGATTGCAGCACTTATTTGCAAGGGTCTTGCTGAGCTTGTTTCTTGAGGTTTAAAATAGCACGTCTTGCAATTGAAGGGCCTGCTGTGAGAACCACAGAACAAACAATCAATTTTCATGTCAGCTAAATTATTCTTACTTCTTCTTCAAAAAAAAAGAAGCTCTGGGAACCACAGTCCATTATTACAGGGGAAATTCAGTTTTGCTTCTTTCACCTGAGGTTAAAGTTAATTGGATGTTAAAACTAATTTTAAAAATGTATTCACACATGGACATTAACAGTCAACCTTTTAATGGTTTGTTTGATTCGGATTTTAGCTTAGCACATAATGCTATCAGGTGATCAAATGTTGTAATAGGAAAGGTTTAATCTCATTTATTATTTTATAGACTTTAACTATGTTTTGTCATCTGCACTTAATTAAATTGGACCAAATATTAATTAAGGGTGCTTGACAATTTTACTTGTATTTGTTTTGGTGAACAAGATTAGTTTAATTTCTAATAAAAAAAATAGGTTTGTAATTGTTTATTTTATTTTCATGTGGTTCATTTACTTTATTAATATTGCTATTAAATGTTCTCATTTTCTAAACATGTATTTATTGAGATCTGCAGACTATGCTTATTTTAATAATATACTTTAAATGAAACCCTGCCCCAGGAGAAGAAAGTTGAGGAAACCCTCCCAGCTAAGAAATTCCCTGAGGGATTATTCACAGAACAGTTTCGTACTGTATGTTACATATTTACAGGTAAAGGGGCTGGAATACAGCTTTTTAGGGGGCTCCCCGATTGAGAAAGTCATATAAACAATTTCAAATTTGTAATTTGATTACACAAACAATTTGATATCCAAACACCCCCTGATCCCAATAAGTTTGCCTAATAGAGATTTTACTGTAAAGGCAAACCACTGGATAAACTTAATTTTATGAACCACGCAAGATCTAATAACTAAAGTAACTGGAGCATATTTATCTACAAATCAATACATTTAATGCCTCATTCTTACTGCAGTTTTACAGTTGTCTACCAGTGATTGAAACATATATTCTGTCCCTCTCGTGGGATTGTAGCAAGATACAGGGAATTCCTGTACCATAATGTGAAACAACAGTGAAAGCTGACCTGTGATAATAAGGCTTTCGTTCTGTTCCAGTGCTTCAGTGAAAAGCCGGGAGACGATGAGTTCTGGGTTAATGAGGAATCGGATCTCTTCTTGTACCAGACCCAACCCTGTGACGCCACCGCCAACAAATCGGTTCGCAAAGTCCACCTGAGTCCAAGACAAAGTGCAAGGCATTTTGAGAAATGAGCAGAAAAAAGGACTGGTTAAAAGACTTAGTGCTACAGCATATTCAACAAGAAGGATCTTGGAAGTTTTAATCAAAAACACGGAGAGAAACATATAGTTATTTCTAAAGTACTCAACAATATGCAGGCTATTCATTTCTATTTGGCTTAAAGGTATTTTATTTACTAGCAGATTTAAATTGAAGCATTCTCTATTTCTGCAAAGTTCTGAGATTTTGCCTTCAACTAACCATCTATAACACATCACCTAAAAAGCAGAAATTAAAGTTTGTGCATTTATTAGTGAACCACAGACCAGTTACCAATAAAAAACCAATGATACCTATTTCAAGGATGGCTGCAGAAGAGTTAAGGTTGGCATGCTAATTTCACAGTACATTTATTTTAAACCACTAAAACCCAAAGAATTGTGAAAATCATGCACAATAAAACACTAATTAGGGAAATTTGTAGAAGCAAATTACCCTTAACTGTTTATTTGATTATTTTCTCTTTTGTTTAACTCAGAAAAACAATTTCATTAAGAACATTTGATTTATAAACATAAAACTTAAATTACTGTACCTAGAATGACTAAAACAAATAGAAAATGCTTTGAAATTCTACTTCTTTGTCACAACCACAGCATTTAACTGTTCACCGAAAGCAGTTATTTTCATTCATTGCAAAACGAAATAGACCACACAAGACACGTGCTAATTATAAAAATAAACATTGTGTCTAGCATTACGATCTAAACACTCTCAAACTTAAGCAGTGACTAATTAATCAAATATTATCAAGGTACTACTCTGCTTTATATTATTATCACAAACTCAAGATGATGGACCAAAAGATCTTTTAAGCAAAATGTTGTGATGCTATGCAACAATCAAGAGCTGTTTTTTAATTTTTAACCTCTTGCATGAGGAAGCTGGAAAGGAAACAAAAAATTGAGGAAATGTACGGGACCCCTTTGACTGCTTATTTATCCATGACAAATTATGCCTCGTTTCCATGGTACAAGCGAGCCGAGCTGGGGCAATACCGAGCCCTCATGGTGCGGTTCAGGAGAGCCTGGGTTGTTTTTCCACTGCAGAGCCAAGCCGCGCTACTGATGTCGCACGAAATGAAAGACAATAATTGTTATTAACTCAGTTTGCCAAAAGATGCGCAAACAAATGGGTGTTCAAAAATTAATAGACCAACGGTAAAGCTGTATCTAGTATCGCTATAATTTTGTGAATAAGTTTAGAATGTTTCCATTTTTTGCATTTTTTTTCTCCTTGTATTACTAAAATAAAGGTCAAGGATGAGAAATTTGGTACAGGTTTGTGTTTTTGAGTGTGTGAGTAAAGTGTACTGTACCCACAGTTCATGTCCATTTGCTTCAAATCCTCAGAAATTTCAGGCACGAACTTTCTCATTTGTGAGGTACAACTCCAGATCTCAACACTTCTATCTATCCACAGAGAAACTAGAGCCTGCACTTCAGCGTCCAAGGCTGTACTTTTCTCTCATCACATTCGCTACCCACCATGTTGTTTGTCTTTCTGGAGCATACTGACTGATGCAACGTAATGATGAAAATTCTTAACCCCGCCCCTGGCCCGGCTTGACTCCGAGCCAGATTCAGATGTCTTGTGAGGCTGGAGTTTCATGGTTTGGTTCTTGACAAATAAGCAAGGGACAAACACCCATACCTGTACCTTACTGAGCCCTCACGGGTCGGATGTGCCAGTGGAGAAGGGGTATTAGATAATGTAATCATTTTGAAAAATAACATGAATATATTTGACTTTATACCAGCAGAATACATTTCAGGGAAGCAATATTTCGTTCAGCACAGGTATTGTTATAATACATTACTTGGTGCCAAATATCATATTTAAAAATATATAAAATCTTATAATCTTGTAATGTGGTTCAACTTTGTCTCCCTTTTGACTGCTGAATGAGTTAACAGAAATTAACTGAAATAAACTGTAGAGTAAAAGTACTGCCATCAGGAAATGGATGCCAATCTCAATCTTGTCACACTAAAGAATTGTGTATTATGCTGTGAATAAAGAAAAATGTTCTGGCCTCTACTACCCTCTCCGGCAGCTACCTTTGCAGTTCCTTCAAGCATGCTAAAATGATGAGGAAAATAGATAGGCCTGAGGGTCAGTGTCTTAAGTAGTCCCATTCCCCCGCTCCTCCGTCCATCCCCAAAATCCACCTGCATTTTCATGTACACTGCCACTAACTCATATTGCTTCTGGAACAGAACTTATTTCCCCCAGCAAATGCATTAGTACTACTTTCACTGTTAATTCTTTGTGTCCAAAAGATTATATGCCTTATTTCTTTTATTGGAGCAGGCTTTTCCAACTTCACTCCCCCAAGGCCTGGCCTCTACTGCTGGCTGCTGGTAAATGATTTATTTAATATAGAAACCCTGTATTTTTAATACAGAATGTTAAGGGCAAATAAGGTAAAGAAGACCAAGTAGCTTTCCATTTTCTCCTAACAATATCACTTTAGTCACAGAAATCTAAACAGATCTCTGTCCTAGCGAAGGGTAGATGTCCTGTAATGAAGTTTAAAGCACACATATCTATAATTAGTGGTACGCTATTCTCACACTACTGTATGTATCGTGGTATGCAAGTCGCGGTACGATATGTATCAGAATACATGTAATTGTCTTGATTGGCTACTGGTATGATGTATAAGAAGATGAAATGGTAATTTAATGATGAGCCATTTTGTTAAGACAAAATTGAAATGAGATAGTGAGCGTATGTATCCATATCAACTATAAAACACACATTCTTCATTCAGGAACCATTTGGTGATCTACAATGAGCCATGTTGTATTTTTGTTCTTGAATCATGGTACAAATGTTATATACCTCAAGTACAATACAATATATCATGTAAATAAAGTACCACAATTCATTGACACATGACAACCACATCTCTAATGATCATGGTTAGCAAAAATAGAATGTGTTATAATGCGTTACTGGGAACTATTCTAAGAACAGGTAGTCAACAGTCAAACAGCATGGATAAGAAGATTCAAACAACTGAGTAAAGGTTTAAAACACACAGCCTGCCAATATTTCAGTTTGAAATGTTTTTGTGCTCTAAAGTGGTAGCTTTTATTTCTGGCTTCTAGGGAAATCACATAACCTAAAATATAATCTTTCAAGACAAGGGTACAAATAGTTAAAACTTGAAGATGCACTCTAAACAAAACTGCTGCAAATGTTCTCAGAATACCCAGGTCTCTATCTTGTCAGTTTTGGCTCAGTAGCCTGATGACTCCTCTGTTAGATGAAAATACGGCAGCCTGTCAGCTGAACTGGTCACTCAACTATTGGGCACTGAGGCAGCATTTCAAGACCGATGACACTGTCAGCATGTCCAATGAAACCATAGCATCAGTCATACCAACAATCAGTTTCTGACCCAAAGGGTGCCTAGAGTTGGTCGTGTGTACCAATCAGCTGTCAAATTTTAGTTACATGAGACAAACAAAGGTAAAAGGAAAGATATCCATGGTGGAGAAGCGCTGCTCAAGCTGACACATAGCACAGCACTGCCTGCATGCTTTGGCACAGAAACATGGAGCTGAATTCCCAACAGAAGCGTAATGCACCCATGGTGCCCATTTTGGAAGTCAATTTTCAGCTAAACACCATATACTGAATAAAGTAAAGAACTGCTTAAAAAGCTGACATTCATGTACTAAGTCACTAATCAACACCTTTGTCTCCCTGAGGAAATTGAATCTTGCTGCTACACCGAAAAGTAAGGAGAAACAAAACAACTCTTGTGTATACAGTACATAAAAACCTTGAACGTAAGGTTATCACAAACACCATCTTTGCATTGCAATAAAATGAACTACATGTGTGTCAATCTAATAAGGGGGTTAGATAAATTAGGGAATTGAAGGTTGGGATCTACTTTACTATTTCTGTTTTGAATTTAGAGTTCCTGATTACCATCCCTGTTTGCAACCAGTTTTCAGAATCAGTACCATATAGAGGAGAGTTCCACTTTATAAAATTAAAAAAATAAATAAATAGAACCACCTGAAATTGGCTGCAGATATGTAGCCAGAAATGTGTTTCTAGTATTCATGGAAATGTAAGGAAAAATGAAGACTGAAACAGGTAAATATTATACAACATGTCTTCACTATTTTAAACAGAGCATTCAAATGGGATTTTCCTATTGCTTTTCTAGTATCAAGTAACCAAGTATTTTGGATGCCAAAAGCAAGAATTCTTTTATCAAATATGTGTAGGTACAATGATGTGAATGTGCAATCACGTACTGTTTTGGAGACCCACAAATAAATATTTTATATTATATAAATTCAGCTTTTCATATATTTATCTATGATTTTCTGTCATTTTTATTAAATGATTTAGAATACCTCAAAGTACTCTGATTTTTTGCTTCAAATAAAAACACCTGTTGCTCATAAGAAACTGAAGCGTTAAGCAGAACTGTTAAAGGCATCAATGATGTCATGTGCTCATTACAGGAAGACATACAAATGAGTAATTTTCGGAAACAATAAAAATCTCTTACCTGAAGCATCCCACATCCCTGATCCTCAATAGTACCTTCACATGTGATGTGAAGCCTGGTAAGTTGATTTTTAGAGCTGAAAGAAAGAGTGGCATTAGCACTGAAGAAACGGGGTGTTAACATTACACATTTTCAAATGTTTCCTACTTTAGCCAATCTTTTTGTATTTAGGTCATTTTTTGTGTTTTATTAACTTGCAAGTCCATTCAGAAAAAAACCTGTATCTGTAAAACAACTTGTTATATAGCATTTAGTTGCTAATTACTATTTGATATATTTTTCACAAGTATGTCTAGTTAGAACTTCACAGCTTCTTGTAGTTTGAAAAATGGCTCTTGCTTGATAAACATGTCGCGGTAACCCCCCCCCCCCCACACACACAGAGACACCTCCATATATACTCAATAACTTGTACTAAATAGTGGTAAGGTTTGGTAAGAAGTGGATCTCTATATATAAAAATGTAAGCGTGACATACATATGAGCAGATGTGTGGACTAACAGACATGCAATATTCATAATTGTTGTTAATACCAAGATTCACAATTAAATAAGTGGTTTTGTGGACTTATGGAAAAATATGAAGTGTGACATCTGTATGTGTCATAGAAAGTAGACTGTGATACCTACTGTATAGTGACCTCTATATGTAATTTACACTGCTAGATAAACTAGCCTATAATTAGGGGCATCATATACGATTCCTGCCAGTTTGAGCTATTGTAAGTTAGAACGTGAATATTACACACAACCAAGCTATTATTATCTTTATACAGTGCCTAACGCTCCTAGTAAAATCTGGAATAGTTCAAACTGTCATGCAATGGGAGTTCTGTCTCCATCCCTGTTATAGTTTAACTTCTTTTTTTCATGCTGTACTGCTTTCAGCATTGGATTACTTTTAAAAGCCTGCTCTTTATACTACATTTGCCTGCAGGTCATTCTGCAGATTCAAGCAGGGTTGTTTCCCCCATTTGCAACTCTCAAAATCAATCTTGTTCTGCACTCAGCCTGCCACTGGGTAACAGAATGCCATGTCAGCTCTCTGCCTCTCGCTCACACACACTCCTTTCAATTGGACTGCCTTCAAAATAACTTTAGTTATATGCCTTCAGGGTTCGGGCTTCTGTTTATCAACCACTAACTATGGTACAGTTAGAAAAATTTGCAGTGGCCGATTGATAAAAGCAATCTCTTGTAATCTACTCAGTTTATTTGATGCTTGCTTTGATTGCCATCATATACATGACACTTCATTTTGAAAATAACAAACAAGGACTTGTCAAGTTATAGGAAATCCAAATGTTCAATATGTAAGATTTGGGGAAAGCGTAAAATGTTGTTGCTGTTCTAAAATCAAGATCTTACCTTATTTGAAGCTAAAACTCCTAAACCATGTGTTTTTAAATTATTATTTTGTTCACAAGCAAATGTACACTCAAAAGGGGGATGTCTGTAATACAGTGGCTCTCAAAAGTATTCACCCCCTTGGACTTTTCCACATTTTATTGTGTTACAACATGGAATCAAAATGGATTTAATTAGGAGTTTTTGTCACTGATCAACATAAAACAGTCCATAATGTCAAAGTGAAAAATAAAATCTACAAATTGTTCTAAATTAATTACAAATATAAAACAGAAAATAATTGATTGTATAAGTATTCACCCTCTTTGCTATGACACACCTAAATAAGCTAAGCTAAATTGCAACCAATTGTCTTTAGAAGTCACATAATTAGTTGAATGGAGTCCACCTTTGTGCAATTAAGGTGTTTCACATGATTTCAGGTTAAATGCACCTGTCTCTGGGAGGTCCCACAGTTGGTTAGTACAATTCCTAACAAAAACTACATCATGAAGATGAAGAAGCATTCAAAGCAAATCCGGAATAAGGTTCTTTAAAAGCACCAATCAGGGGTAGGATATAAGAAAATTTCCAAGGCACTGAATATCCCCCATAGCACTGTAAAGTCCATTATTAAGAAATGCAGAGAATATGGCAAAACTGTGAATCTGTCTAGTACAGGCCGTCCTCAACAACTGAGTATCCGGGCGAGAAGGGCACTAGTCAGTGAGGCCACCAAGATGCCTATGGCAACTCTAAAGGAGTTACAGTCTTCCACGACTGAGCTGGGAAACACTGTGCATACGGCAACAATAGCCCGGGTGCTTCACAAAACTGGCCTTTATGGGAGAGTGGCAAAAAGAAAGCCATTGTTGAAAAAAACTCACACCAAATCTCAACTAGAGTTTGCCAGAAGGCATGTTGGAGACCAAGCGCTTAGAGCTATAGAGCTTTTTGGCCTCAACGCAATGCGCTATGTTTGGCGCAAGCCTAACACCGCACATCATCCTGAGAACACCATCACTCCCATGAAGCATGGTGGTGGCAGCATCATGCTATGGGGATGCTTCTCTGCATCAGGGCCTGGAAAGCTTGTGAAGATAAGAGGGCAAAATGGATGCAGCAAAGTACAGAGAAATCCAGGAAGAAAACCTGCTGAAGTCTGCAAGAGAATTTTGTAAAGAAGAATGGGCAAAAATTGCAGTGTCCAGTGAAATAGACCCTTGGCTGTAATTGCTGCCAAAGGTGCCTCTACCAAACACTGACTCAAGGGGGTGAATACTTATGCAATCAGTTATTTTCTGTTTTGTATTTGTAACTGATTCCATGTTGTAACACAATAAAATGTGGGAAAGTCCAAGGGGGGTGAATACTTTCGAGAGCCACTGTAAATCTACCAATGACATCAATTACAATTAAATCAAGATTACTACATTTTTCAATATATTCTTTCCAGATATATTACGCAAATGGAATTAAAGTTGTATTGGTGAGATAACAAATATATTTGTACAGATAAAAATAAATAAATAAATAAATACTTTTGCCAATCTGGAAAGGTGGACAAACTTTGCCTTGTAAATGTAACCAGGCCTGTAGGTTCTAAAAAAAAAAAAAAAAAGGAGAACATGTAAACTGAAATCCTCTCAAAATAGCATTTGTACTGCACATTGCCAAATAAAACAGTGTGATATTATTACATGGGTGGTATTATCTATATGGATATTGATGCTTTTCAAATAGTTTCAGATAATGGCACATTTCATTAATCATTTATCAAGTGGTGAAACATATTTAACAATATTAAACACTAAATTTGTTTTTTTAAACAAACTATTTTACTCTGATTAACTCATTACAGTATTTTTTTGTTTATCCAAACTTGTCTTGATAACTCCCTAATGGGCATGGTGGTAATTACACATTCAAATTAAACTGTAGAAAAAAATCTAAACAAACATAAGTAAAACTGCTACAAACAAACTGCATTTCCTAGTTCATCTCAACATGTGTGCCTTCATTTACATACATTTTTGTGAATATCATGTCTCTGAATGGCTGACCACTTTATTCCATCTTGGTAGGAGTAACTAAAGTGACTACCAAAATAATAAAACCATATAGGTACCTACTTTTTTCTGTGACTCTTCTAAAATAGCACAGAAGAGTCTTGAGCTTTTCAATCTTCCTTGGTGATGATCCTTCAAATAATCTGAAACAAAGGAAAATACTAGATTAGAATTTAACCCTGATATTTGAATTAAATACTGCAGAACTGCGTCACTACTGCTTATATATTGTCAAGCTGTCATAGTTTGATATGAATTACCCTTCCCCTTTTTGTTTACTCCTCACTTACAGCTGTGGCACTCTCTATTATAAAAGTGCCTTATTGTAACAAACGGATTGCCCGAGGCCTTTCACCGAAATGCAGATACCATGCCCCACGACACAGCACTTGCACATAAGCAAAATTAAAAAAGAAGAGAAAAAAGCTTTCATTCCCTTGAGGACCATTAGCGCTGTGTGGAGACCCATTCTTTAAAAAATAACAGTGACATTTATTTTTATTTTTTTACCTTGCCTAGGTCTGTTAGTATTTTCAAGGTAGCTGGACAGCTCTATTCCGTCTGATTCACAAACGACTATTCTCATATATTAATATATGTTTAAAAAACAAAAGGAATCACTGAATGAAGCCTGATGCACTACTCAAGCAACCTACCTCATTTATTAAAGCCAATTCCTACAGGCAACTGTTTTTTGTTTTGTTTTTTTAGCGTCTGGAACCAATCCAAGTACTGTTCAGCTATGCTACGCACTCCTTTGACACAAGATCGCCTTTAGGATATTTAAGCTTTTTAGTAAAGAAACACATTACAGGTCCAAGGGGATTATAAAGGAACATCCCTCAAACAGAATTCAAAAGGTTGGCATTTCTACCTCCTTGGAGAAGTTGAAAATATCCTGGACACAAAGTAGACTTGTTAACCCAAACCCCTGTTGCACGATCTGAACCACACTCTCCCAACGAACTGCATGCTGATAGCATCTGTACAAACCAAATTTCAATAGTATGCATTCATGCTGTCCGTATCATTTTTCATAGGTTTATTTTTGATGAAGAGTTAGTATCAAAAACATTGAACAAAAGCAGACAATTAATTTTTTAGTACAGAATGGGTTACACAGTAGAAAGAGCATACTGTAGTTAAATTATATCCTTTTCAAAAAAGCTCAGATTTTTTACATTTTGTTTCTAGGCTTCTGAGACAATACTAATCCAAGAGACACAAACATAAAACACATTCCGTAGAATGAAATGAGAATTAAAACTTGACAGATGAGATTTGTTTTGCTCTTTTTTTTTTTTTTGACAACAAACCTGATGAAACAATAGAAGGAATTGGCAGAGTGCATCACTGGCTAATTATTTAATTTATCTGAACATTCATAGAAACAACAATCATTTCTTCATTGCTAAAGTTAGAATATAGACAGAACATGATGATGTATTCTACTGGCTGTTTCTGCAAAACACTATAAAAAAGACAGTACCAGTAACAAAATAAAACATTACTCTTTTTATACTTGGAAGATTGTTAGGTTTTCCCAGAGAAAGACATAAAAAGCAACCATCTAAATGCAGCACGTAAATAAATAAATGCATGTTACAGCTGTGATTCATTACATTTAACCAAACATTGACGCAGACATGCAGTTTATGCTATATAATGTAACATCTTTTGCTGTACATATTTTCTAGTTAGCATCAAGGATCCAATTGACATTAATGAATACTTCAGAAAGTACTTTAGTAAATACAATAGTTACATGTAACTTTTTTTTTTTAATTCTTTGTTATTTACCCCAACACTTTACAGAAGGTTGAGCAACCGGATTGCCAAAACAGCACCATACAAACTGAAGCAACTCACATAAAGCAAGGACAGTACAGAGCCAAATTGTTAATTCAATTGATACATGTTCATTTGATTAGCGGGAACTATAAATCTGGAACAAAACTCAGCAGTCTCTTTCCCTCAATTAGACTAATTTTAAAGTGCACTTAACTGCATGGTTTTAATACTAACCAAGAATGTTTATGCACGATGTCAAAATGCCAGCTGAGCATCTTTCTTTTCTCAGAATTTGGCATGGAAGCAGAATGAAATGCTGACAGAGAACTGCTGACCTCCTTACTGACAAAGTCCTGCTCCAGAATCAATGGTAATCAAGTCCCTTTTTCCTTTAGGAAAATCACAACTGGATGCAGACAGTGATGCACAATCACATTAGAAGCTTTGTTATACTAAAGAAATCCCTTAAACCAATTTCATGAGCAGAAATGCTATTTCTTATAAAATACATTATATCTCAACCCTGTGCATCCACTGTAGCAGTGTTTGGTGCCATGATTCAGCAAAACCTTGATAACGGTGCTTAGTACTGCGGTTCACTATATGAATAGTGAATACTACAGTTCATGCAAGTTGCAGATTGTCACCATAGTGGAATCAAGACCAAAAAAGACTAGATTTATAAAAAGGTATATTGCTATAACCTATATCTCAGTAAATTGTGCTGAAGAATGTCCTTACAAATTGTGAAGATAAGTAGTTACATACAGTAGAGTACATGTAAAACAAACATGAATGGATGTCAATACAATATGAATGCCACTAAAATATCTCCAAGGGTTATAAGTCTTTAGTTTGTAGATTGAATAGTAAAACAATATCACAAAACCTTGTTTTTCTCCACCGATATTGTGAAGCAAAGCACCACTAAGTTAAAGTAAGCTATCGCTTTTCATATGCAAATATCTGTTAACGTGTATGTGTGTGTGTGTGTGTGTGTAGATATATATATATATATATATATATATATATATATATATATATATATATATATATATATATATATATATATAATAGTTTCATATTGCAGTTGTGTTATTATATATTTCTGTGTTTTGGAAGACTCTGACATCGATATACAATGTTCATATTGTTGCCCACCCATAATATATAAAACAAATTTTGACAGTACATTTGATTCTCTTACACTATGTTTACACTTTCAAGTCTACCCCAGTGCCAGCTTGGTAAGTTGGCTTTAAAGATTCTTATCAGTTTAAGGTGCTGCTTACACTTACTTTTCAGAGTTGAACTAGCCTTACTGAACTGCAGTATTAAATGGTTATGTACTTGGGACACCCTGATCCTCTACCAAGCATAAAATAGAATCCTATCAAACTGAAGATATACAACAAGATTACTGAACTACTGTACCTGTATATATCCAATACAATTACTGCTTCTCATATTAGCCCTATCCACTATAAATAATATCTGGGCGACTCCAATCAACCACCCACTAAACATTTCAAGCTAATGTGTGTATTTGAGTGTAAATGTGCCACTGAGATTGTATTGATGATCTGCAAAAGGGTCTTTGAAAAACTGCACTGGAAACTAATAAATGTGGAATTGAGTTGACCTTTCCATGCAATTACTAATAGGAGAGAACTTTTAGGAAGCATAAGCCTGAAGTTTAAAAAACAAACAAACAAACAAAAAAGTGTAGTACAAGTGTATAATCTATAATCTATAATAAACTTGTGAAATGAGGCGACATTAAGGCATATGGAGATGCCAGAATCCTTTATTAAACTTGAATCTTAGAGAGTGATTGCTAATGGATTTTATTGATGCCTTTTAGAAAATCTTGTGTTTTTCTATTTTCTTTATGCACTTGCACTTGACCTTAGTTGCTGAAAGAAATACAAAAAAAAAATGTGTAATTTATTTCAGAAAACAATATTTGTTGACTGCTTCATAGAAGCCACCTGGAAGACAATTACTTTTTACAAGCAGTGAGTTACAGACAAGCTCTAAAGCCTGGTTCATGCTGCAATGGTGTAAAAGGCTAGGAAGATTTATCTACCCAAACTTGGAAATAGCACAGAAGAAGAAATCATAACGGACCAGCTGATTATCAGCCTAATATTATCCATATGCAATGGCTCCACCTCCACTTTGCTTCTTAAACAGTGATTCTTCAGTCTAATTCCACTGCACAGTGTGACATTTTAATTACGACAGCCACTCATTCTGTCAGTGCGTTTCCAAGCTTTTTATGTGGGGCATAAAATAAACTGCTATGCCTGATGAACTATATGTAGTTTGTCTAGTGACATGACAGAGACAAACCTCTATTCCCCTATACATTCTTGATCTGGCTATGCTTAGCCTGTAGAACCTGATTCTATTTTTAACATGATTCCTACTGTACACCATAAAAAAAAATAAAAAAAAACACACACAAAAAAAACTGAACTGGTTATAAATATTTTACAGAGTATTTCTGATAAGACTATTACGCAGGAATATCAGGGCACATTTTGTTGACATCTTGACATCTTGAACTGCATGCTAAATCCGGTGGATTTTATTAGTGATTCACTGCTTTGTGATGATTTTACTTGCATTACATATAGTTACCATTACTCATAACATATTAATATAATGCTGGATCAAATTAACACATACATTTTTTTTTTCTGGCATTTCTGTTGGCAAAACAGAGTGTATACATAAACTCCTGCGATGTGGCTGACTGGATTTGATCTTTTATTTAGTTGTGACCACCACAGACATGAGAAAGGAACAAAACTGTACCTTTGCCAAAGTGAGAAAGAATATGAAAAAAAAAACACACACAATTACATTTTACCACCAGACAGCAGACCAGCACCTGTGCAAGTTGATTAGTTTGCAGAATGTTACATTATGTCATGTGGCCTAACTGACAAATCCTGGTGTGTCAAAGCATGTTGTGTTAACATAAACCATCTGAAAATTGAAAACTGAAAATTCAGTCAGTCAATTACTGGGCAGCATGATGGAAATGATTTGCAAATTAAGTTGGGCCAGGGAAAAACGTGTTCATTCTGAACTGAACAATGGAGTTGTACTAACAAGTTTATACAAATGAAACACCTACCGTTTACATGTACTGGAGGTATTCAAACTGCAATACACTAACGACCTCCTTTTCCCCAGTTTTTAATCAGGTTAATATCAATTAAGATGGGTAGTAATGAATGAATCACCTCGCAATATAATATAATCACATAACCATAAAAACAATATATTGTATTGTATATTTTGTTATTTCTTAAAATTGCATCATCCAAACTAGTGGTCAAAAACAAAGAGAAAATGGATTATGATGGATTACCAGTAGTGTGGTTTATAAAAGCAGTAGTATAATTGACAATGGGGCCCTTCCCCAATAAACACAGATTTATAAAAACGTTTATGTATTTTCTAACTTTTTATGCTTGTACAAGATGATTCATGGAGTGCACAGGTAACCAAAGTCCGCCCCCCCCCCATTATCTAAAATGCAGATCTAGTCAAACATCAGGGACTACCCTTTGCTTTCTTGAGCTGGAAAAACTTAAAAGAAAAAAGAAAAAAGTAAACTACGAGAGCTTTATTTGACGGACATGCAGACTTGGGCACTTACTTACTCATACACTTAACTATGCTTAATTAGAGCTATGAATCTATTGACGTGCACATGTCCATGACATCAGAAATAAGTACCCTTATCCCAAAAGAGTCATTTTGCTGTCCCAATCTTTAAGGTAAAAAAATTAAATATAAATATATCAAATATAGCTCACTAAATGATTTACCATAAACCCAGTTTTGACAGAAATCTGTAACCCTGTGCACTGGAAGATGTGTGGTGTCCAGCATAATAACAGGTCCCTTTTGCACATGATTTAAAATGAAAACATTAGCCCATTCCTTTCACTTACCATTGTTTTACATAAGAGCTTTGGGAAAATATCTCTAGATTCAATTTCCCTTGAATTAGAGTTGCGAGAGGAGAGAAAAAAAATATTGTGGTGTATTGTCAATGGCTGTGGCAAGTCACTGGGGAAATTAACAATAACTCATGAAGCCCATTGTACTACACAACAACACATTAGAGCAATCAGTATCATATCATAAAAATGTAAAATAACCTTAACCAAAATTCACTGTATACACCTGATTTAAAAATGCAGGGGTGACAGACAGCCAACTAGCTCCATATTCCCCTGATTTCAATCCTCACAATAACCTCTGCAAAAGAATGTCCTCGGCACGATTCATTACATTTTAATAAGCAGGTCTGTCGATACATGTAAAAACCTCAGCATGACATACAGACAGACAGTTGGACAGACAGAACCGCTCCATACCCAGCCAGATTCTGATACTGTCAATAGCTTGTGCACAACAACATCCTAAGCAGGTTTCAACACGAGGCAACAAACAGTTCTACATAAACGTTAAAGCGCGGAATACGTACATGTGTACACATGTATGTTCATATGTGCACCTCAGCTATTTCTCCGAAAGCAGAAACTGTTGCCCATTCATTTGGTGAATCTGTAGAGTTTTTGCAATACAAACATCTTGGTTCTACCCATTCACTCCAATCAGTGACATTTGAAAAACATACAGTACTGTACCTGTGGAAATTGATGTCTGGATAATTTGAATACTCAGATTTTCTGGCGTTGCGGCGTGGGAATGTGCAGAAGAAGGCATTAGCCAGGAGGGAGGCTATTTGTTCTTGTGACAATGTGATGGAGCGATTCATCTTCATCTTAAGCAGCGGTATCGGCTGAAAGGGCAAAATAAAGGAAGCAGAGATCGTCGGTTTAGCAATTTACCAAACAGGGAAGCAAAATAACATTTAGCAAATTACAGAGAGTAATTTAGGTCCACTACTGGATTCTTAAATCAGCCAGAACCATTAAACACAAGGGCCATTTATCTCTGCTGAGGGCCTTGATTAAGGGAATGAAGATTACTAATCAATACAAAAGAAAAAATAAAATTAAAACAAATCAGGTGGTATAGAGCTGCAGCACTAAACACATGCACATTGGTTATGCCGATATTCCTTTAAAAGTTGTAATATTACCTTGCATGGTACAGCAAAATGCTCCATAATATTTTCAAAATGCTCAAGTTTTATTTTTATTTTTTTTATCCATACCTATTAAAGGTTCCATAGATGTATAGATGTTTTTATACAAGATATGCATATTTTAAAAGAGACCCAAGACTGCTCATTTATGCGTGTTATACACAGGGTGTGCATTATATCCACTGTGCACATATCATTTCACTATCTAACCAGAGCACAACATTCATTTAAAATTTTAAATAAAGATCTGCTGTAAGGCTACTGGATACATGTATACCAGCTCCAGAACTTGCAAATTCATACAAGTTCCCATCAAGGGGATTCCTAATAAAAACAAACAAAAAAAGGCTATTCAATTAACAATATGATTTGTTTACTATTAGTACCAACATGAAGACTACTGCTAGTGCAGGACAGGATGATAAAAGGTTTAGTCTGTAATCAATAAATCACAACCTTACTTAAAACTTTCCAATTAACACATATGAAAAAGGATGAGTAACTCTGCCAAATATTAATGAGTAAAGAGCTTTTCACAAATTTATTCTGAATGGTCATTTTTCTCAATAAAAATAAAATCAGCCAGACAAGACCAGGCGGAGCATTGACCGTAGCAATACACAAATCACTCAGTTAATTTTCCAATCAGATGAAGTAGGGGAACGGAAGTAGAGTCCAGCTCCAATATCAGTACATCATTACTCTCTACATCAGCTCCTCAGCAACAGGCAATAGATTTCAATAAGCCCTGAGGAAGAGAGGTGGCATTTCTACTGATCTCATTGTCGCTGCTCAATTTTCTGTCTTATTGAACCAACATTGGGTCTTCTCAGAGGCCAAAATGTCCTTATTGTTAACAACCTCAATACATTCTCAGCTGAATTAGCAATAAAATATAATGCAAATGAGTGGCTGTTAACACTTACACTGTACACCCAAGATGACATCAATTTCTATAATGATTTCTAGTTAATATTCATTGTCCTGCAGATCCTTCTGACCCATACAAGCCTCTGGCCTTTGGTGGGAACAGAGCACATACTGAGATAGATTCAGAGCATATCTCTTTTGCTGTTACTTCCTCATCCCCTTACTTGGATTAAATGTCAAACCCTGGCTCATAATTCCACAGTAGATAGAAAATAGAATTAATTCACCCTGAAAATTTGTTTCATTCGGTGGATTCACGGTTAGGACAGGACAGTAAATTGTACATGTATGACAGTGAAGGACCCTTATGAAGGCCCCTACACAACATCTATATGTATCACTGAAACTTTAAATGTGGCAGTGAAACAGTTCAGGTTTAGTAAACATGTATTAGAAAGCTTTATTGAGAAAATCATAGAACACAGCTACAAGTACTCAATCAAAATATCCTAACTTTGTTCGTTTCACCCAGGCTACAATATACTTTAATTCCAAGTAATTGCATTCAAGCCAATCTGTACATAAATAAATAGATCCTAAGAAAAGTTCAAATTCAGCATAATCAAGACCCTAACAGCAGATCAAACAAACAATATTTTAAATACATTATTAGTATTTGATTTGCCTATAGTTTAATAATGGAACAAAACAAAAACTGACACAAGCCTCTAAAAGGCTTTTTTTTGAAGAGTAATTCTAATGATTCATGCAGGCACTTTATTCAGGAAATCTCTTAGTGAAGTTAGCCATTCCCTTTGTAGGACTTTTCCCCCCAGTCAGTTCTTAAAATTAACTGACCCTGCTGAATGGATGGCAGGGATCTTTAATAATTATATATATATATATATATATATATATATATATTATATATATATATATATAATATATATATATATATAATTTAGATGAAAAGTTCACAAACTGAAAAAACAAAATAAGTGTACCCCCATACCTGGTGCTGTATAAGAAATTAATTGACTAAAACTATAATATAATTTACTGTAAACTCACTAGGAGACCAGCTGGTTAAATCCCTTGTTCCACAGGGAAAACATTAAAAATCCACAGGGGTGGAAAACAACTGTCAGATTTGTTGCTGTATACCTTCCATCAGCCATGGATGTGTGTCCATTTTTCCTAATGTGTCTTTTCCGACTAGGGATGTGCACTGTCCTTTAAAATTCTACATTAAATGAATCTGCCTTAGCTGAATGAGGCTCTGCTTCAGATATGGCCACATAGCTTTTGGACCTACCTGGGTGCACAGCTTTGGCAGTCTGACAGCTAATTGCACCATTTTAGGCAGAATAGATCCAAACAGATGTTCAACTTCATCATAACCAAGAACCTAAAAGCAGATTTAAAAAAAAAAAAAAAAAAAAAAAAAAACATTAAAAAATCTTTTAAAAACATTTTTGAACACAAATCCTTAACACACAGAACATTAATACAACATTTTGGTGGTTTAAAATCTGTTTGCAATACTGCATCAGCCACCATGAAAATCCAATAGAACCATGTTTCCTGTTTCCATTGACACATACTACACCGTGTACAATTTTTTTTTTTTTTGTTCCTGGGTAGTAAGTGTTATTTCCTAATTGCTTATGCCTCAAAAGTATAGAAAATGGCTATTATTCCCCACAAACTTTGCTTTTGTGACCAGGACAGTGATATTTCAAAATATCACTATTTCCAATGGGAAAACGGGCAAATGTGTGTGTTTTTGTTCACATAAAGTCAGAAAAAAACAACATATGAATCCAAATTAACATGTATTTATACTAAAGTAATACAAAAATGACTACAAAAGATTTAGAAGTGAGTAGTTTTTCGAGATTTACGATTATACTGTATTTACAGTAGCAGTTTGGAGCTCTTTTTTGTACTGTTTATGATTATAAAAGCACCCTGGGATGCTTGCACACAAAGGATGCGGTTTAAACTAAATTGCTATGGTATGGTATGTTAATATGAAATTTTTCAGTACAGTAAAACACATTTTACAGAAATGCCACTAAAGTAAAATAGATTTATAGGACCAATGTTAAAAGTCTGGCTACGGTTATGTAAAGGCCTAAGATGCTCGAGAGCATACAATACTCTCTTACTAAGCAACCATGACTGATTTAAAATAAACATGCACAGTTATTTTATCATACAGTAGTTGAGATTTTCCAAGTACTTTACAGCGATATTGGCTGTAAAACATCAAGATAATCAATCACTGGGCAATTTCATCAAGGTTGTTGGGTTTGTTGGCTGATTAAATGGATTCCAGGAAGAGATGCAAATGGCCAAGAGTGAGCTACAGGACACGGTGTTCCAGGGCAAAAAGCATTGACTGGCAATTTAGCAAAGAACATTTATACTGCTGCAAAGGAGGCTTGACTAAACGCTGTCATAAGTAATGACCTGCTTGACATCATAAACTGTTCCATTGGGCATAATGAATGACAGCAGCTGACAGCTAGGATGGGATATAGCTGAGGTAGCAAACCCTGATGTTTTTAAATCAAACCTCGACAGTGCATCAAATCAACTAAACCAACACGCAGCGCATGACTTGGAACAGGTCTATACATCACATCAAGCTGACAAAGTAATCAAGCTAAAGATGCAGCCTGCATCTGAGCAAAGTTTAGATTTACAACTCTTTTCTGATTTTTATTTCTCAATACACTAGACAAGGTTGACGGACTCTGGTCTCTGGCTATGTTTGAGAGGTTACACTCCATAAATCTGAACGCAAACACCGGATCAAGATTGCCACGGACAGATACCCTGCTTTCATCTTTTATACACTTTTTAACCTGATCCACAGCTTCTACATTTTCCATTCAATGCTCTTTTCTAAAACCTCGATTCAATAACCCTTTATCAGCTTTTCCAGTTTAAAATAGTACATTGGCCCTAAATCTCAAAACTCAAAAGAATTTGAGCGTGTGTCTTTATTGTTTAAAACCTTGAAGCGTTTATGTAATATAACCTTCCATGGATACTGTATTCACATTATCCCTGTTTGGCTTAGATGATGCAAGCATCACCTGCTCAGAGCAGTCATACTGTATAAATGTCTTGCTTTATTCTACAGGCAGGCTAGTAAGGTAGGATCCCATAAGTAATCTCTGCACTCTAATATAAAACA
Source organism: Polyodon spathula (assembly GCF_017654505.1). Taxonomy (NCBI): domain Eukaryota; kingdom Metazoa; phylum Chordata; class Actinopteri; order Acipenseriformes; family Polyodontidae; genus Polyodon; species Polyodon spathula. The sequence continues at coordinate 12,935,880 of NC_054543.1, forward strand.
AATTGTTAAAATCGATGTGCAGGACTGGAATAAAGTGTCTTAACAGGGTATATCCATTATTCTATTGCTGTAACTACGTCAAAGGGCAGGCAGAATTTTGAGTAGTGGGTAGACTAAGGGATCTGATTACATCTCAGCTCTCACTAACAATATAGTAGACTCCACAGATTTGTATAAAGTATCCACAACAAATACATTTTCTCTACCAAAACGACCCTACTCATTATCTAAAAATGTTTGTATTGGAGGCAGCATTCTAGAAAAACTACTGCAATACTGGCCTAGCCTATATTTCTATAGACTTTCTTTGGAACATCCACCTACAACCCAGTTTCCTAGATTAAAACTAAAACCATGACTCAACAAAACTTACAAGGATGCCCAAAAAGGGTGAACGTTAACCGTATAGATAAGAGCATGTGTGGAATGCCTTAACATCCTGGCTATCAGCATACATTCTAGGATGCTCTTCTGGCAAAACCTGAACTAAGTTGACATGCAGACTCCCACCACAGCGTCCCAGGTACTAAACGACAGTTACGAAGGGCATTCCAAAAAGTATTAAAAAAAATAAATAAATAAATAAAAAAGTAGCTCTTCAAACTTGGTGTTTGAAGATTTCCTTTTGCATACATTAATGCGTCTTTCTGATGGGACAATTCCCATATATTCAGAACAGCATTACTTTTTTTTGTCCTGTATTATAAATTATATTAGAAATGACTGTGTAAACATGCCATGACAAACTAACTTTTTCTTCATACAGTATAACAACTATTTCATGTATTTATGCCTGATTGAAAATAAGAAAATCACCCTACACTTTAAAAAGGACAACTCAAGTATGCTTTATATCTTGAAAGCATTTTTTACTGCCTCCCAGCTGGTGGTTTTGGGGGGGACGGATGGGCGTAAAAACTATTGCCCTCTCCACCTCTTATTTACTCCCACCACTATTAACGTGATTGGAAATGTCCTCAGCTGTCAACCCCATCTTCAATTACTGAGCCTCTTCCTGATTAAAAGATGGGCAAGAGAGCAATAAAACATACACTGTAAAAAACACGAGGGAGGGAACACACATATGTGACTTTTTATTTAATCATAGCACCGTATTATGCAGCGAGGGACCTTATTTGGTAAAGGGAGAGCGTTTCTGACATTTATCAAAAACTAGAGGCTGACACATTCATTTCTGAAAACTAGGAAGACAGTTTACAAGACAAGGGCTAATTCGTATTTCTTTTTTTTTATAGCCATTACACTTCATCTGCCAATCAAAGTACTATACGGTCTCCGAGGCTTTTCACCTCTTGACAATTATTGTAGCTTTTCTGAGATGTTTTGAAAATTTAATTAAGTCTGAAGAGTTTATTGCAAGTGGCTGGCATTATTTAATATAGTTCCATTTCTTTGCCGCTTTAGGGTAGAACACTTTGTAAGCAGTGAAAAATGAATAAAATATTCTTCTGCTATAAATCACAGATTCAACAATTACATTGTTAATACCATTGTAAATTCAATAACAAACATAACAAAAAGGCCAAGACCTTTAGGCGTTTGACTTTTAAATCCACAGGAAAAAAAAAAGATAAAGCATTGCATTTGTTAACTGTAAAGTCCAACCAGAAATACTCTTAACTCAGACATCCCATTATCCCAAACCACATAACTTATACCAAAGAAGCTGGACATAACCTTGTCTTCTAATCCTGCCATAATGGGGAGATTGGGGAGATGCAGAAGAAAAGCTTTTTTTAAATTTTTTAAATTTTTTTTATAGTGTTTAATCTAGAGAAGCTGTAAATGGGCTTCATTACATCTTACATATACACACAGGTTCCACACAGAATTAGAATCCCAGCAATAACATTGTCAGTAGGGTTTAGGGTTGTCTTGGGAAGGAAAATTTGTTTTTTAGAATGTTTACAATTTTCAGTAAAATAAAAAATGATCGATTACAAGTTCCTTTCCCTGTATGGGAAAAGTGAATGGTTTCGCTCAGCGTTTAATGAGTGAACAGAACAGTAAATAAAAAGGTTGTAACAAACAAAAACACAGGACATGGCACATTTGCCAAAACAAAAAAGACAAACAAAACGGACTATACGACAAAAACGGTGAGCAGATATTACTTAATACGATTACAATTAATATCACAATTATTACCTCCCTCTCCTATCCCGTTCTCCACTCACCGAACACATAACATATACACAGAAAATACACACAGGGGCGGGCACTTTGCCACATACACCCTCCCTTGTGCAAAGCACACATGGCCTCAATGGCCACCTCCCCCCTTAAAATCCCCAAAGTCTCGCTCAAAGTCCTGGGCCAAGAACAGAGACTTTAAGGGGCTGACGGGCGGCAGTGCTGCCAGTAGCCAGGCTGCTACTGGCCATGCTGTCAGCAGACGTGCTGACAGTAGGGCGAATCTCTCCTCCTGCTGTACCACTGGCAGCGGAAATGCTCCCAATACTGCGGCTGTCCCAGACTGACTCCTTCAGCCGGGGTAAGTCTAGCAGCGGAAAAGCTGCTGGGGTTGTTGGTCTCCAGACCTCCACTAAGATCTCCGGCAGCTAAACTGCTGCGGGGGAAGGTGGTCTCCTAACCTCTCCCCTCTTTATAGCGGCAGCTCCCTCTGTGGAGACTCCTGCCCCCAGAACTCCTGTAGCGAAACTGCTGTGGGGAAAGGTGGTCTCCTGACCTCTCCCCCCTTTTCATAGCCGGCAGCTCCCTCTGGTGGAGCTCCGGCCACACTGAACCCTGCGGCCAAGAAGAGCTGACTGCGACCCCTGGCGAAGCAGTTGCAGCGATCCCAGGCGATGAGGAGCGGCTGGCAACCCCTGGCGAAGCAAGACAGGCATCCTTGGGCGAAGCGAGGCAGGCAACCTTGGGCGAAGCGAGGGAGGGAGTCAGGACTGGGGTGCGGGTGTTGGCCCTCTTCTCGGCCACTGCAGCCGGGCGGTTCTTCCCCATGCTTCCTTCAGCAACCTATGCAAGACTGCCAGCATCTATTCCTGGTCTTTCTGGTGCAGGGAGAGGCAGCTCCTGCTCCTCACCCCCTGATGGTGATGGAGGTAGAGGCAGCTCCAGCTCCTCTCCTCGTGACGGTGGGGGAAGTGATACCAGCAGGCATTCATCCTCTGCTGGTTGGGGAAGTGATACCAGCAGTCATTCATCCTCTGCTGGTTGAAAGGGACCCAGCAGGCATTCACCCTCTGCTGGTGGACGGAGACCCAGCAGGCATTCATCCTCTACTGGTTGGGGAAGTGATACCAGCAGGCATTCTCTCCATAGTTTCGCTCAGCGTTTAATGAGTGAACAGAACAGTAAATAAAAAGGTTGTAACAAACAAAAACACAGGACATGGCACATTCGCCAAAAGAAAAAGAAACAAAACTGACTATACAGACAAACACGGTGAGCAGATATTTACTTAATACGATTACAATTATTATCTCCGGTTTACCTATTAGACTATCCCGTTCTCCACTCACCGAACACACAACATATAACAGAAAATACACACAGGGGCGGGCACTTTGCCACAAGCCCATATTAAATGCACTACTGAACCTTATACATATTTTAAATACTGGCTAAAGCAGGTTTGTTAAACAGAAAAATAATGACTGCTAAACAAATCACATAGACCTTTACGGTTAAGACTGACCAATGATTTAGCATTTTTTTGTTGGCTCAAATAATACTCACATTGGGTACAATTTAAGATTTAGAAAATAACCTAGGTCTATTAAAATGCAAAACAGACTGTTGTACTGTAGTTCAGTATCTCAGTAGGCACCAAATTATTATAAAATTAGTAAGAAAGAAACAAGACAAGATACAAACTATTACCCCCTGCAAGAAAGCTGTCGATTGGGTGTAAGCTTGTCATGAGCAGCCAGGACAGCTGAAGGTCTTTTTCATTCTTTTTTTCATTTGAATCGACACAGGACCTTTTAAAACTATTAGTTCCAACTGATTATATTACATAATCTGGGAGCCATAAATCAGGTAAGGTACAATATTTTCTACCATATCACTCAAAATCAAAGTCAAAGACCTGTTTGCATTGAAGTGCATAATCTTCAAGGCGACAAAAAACCTTACAACTACAATAAGGTTTGTGATATTTAGAGTTTTCAATAAAATTATAAAATAATTGATTACTTTCCCTGCTGAAGTAGTAAACACTGATTATAACCATCGTTGATTATAGTCCTTATGTTACTACTGAACCTTCAATTTTTATCTTTGTCACAGCTGGGTTTTTTTTTTTTTAACAAAGAAAAAAAAAGCCTACCTTAGCAAATAACTTAACACTTGTTAAGATTGATGGATGGTTCGGCAATTTTTTGTTGGTTCAAATAATATACTCACAGTAGCATTAGGTTCAATTTAGATTTCAGACATTCAGTAAATCTAGTTCTATTAAAATGAAAAACAGATAGACATCTAGCCAAATTAGTAGAATAAAAAAAAAATTAAACCTGACCTAATTAAACCTGAAAGCAAAGATAAATGGAATATTAAAAATTTAAATCCTGAAATGGATCTCCTTAAAAAACAAACCTCAAGCCAATCAAAACAAAGTCAAAAGAATTGCAGTAAACTGCCATTAATTACATTTAAAAGGTCCTGAGGTTCATCAGAACTATTCTGAAAGGCTTTGTACATTGGATCACGTCTGACCTCAAAAAGCTTGTTACATTATTAAAGATGGAATAGCCATTCCCTTTGGTGAATGACAGGTCTGAAATGCAGCCCTGAACCATCCGGTGCCTAACCACATAAGCAATCCAGTGCACTGCAGTGTGTACTTCCAAGTGGAGCAAGTTCGCTTTTTCTGAACATTGAAACGTTTGGCATGCTTACATGCAATTAAATATCGCAAAATTAAATATCTTGTATTAATACAATAAACCAATGCTAATTTAAGTTAAATAAATAAATAAAGCCAGGAAAAGCCATGCGGGATGAGGAAGAATAGTATGGCAGGGAGCACTGCATTTGCCTCTGGGCTCCTGCGCGGTTAGGAATAAAAGTCAATTGGCACTTAGGCTTGAGTCCAGGGTTGGCAATAGCCACTGCTTAGGCTAGGTGGGTGAAAAATGGTGATTAGCCTGAGTGGTTGAACAGAGATTAAACATTGAGTTTCAGTCCTCCTGATCAGCAAGTGGGTGTATCAAAGAGTAAAAATGTGCATTGGGCATTTCAGGGAAGCAAAACAGGGACAACATGTATTTAAACACAAAAAACTCACTTTTAAAGTCTCATTGGTAATAAAATAATCAATTGACATGTAAACCTTTCAGAAACTGAAGGTGCAGGTTTGCACTGCAGGAAACAACCAAACTGGTGTGAGAAGCAATGTGTGTTTTAAATATTTATTTTTAATTTATATATATATATATATATATATATATATATATATATATATATATATACACATATATACATATATGAAGTAAAACAGTAAAAATGTAGACACTTTAGGATTAAACCTAAAAAATAAACAGCACTTGCTGATAGGTGTGTTGTAAAGCAAGCCTGAACAGAAATGCAGCTAGTTAACAGTGCCCCCTACTGGATACCTACAAAGATAACTTTAAATGTTTAAAAAGAACAAGAATCAATAAACCTGGATATTACAGAAAGTGTCAAGAATTATGGGCACAACGGGCAGCAAATAAACAAGTTACTGCAATGTACTTCATGAGATAGCCTCTGCCTTCTATATTTGTCAGCAAATTGAGTGTCAATATTTTGTTAATGTTTGTCACAATGCACATTCACAGTACATGGTGATTCAGCCACCGCTCCGAGTCAGCGGGGGGTTGCAGCGGTGAACCGGGATAAAAATAATAATTGGGCATTCCAAACTGGGGAGAGAACCGGCGTAAAAACCATTGGTGACGACTAATTAAAAAAAATTTAAAAAGTGGCAGAGGAAATGTAAGAACATTGTTAACGTTACTTAATTGAGAATCATAGAATATAGCTGTACCAATTTTAAAACAGTAAATCAAAGTGTTAAGTTACTGTACCCCAGAACTATAACCGTCTTAGGTAAGAGGTTATGGTCACCAACACATTTACAATTAAAACATGACATAGAGAATCACAGAATACAAGTTTGTACGAGTAAGCCAATATGGTAAAATGTTAGTTACACCAAAAAGTCACATGACCACAATATGTTGGCCATCTTGGATCACAGATCAGATTTAAACACATCATCAGGGCCGGAGGTGGAATTACAACTATGGTGATGCTTAATAAAACAAACAAATCAGACAGCCTAAAAGCCAGCACTGTACCGAGGAGACCTAATGAACACCACTCGTGATTTGATGAATGGCGAGTGGTGCACTGTACCTGACCTTGACGGCTCTCCAGTGACTTACTGCCTTAGATTTGAGGGAAAAAAAATATATTTTATATATATATATATATATATATATATATATATATATATATATATATATATATAGATAGATATAGATAGATATATATAGATAGATATATAGATAGATAGATATAGATATATATAGAGAGAGAGAGAGAGAGAGAGAGAGAGAGCGAGCGAGAGAGAGAAAGAGAGAGAGAGCCCACATGCTTCAATAACAGCACCCAGCAGCAGTGCAACAGTTCATCCTTCATTAGAACAAGCTACTCTTTATTAATGGGTTTGATTAGCTTTCCTTATAATTATTTTTCATTAAATTAGATTGAGTTTTAAAATGACAAGAGTTATCGACCCAGATAAAAAAAAAAAATTAAAAAAATTAAAAATGACTCACACAATCAAATTATTTTAGATAAAGGACACAGAGCAAGTTTCTGCATTAACTAAAGGGTGACGTATAGCGATGGCAGGGACAGCAATAGAACCCTACTGCTAAAGTGAAACCTTTTAAATTCCTAACCTGAAAAATCACAGTAAAATACGACACATTTTGTCAGAAGGCATATAGGTATTTTATTTAATTTTCATTGTAAATGTATAGCTACAACACCTGACTGACCTGGTATCCTCATGCATTTTCTGGTAACTTTTAATCTCAACTAACAATTCATATTGCATCTCCCCAATAATCTAACTTTGTCTTCATTTAGGGTTGTTTCGGGCCCATCAACCACGAGTGATAAAAATGCCAAGCATTATAATTCAGGTACTGCTAAACATGGCTCCCATGCCACACTATGTATGTCCATGCTAAATGGGATTAAAACATGTTGGGCTCCATACAAACCCAAATTCTGGTACTTGAATACCAAACAGTAAGGATTCAAGATTATACATGTATTTGGGAGAGGTGAAATATGGGGAGTTATGGTTGGGGGATAAAATAAGAGTTAGTTCTCCGATGCCCCACCACTCTCAAAGTTCACGAGCCGCCACTGTCAGGGTACTACATAAACATTAATGTGATTTCTACAGCAAGTAGTCATACTTTAATTTAATACAAATTAAAGCTAGTAGGCCGTGTATTGCAGTGTTCTGTGGCAGACTGCAAGCACCAGCCAAAAAAGGATGCTGCGCCAGATTTCCTACATTAGCTCATGCTAATCTCCTAAAGAAGCAGTATGTCAGTTTGTGCTAATCTGTATTAATAAAATGAATAAGAAATATCCAAAATCATTTGTGTATGTAATTTGTAGACCAAAGTGACTTTCCGTTTCAACACGTTACTCTTTTCCATTTGAAGTAGCTTCCATGTTTTTCCATTTCATAAACCTGTAACTTGATATTTATGTACTGGACTTTTATTTTCAAGCTATGTTGTTCCAGTAAATGCCAATACATTATTTATTTTTTTATTTGTATTTATTTTAATCAAGCCTCAGTTAACAGAATTTAAAAAATATTACTAATGAAAGAAAAAAATATTACAACTTACTGTAGAAATCACATTAATGTTTACAGAAAATGCAACAGAAACAAACTTCTGAAAACTGTAAAATCAACAGTGCTCAATCTCAGTTCTCGCAAGCGCATTTTTAAAAATGTATTACTTATTTAGTTATTAAACGGCGACATGGGAAAGTATGTAAACTCAGAATCTTGGAAGACTCAAAATAAATGTAAGGACTGGTTGGTTCCATGAATATTTTTTGAAACTTAAAATGTGTCTTGTTTTTTTTTTGTATAAATATACAAAGGAAAAAATTGAATACATTAAAAAACAGAAAACAAAATAAAGTTTATGGCTTACCTTCTGTCTCACCTGGTATTATGATATCAATATAATGTGACACTGTTTATTTTTTGTGCCTTAAATAGAATTTATCTGTTTCATTCGTGTCTGGTTCGGTCTTTCTTTCATCACTTTTTTTTTTTCTGTGTAATAAATTATTGCAAAACCAAACAGTTTGCTTAAATATGTGGATTTAACTTACTTTAAAATTTACTGTGTGCGAAGACAAGTTTGTAGTTTTAAAATTCTAATATAAATTAATTATTTTGTAATTACTTTTCAGACACATAAGCAAATTGTATTTGCTCTTTAAAACTCAACTCCTAAAATCATAAGAAAACTAACAGTCATACACTTATTTTGCATTTTGGGTTCCTATTAAGGAACATATTTAGGCCCAGGATATGCAGTTTTAGACCCCTGCAAAACCCTGAAATTCATTTTTGGTGGGGGGCGTTGCTACCTGCACCCGTGTTAAGGGAGGATCCCCTTGCCTTCTACTTAGGATTTCTAGCCTCCTACTTTAAATGAAAATGAAAGGACTGTGTGTGTGTGCATGTGTGTGTGTGTGTGTGTGTGTTTGTGTTTTATACAATGAAACATTTCACTGTGTTTTATATGCTTTAATAATGTAAGGATTTACTGACTTCATGAGGAAGTAATTTGTGATGGTCCATTCTGAAGAGCCAAAGTCTCTTAACTCCTGGTTTCTAATTATTTGCACAAGCCTTGTACATGACCCTTTAGAAACCAGTTAAATTCTGCTTTTAGATAGTGGGAGTGTAGCATGTTTTATTAATTAAAAGCAAATCCCAAACACTTCTAGAACAAATTTATTTATTCAAAGGTCCCTGTTTTAGTCTCTTTTTTTAAGGCTCAGATACAATTACTTCAAATAAAGATTTTTAAGACCTGCTCCTAAGGGAAGCAATAGAGCTTGCAAGGAAATAACCTGTCACTTAAAACAAAGTATAACTGCCTTTCAAATGCTATATATGCATGATCCCATCTCCCGATACGGCCCATCGGAGACAGCTGTTGATTTCATGCTTTGCGACTGTCTTTTTCTTAATTAGTCTACACTGGGAGCTTCAGAGAAAGAAGTAGAGCCAGGTGCAAGCTGGTAAGAACAGCACATTTTCATCGAAATGACAGTAATTCATTGCCATTCCCATGCAGGCAGAACAGAGTCTTCTAGCACTAGCAAACAGCACACTGTATATTAATAGTCACAGACATGCAGCTCTAAATAACCTTCCAATATTACATATTGTAAATATACTGTATAGTGGCAAATGTTTGGGAATAGCAAGAAAACTGATTCAATAATGCCACTGTATATATTATGATTCCTCATCTATGACAGGTTACACAAAAGTCTAACACACTTGAATATTGTCTGTATATCAACATATCCCTTGCCTAAAGACTATAACGTTCAACAAATAACAGTAATAGACAGAAAGTAATGAAAGCCCTAGAAAACATGAACCATAAGACATTCCAAAAGGTTTGAAGAAGTTCAAGATACAGTCTTGTTTCTGGCCAATGTTCACACCAATGAAGTTGAATATGTGAATCTACCTTGTAAAAAGCTGAGAACACCTGCGCCTATTCTGTCAGCTGTGCCCATGAACATAAATCCAAGAACGTTAAAACAGTGAGTTTTCACAACAAATGAACCAATCCAGGAAATTGCACAGAACTGCCTGTTGTCCTACTTTGATTATTCTTATAGTTCACAAAATAGCTCTTAAAGCCATAAAGGGGTTTGAATGTGATAGGCACACATATTTTCTAAATTAATGCTCGGGATAATTTCATTTTTTTTATGAGAAAAAGAACAGAGACACACTAACAGTACATTTCTGAAGATTTCATTCATTGCACAATGACCTTCAGACTGTGATGTATTTGACTATTTGTCATTTTTTATGTGAAAAATTACAACATTAAGTGTATCGATTAATTTTAGAATATAAATTATAGGAAGACGTCTGTGGATTAATTTAGTGGAATGCTACACAGGAGAGCTATAAAACATGCTGAATTAGTTCTTAGGAGGATGGCAGGAGGTGGACTAACATTAGCATAGACGAACAACAGCCCTACATATCTTGGCAACAGTCTACTGTCTAATCAGAACCGAGAAATAAGGGTCAACTATATATTATACTGACAATGATAATTGCCAAAGGTTAAAGGTTTAGTGGGCTTTTCATAGAACATGTACAAGCTGCAGATTTTTTTTTTTTTTGTGCATCACACTTTTTTCTCATTCGCATGGTAAAACATAACCTTAGCCTTGAAAATACAATCTACCACAATGACTCATTAAATACAATAATTAATATATACTCTAGCTGTCTTAGGTGAAAGACAAAGTGATCAGGATCAGATTGACTCCAGCAGTGCAAAAGAGTGCACAAAGGACAATAAATACTTCAGCTCTGTATAGAAACTGCTCATGGTTAAGATGCTGGACTGGTATGCCCCAGGTAACAAGGTTGACAGCATGTTTTAGAAAGCACTAACAAGACTAGAAATAGGCCCACCTATTTGTTTATAAATACAAGTGCTAAAATGTCTTGGTATTTAATGAGCAAATAATACACATCATGTAACCATTAGCAAATGCTCTTACAGTAATATATTTCTGCCTGTGCATAACATCTTAACATTGCTGCATTATGCATCTTTTGTATCACAATAGCATACTACATGACAGATTTACTCTATATAAAACGGTATGCAACCTGTAAATTCTCCCAATATTTGTAAAAGCGCATGTGTCCTACATTCAATGCAGTATGTTTAATTTTTCAAAAGATGTACATTTAAATGGATTTATAAATAGAATCCACATAATTAGATCATAGTGGGTTGAGCTTATCAAATTTAATGATCTAAAAAAATATATTTAAATAAAATAAAGGCTTAAATTATTTGCTTAATACAGTATATTTAATAGCCATAACGTAAATAAATGAAGGCATATAGTTTAGTCAATTTTAAACGAACAACAAGGTTTGAAATTCTTACCCCTTTATCCTCTATACAGCAGTTAAATCTGAAAGGGTACAGTGAATAAATAGTTCTGTGATCCAAGAATAACTGATTGATATGGAACCCTGTCTAATAATACTTCACATTTAGTACGATATCCTATACCGCTCTATTTAATTTGCCCTGACAAAATTATTTAATGATAATGGGCCATCTACAGTCCTTGATGACTTGTGCATGCAAGGCTTCCATTCTCAACTAGCTGACATTTCAAACATTTACTACTAAATTTAAAAAGACAAACAGCTTATGACCAGAAAAACAAGGCTACAGGTATTTATTTCACATGTTATGCATACACTGTGTTTGTGTGTGTGTGTATATATACAGTACTGTGCAAAAGTTTTAGGCAGGTGTGAAAAAATGCTGTAAAGTAAGAATGCTTTCAAAAATAGACATGTTAATAGTTTATATTTATCAATTTAAAAAATGCAAAGTGAGTGAACAGAAGAAAAATCTCAACAAATCAATATTTGGTGTGACCACCCTTTGCCTTCAAAACAGCATCAATTCTTCTAGATACACTTGCACAGTTTTTGAAGGAACTCAGCAGGTAGGTTGGCCCAAACATCTTGGAGAACTAACCACAGTTCTTCTGTGGATTTAGGCAGCCTCAGCTGCTTCTCTCTCTTCATGTAATCCCAGACAGACTCAATGATGTTGAGATCAGGGCTCTGTGGGGGCCATACCATCACTTCCAGGACTCCTTGTTCTTCTTTACGCTGAAGATAGTTCTTAATGACTTTCGCTGTATGTTTGGGGTCGTTGTCATGCTGCAGAATAAATTTGGGGCCAATCAGATGCCTCCCTGATGGTATTGCATGATGGATAAATATCTGCCTGTACTTCTCAGCATTGAGGAGACCATCAATTCTGACCAAATCCCCAACACCATTTGCAGAAATGCTTCACTGTTGCCTGCAAACACTCATTTGTGTACTGCTCTCCAGCTCTTCGGGTACAAACTGCCTTCTGCTACAGCCAAATATTTCAATTTTTGACTCATCAGTCCAGAGCACCTGCTGCCATTTCCTGCACCTCAGTTTGAGAGTTTTCGTACATAGTTGAGTCACTTGGCCTTGTTTCCACGTCGGAGGTATGGCTTTTTGGCTGCAAGTCTTCCATGAAGGCCACTTCTGACCAGACTTCTCCGGACAGTAGATGGGTGTACCAGGATCGCACTGTTTTCTGCCAATTCTGAGCTGATGGCATTGCTGGACATCTTCCGATTGCGAAGGGAAGTAAGCATGATGTGTCTTTCATCTGCTGCAGTAAGTTTCCTTGGCTGACCACTGTGTCTACGGTCCTCAACGTTGCACATTTCTTTGTGCTTCTTCAAAAGAGCTTGGGCAGCACATCTGGAAACCCCTGTCTGCCTTGAAATTTCTGCCTGGGAGACACCTTGCTGATGCAGTACAACTACCTTGTGTCTTGTTGCTGTGCTCAGTCTTGCCATGGTGTATGACTTTTGACAGTAAACTGTCTTCAGCAACCTCACCTTGTTAGCTGAGTTTGGCTGTTCCTCACCCAGTTTTATTCCTCCTACAAAGCTGTTTCTGTTCAGTTAATGATTGTGTTTCAACGTACATATTGAATTGATGATCATTAGCACCTGTTTGGTATAATTGTTTAATCATACACCTGACTATATGCCTACAAAATCCATGACTTTGTGCAAGTGTACCTAGAAGAATTTATGCTGTTTTGAAGGCAAAGGGTGGTCATACCAAATATGGATTTGATTTAGATTTTTCTTCTGTTCACTCACTTTGCATTTAGTTAATTGATAAATATAATCTATTAACATGTCTATTTTTGAAAGCATTCTTACTTTACAGCATTTTTTCACACCTGCCTAAAACTTTTGCACAGTACTGTATGTGTATGTATGTATGTGTGTATATATATAAAGTGTGTATAATAATAATAATAATAATAATAATAATAATAATAATAATATAGCACCTTTTATAGTGAACCACCATCACAAAGCATTTTACAAGATACGAGACTAGTATGTATGAACTATGCATCAGCTACAGAGTCACAACAACGTCTCACCCCAAAGACGGAGCACAAGGAGGTTAAGTGACTTGCTTAGGGTCACACAATGAGCCAGTGGCTGAGATGGGATTTGAACCGGGTACCTGCTGGTTACAAGCCTATTTCTTTAACCACTGGAGATGTCACAGCGTTGCTTTAAATTATCTTTTTAGGTTAAAAAGTGACCACTTGTTACATAAAAGTAAAGCCCCAGTGAGTAATAAATATCCAATGCCTTACCTCTGTGCAAAGCAAATTAAGAGCAGTGAAATCCCACTTCTTTGCATATCTGACATTGTATCTCAATATTGCATCCTAAAAAGGAACAAGAATAATAAGTCAAATGGAAGAATGCATTTCTTTATTCTGTAGAGATATCTGTTCAATAGGACACAACAACGTATGAATGTAAATCATTTACAACATAACATTTAAGTAAAACATGAAAAAGAGGAAGCAGGATACGTGCAAAGAAAGTGATTGTGTTTACTATAAATTCTCTCAGAAATGTGTAGTATGCTTTTGATAAAACAAATCTGGTTTCTTGTGTACTGATGCTTAATATTATAATTTATTGAAGACCCACCTCATTTTATTCAAGATCAATACATTATGAGATTTTCACTAGTAAAGGACACTTCAGAGAAATTGTGTCACCTGCTGGCTTTTTCTCTGCACAACATTAATAGACAGACCTTCAAACTGCATCTCGTACAGAGGCTCAACCCAAATAAACGGGTCCAGGTCAATGTTGGGTTGCATCTCAACTCATCTATATTATTTTTATATATTGCATTACCAAAATTACTAATTTAGAAAATGCATAAATATAAGGAAAGGTTTACAAGAACACAAACCAGTAAATGGTCTGATCGCAAAACCATCCCCCAGCAAAGCAATTCTAATCAGTTGCTTGATGGTCTACTAATTACAGCAGAAGCCTAGTTCATATCAATTTTACCGTCACATCCAGGGAACTGTTGAACCTGCTTTGCAGAGAGTTTTGAATCAGCTCCCATCGACTTTGCACCACAGCACTTCCTTCCTGCAGAAACAAGAATTTCTACTGATCAGTGCTGTCCAAGGCTTCTTTTCAATAAAAAAATAATAAAAACACATTGCTGCACTTAGCCTACTTCATTTTCCACTGGGAAAAGATTCCTATCTGAACAAGGCATCTTCACATAGGCATCATCCCAGATGTCCTTGTACTTGGTGGGATAAGGAACAGGGACCTCTCCTTCTCGGAGTAGGTCAGTCTGTAAAATAATACAAGAAAAAAAATTAAGTTGAATTGGAAAAACAACATTATCTGACATGTGGTTAAATATATTGCTTGAAATTAAAAGTTTCAAGTGGTTTATTTCACTTTACCACTGTAACAGTTGTAAAGTTATAGTGCACTGTATTTTATAGGCTTTATTGAATAAGGTTCTGCATATAAACCTGAGTTTATTGGTAAACCACCTTTTTAAACAGAGGTTTAAATGGTTATTTTGTTCAGATTTACAGCATTGAACCTTAGCAGTAAAATCAATCTTACCCTTATCATCACTAAATGACACGGTGTTGCTTTCAAGTGTGGTAGTGCGCTGCCACACATTGGCATCCTCCTCAGTTCATCAATGGGCGTCCCCAGCCACTTTGCCTCGGGAGGAGTTGGCCCTCTGTTAGGTGGTGTCCTGCTACGTTTTCTGTCTTTAAATTCACATTGAGCCTTCTCACTGTTGGAAAAGATAACAAATGTACATTTCATAAATAACTGATGTGGAAAGAGACATATTAGCTTAAATGGTAACATTCGGGTGGAATCATATATCAATTTCAGAGCAACTCATCTGTGACAGAAGACGACAACAATGCTGAGAATAATACAATTAACAACAGAAATTTTTTTTGCATTCACCTGACAAGTCATTTGTGAACTACTTATTTAAAGTAGAATTAAGGAAAGTAAAACGTACAATATGCTGCACGTACTGTAAAAGGGGTGTGTAATCTCTTAATTACAAAAGGACTGCCATTTCACAGACAGGCCTGGTTTTTTTTAGAACCCGGTAAATCTCAACTGGCACTTGTATGTCACTTCATCTATCTCTTTTGGAAAAGTGGCAAAATTAGGCCCTAGTGTTTTTTTGTCACACCAGCTGCGCCTCAAACAAAACACATCTTTCATGTGCACTTCACTAGGGATACAACCTAAACTCAATGCTGTTAGGATTCTACATTTCTAAATGAACTGTGACACCAGTATATCCAAAAAGCCTGGGATACCCATTGCCAGCAAGTTCACAAATAATACTGCACAGTTGATTGTATTCAGAACTACATGAACTAAATGGTCTACTAAAACAATTAATACTAATATGTTTGTTACATATTTATTAAACTAATTAAATACAGTACCAAGTGAGATTTAAGGAAAATCCACTTACAAGGGTCTCCGTTGCGGCTGAACATAACCTTTAGAATGTGACGGACAGGACTTCTGATTCTGATATTTTGCTTTCAGTGTGGTGAATACGGCTACAGCTGTGGCAAAGTTCCTTTTTATATGTCAATCATACAGTGTCAACAACTAAAAAAAAAACACTCAAGAACAATTGTTTGTTGCTGGATCTCAAACTTCATCAGAATGGTCTGATCTAATTACAAACCGATAAGTAAGGCATTCAACAGGACAACAAGGTGATGCTATTATGCTAATGAGGTAAAGAAAGGCCTTGGTGTACACCTTTAACTTGCTGTTTTGCATTTGTGTATGGGCTATACTTTGGTCCACAGAGACCCCTGCTGGAGGAAATGTGGTTGCTGATACTTCTAATTGCTCACTATGTACAACCGCAGAGCCCACAAATGAATTCTTCTGAGCTTTAGACCCCTGTCTGATAGATAAATGTAAAATTGACTCTGCTGTACTGTCTTGAAAGCACAATTCGTTTTTAAAATGTGGTACTGTAGCAAATGTGCAGCATGTCAACCGGAACACCAGGGCTCACACTGGTAAATTAACCAAATGTAATGTAAAAAAGAACTCTTTCATGTAATCCATGTGTTTAGTAAAACATGAACAGGTAGTTCAGCTAATTACCTATTCAGGTACCAACTGACCCACCTTACAAGATTAGTTTGCTTCTATAATGTTAATAATGTTGTCTGTTTGTAATGCACTAGTTTAAGCTGGCTTTGCAATTTTCTGTTCTTCTGTCTGCCATAAAACACCGTCTGGGAAATATTTATATAATAAGGACCCTGTTTAAAAACAAACTCTATACTGTTGCCTTCCGGTCTAGCCAGTTATTTTAAATATGCAGCCAAACTACAATCATTCTTTTCCCATCATTTATACCAAGAGACACATTTAATAAAACTAGACCATTGTTGTACATAGTTTCTGCAACACGCTATTCACACCCTCAAACAAACAAAAAATGAGAAAAAACTATGAATCATTATTAAAAAAAAACATTGATTACAGACCATCGTGATAAATACAATCCCAATAACAAAACAAGTATTCCAGCTGCACATTGTTTTCATGTGGAACCTTTTCATATTTAGCAACATCTTTCTGCACTTTGGAATTCATTCTGAACTGCAAACACATGTCCTTCTTCCTGGGTTGCTCCAAATACGCTTACTCATTGAAATGCAAGACATAAACAGTTCATAGCACACACCCCTTCATAGTGCTCTTACATTCATTCCGAGTTAAAATCACTTTTAGTTTGGCTTTCAATTTCATCAAAAACATGACAAACAGGCAAAACGAAACCCTGGGAGAGACTAAACCAATCAGGATCATGAACAGTCGTGAAGTTAAAGTGCGTAGGCCAAGTATTTTCTGTTTACTGGCACGACACACCCACCAGAGGACTATATTTCAGAAACGTTTGCCGATTTCTCACCTACAGAGAGCCTTCTTGAAGACAGCAACAATCTACTTCAAATAATGCACGTCATACAAACAACAGAACAAAAAAATGGAAATTATTACAGTTTCCACATATATTATTACAGTATTCAGTAAAGAAACCAAACTAATATGAATGGATAGTACATATAACCTAATAAAAGCACTGGCAGTCAAAAATTCAGAAACTAGTCATGAACGCATTAGTAAATGCATAGTATTTTGGTTTAATGGATTTGTCTTTAAAATCTTTAGCATCTTATTCAGGATATTTATTATTATTTTTTGGAGTCCCCCCATGCAAGTTATTACAGCCTAAACTTGGTACAAATAGCAAAAATAGGGTACTCCTAGTATTTTGTTCTGAAAAGCCCTTCTCAATATGAGTAGAATGAGGTGCTACACATGATGGTAGCATCTAAATTGCACTAAGGGTGATTTGTCTGGTCAAGGTCCCTTTCTCACTTTATATTGACCTCTGCAAGTCACAGGTCAAAGGGGATTTTTTTTTTTTTTTTTTTTTATTTATTTTTTTTTTAAATAATGGCTATCATTTCTGAACTCAGAGCGTCTGAAAACCTCCATATTAATTTTTCTAGGAAAATCTGAGGCGGAGGGGCAACGAAATGTCCCTTTTCTGGTTTAGTTGGCATGGAATGACTCGTTTCTAAGTCCATCAAAGCCGAAGCCCAGCTACAGTATGTCAGATAATTGAAAGACAGAACTGAACTAGCCACACTAGAATCACAAATACATTTCTTGTAATGGAATCTACTGCATGAAAAAACAAAACCTACCAGGTCGGTGGTGTTTCTGCTTGCTTTTGTTGGAAAAAATCAGTAATTTTTGATTCCCTTTTTCCAGAAGACTTTGCAGCACATGAGGATGAGGGACCAGGTTGACTTCCTGTCTTCTCAGGCTTATTAGAGTTCACTGCTGCTGTCTTTCCATCCTCTCTGCTTTCCCCTTTCCCCTCAGCCAATATGGAATTTTTGGTCACAGTGGGTTCTTCAACAGCGTCCTCTTTGGTGGTGAGCACAAGCTTGGGGTCAGAGTTCTGCTTGCTGGAGATCTCATCTCCAACAGCTGGGGATTCTTCAGAAGCTCTATAATGGCTGCCTTGTTTTTCAGCCTGACTCAGGTTATCTTCACACAGCACAGGGTTGCCAGGAGGGCTCTCAGGAGTCATCATTTCCACATCTTCTTCATCTATTTGGAGACTCTTACTAACTGCTTGACCTCCCTGATCTGAAGTAGAATCTATATTCAGGTTACTCCCTGCCATCTTTATTGGACACACTTTTCTAGGCTTTTCTAGCCATGTGTCAATGGTGCATGGGATCTTAGGTCTTTTTTCACAAGTAAAATTTCTCTGATTGTCAGCTTTTGTTCTCTGGACAGAACTATCTAATCCATGTGCCGTTGTACCAGACACCTCCAATGTGGTGCTTGTTGAAACGTCCATTGCCTCTAACTCTACTGATTTGTCTACGCCTTCAAGATCTTCATTTTTAGACATGCCCAAATTATTTTCTCTGACTGGATCTCTCTGCTGAATCTTTTCCTTCCCAAAAGCAGTATCCAACATAAGATCTTTTCTAGACTCACCCATTTCTAGTTCTTTGTTAGAGCTCATATTTCTAGAGAGAAAGAAAACAAAGAATGGAATCCAAACTGTCAGGTGATATTGAATACTCTATGTAACACAATTTTTGTTCCTGGGTAGTAAGTGTTATTTCCTAATTGCTTATGTCTCAAAAGTATAGAAAATGGCTATTATTCCCCACAAACTTTGCTTTTGTGACCAGGACAGTGATATTTCAAAATATCACTATTTCCAATGGGAAAACAGGCAAATGTGTGTCTTTTCATTCACATAAAGTCAGAAAATAACAACATATGAATCCAAATTAACATGTATTTATACTAAAGTAACACTTACTACCCAGGAACAAAAAATAAATAAATTGTTACACGGTGATATCAATCAAAACATGTAAACTTGTTTAGTTATTATTGATATTATACTCGATTGGAATATTCATCCTTTTGGGGACAGCAAATATGAATTGTTCCTCAGATATACATTTACAAAACAATATTAACCAACATTGCTTCTCAATTAAAAAAAATAAATAAAAGCAGGTAACATTTCAGTCAAAAACTGTGATAGTCAATGTGAAATCAAGTTCGAAACAAAATTCCATTAATTTTTGTTATATAAAAATGCAGCCTCATGCTGTCTAAATGAACAGAAATCAAACTGGAATGTATCTACAATTGAAGTATCATTCTTACAAATGGGTAAAACCACACAAGCAAAAACATAAAGCCAAACAGAGATTGACAGATTACGTTGCAGTGTCCATTTTCAGTTCTTTCCTTCTGCCACAACAAGCATCAGCAGTTTTGAGTTTGTTATCTGCAAAACAATGGGGGAGAAAAATGAACAGAAGCATTGTAAAAACATATGTTCAAATATATATATATATATATATATATATATATATATATATATATATATATATATATATATATATACACACACACATACACACACACACACACAACCTGCAGAAAATGTCTACAAGGTCATTCCAAGTGGACCAAATTGTTCCACATGAAGAAAAGGGTTCCAGTGTGGTACTGTATGTGTGCAGTTCTGGTTTCTTATCCCTATACAAACATTATTATAGACCTGTCACAACACTGATCTAATGGGCTTTGTATTTTGCATGATAAAGCGAAGGTGAATTTTATTAGATATGACCTATTCCTGTAATCTTAACGCTACCAGAAAACAGATACCCATGACATTTTTTTGGACAGTGAAAGGCAATGCAATTCTGTACAAATAGCATTTGTGAAAGGTACATTATACATTATCTATACTGACTTGCACAATATATGTTTAAATTATTATTCAACAAATACACAGGTTGGGGACACAGAGCACGCGTGATGTGTCATAAATCGATGAAAACATTTACTGATGGTGTGGACAAATGATCAGCATTCCCATCCCCCCCCCCCCCCCCCCCAGGTAAAGCTTCAAACAAAGAGCTGAGGTGGTACAGCAGGCAGATTTACTGGTCTCTCACGTCTGTGACTTATGGAGGTCTGGATTTAAATCCATCTCAGATGACAAGTAAAATACGTGTGTCCCTAGTTGGCATAACCAACACACAATTCAGCAGTTTTCAACTTCTGCTTGACTATATGTAATTGAGGTGCACTCAGAGATACAATGACAAGCTGTTTCCAGTGCCTAATCCCTTGTCTTTTAGGATCCCTAAACTATCCATTTATAATTGAATGAAAATATACATATATATAAACAAAAAGTTTAAATAGCAGCATATGTTTAGTTTCTGAACATGGAAAGCATGTTGCAAATAAGTATTAATAAGCAAAAACTGGTATCAGAAGACAAACAGACCTTTGCTTGAATTAGGAATGCAAGATACTATGCTGTCCAAGCTAATCTCTTGCTGTGCCACCCTTGTGTTTGACAGCAGCTTGGATCCCTTTGTTGTGCTTGTAGTAAAGGTGTTGCTGGTGTTAGTTTCCAACCTCGGTCTCTTTCTTAGTTGTTCACAATCAGACACTGCAGTCATGCTTAAACAATAAGAACGCATAGCATTATTTATTACACACGGGTGTATTTATAAATCATAACGTTTTCAGTAACAAGTCACATATTTGAAAAGCTGTAATAAATGTACCGGTATAGATACCCTAATTACCGTGGTTATGTTATATTCGTGTCAAAATACATACATAAACAAGTAATAAATCATCACTGGCAGTAGTAGCTTGCACTCACAACAGAAATTTCGTTAGAAGAGTAAAGTCCTTTTGATAGTACGTCTTGTGAGATTTAAAACAAAGCTAACAGCTTCCTTTCTCCATTTCTGTACACAGCTGACTAGTATTTTTCTAGCCATACTCAAAACTGTAGATGTGACTGTCGTGATTTCTACCGTTTTGTTTTCCCAAATTAAATACCAGAGATGGTACAACTTAAATTGAGTGTCAATTTGAAAACACACTTAAAAATATTAAGCAGCATCTAGAAAACACCCGTAAGAAAGAAGCACAATCCTCTAAATTTACACCGCTTGGATGTTATAAGTGTTAACTAGCATTTTTGCAATACCTATATGTTTAGATTTTCCTACGACAGAATCCAACACAAAGGCTGTCGCTTCTCACAAGATCGCTTTCCTTCAGTTTTCGACAAGCTACTTTACGACAGGCAGCACAAAAACACAATCGTAAAGTCGGTATGGATCGGGGCGGGATTAGTTTCCGCAAGGAAGTCGAAAATGAACATGAACATGACTAGTGGCAAAACACGTATGTTTGAAAACAATTTCTACGCAGCGGTTTTCAAATATTTAAACTTTTTTTTTTTTTTTTTCTAAATGGGATATTTTTTTTTTTTTTTTTTTTTTTCTCCACAAGTAAGGATGTGGAATTGTGTGCCTGCTGAAGTTCAGCCACTGGCTAGCTTTTTATTGCTTTCAAGAAAATGAAGACCGATGACAGCTGACTGTGGCTTTAACGGGGGGCACTTGTCCAAACTAGAAAGCTAATAGCTGATCCCAGCAATGCTGAACAACATTTTAAAAGGGCTGATCTTAAAGCTTACATGTAGAATCAATGCATGGAACACAAGATTTGATTACCCCTCTCCAGAAGACTACAAGATGCAGATGATGGTTTCAAGTAATTGTAGCTCCCAAACTAATTTCGTATTAGCCATTTCGCAATTCAGCTACACCTGTTTTTTCATTACATCTCCCCGTTCCATTATTCTTGTGTTATCTGTTTGCACATGCACTTCTGCAGTGTCTTCTGGGTCAAAACATGTTACTGGCTGAAACCATCTGTCAGTAAGCATCTGATTGGTTATTCACAGAAAAGAAGCCAGTGAAATTGTGAGGACGATTTCACTGTCCAGGTGAACTGACCCAGGAGGTCCAGAAGCATGGCTTGCAAATAGCACTTTATTTTACCTAGTGCTACACCAGATATCATGTTTGTTTTAAAATGAAAATAAATGTCTTTTAGACTGCACAGCTGAGACCTAACAATGAATGGGGAAGCATGATGGAGACATGTTATGGTACCGTTTTGTTAGCTACAATTACCTTTAAAGCCTGTGTGGTTCACTTGCTCAGTTTCCACCAAGCTTATCACAGGGGCCAGGTGTGAAACAGAGGTCTAAAAAGTGGTCAGCAAGGTTAGTGATGTTGAACCAACACCATGTTGCATCAAAATAGGTGGTGCCACAATTGATTCTAACAGCCCCTCTTCACATATATAGAAAAGCAATGTTTTTAAATGCACTGCATTTTCCTATAGTGACAGTAACACTAACAGAAGGGAGAGAAAAGCTCAGTATGAACTTGGTTCCTAATAATTTTCAAAGAAATAATAAGAAAATGAAGTAGGTCATCCCTGTCGCTATTATATTGTAAAGATACTGACTGCAGATACTGTATCTGATTCTGACAGGGCACAGGTGTATAATACCCTTACATGTTTCTCTTTGTTCTATTCCTGGGAAGACTGTTTTTACAGTCGACAATGGATAATTGCAAAGCATATGACATGGTTTATTTAGATTTCCAGAAAGCTTTTGACAAAGTCCTGCATAAAAGATTCATTCTCAAACTGAACGCAGTAGGGATTCAAGGAAATGCATGCACATGGATTAGGGAGTTGTTAACATGTAGAAAACAGAAAGTACTGATAAGAGGAGAAACCTCAAAATGGAGCGAGGTTACCAGTGGCGTACCACAGGGATCAGTATTAGGTCCTCTGCTATTCCTAATCTAAATTAATGACTTAGATTCTGGTATACTAAGCAAACTTGTTAAATTTGCAGATGACACAAAAATAGGAGTGGCAAACACTGTTACAGCAGCAAAGGTCATTCAAAATGATCTAGACAAGATTCAGAACTGGGCAGACACATGGTAAATGACATTTAGCAGAGAGAAGTGTAAGGTACTGCACGCAGGCAGTTTGCATTATAAATATATGGGAGATACTGAAATTGAAGGAATCTATGAAAGAGACCTAGGAGTTTATGTTGACGCAGAAATGTCTTCATCTAGACCATTTGAGGAAGCTATAAAAAAAAAGGCCAACAAGATACCTTATGAAAAGTGTTGAATTTAAATCAAGGGAAGTAAACTGTACAGTGCTTTAGTAAGACCTCATCTAGAATATTGTGTTCAGTTTTGGTCACCTCGCCACAAAAAGGATATTGCTGCTCTAGAAAGAGTGCAAAGAAGAGCGACCAGGTTTAAAAGGCATGTCATATGCAGACAGGCTAAAAGAATTGAATCTATTCAGTCTTGAACAAAGAAGACTAGTCGGCGACCTTATTCAAGCATTCAAAATTCTAAAGGGTATTGACAATGTCAACCCAAGGGACTTTTTCGACCTGAAAAAAAATTAATTAGGACCAGGGGTCACAAATGGAGATTAGACAAAGGGGCATTCAGAACAGAAAATAGGAGGCGCTTTTTTACACAGAGAATTGTGAGGGTCTGGAATCAACTCCCCATTAATGTTGTTGAAGCTGACACCCTGGGATCCTTCAAGAAGCTGGTTAATGAGATTCTGGGATCAATAAGCTACTAACAACCAAACAAGCAAGACGGACCGAATGGCCTCCTCTCGTTTGTAAACTTTCTTATGTTCTTATGTACTCATTGTTGCTCTGGATAGGTTGAAAGCAGTGTTATTGTTAGTGCTCTCTAGCCTAAGCTTTATTTATTCCCTTACATTTAAAAAAGGACTAGAGTGGTATATGATGTATCGGAGCACTCATGTGATTAACTAAGGGTGACCACATGGCTGCAGATTCACCAGGAGTGTGTGGGACAGTTCACATCAGATCCTAATCAGTTCCAAACTTACAGTGGTCCTCTATAGCCATATTGTTACCCAACCAATGATTTGTAGGGCAAGGTGTGCATATTTTGCTGTTAATTACATTATTTTGAAACACACATTAGAAGGTATACATGTATATTTATGTACCATTTCTTGCTTTTTGTGTAGTCTACTAAAGGTGACAAAAAACTTTTTACAAGGTGTTTAAAACACCCTGCCCACTTAATGAATGTGTTGAATGGGTTTGTGTAAAACAGTGGTCATGGTGGTAGTTGCACAAGACAGGAGCCAATAGTCAGAAAGAAAGAGAAATGCAATTGAGAGTAGGAATAGTTATGACTTATTTAAGCAAATTACATCAACTCTACCATGGATCTTCTGGCACTTAATCTGAGAAAATATATCATATAAAACTCTTCAACTAGCACACACAAAGAAAGAATTAAAACAGCACTTTGGACCTTTATTAATAGTTTCCAAAAACAATGTTTCATGACATTTATTTTTAATTTTTTTTATATAACGATGCATGGATTTAAAAAAAGAAACCACCATAATTCCACTTACATCAAAAGTACAATTCCTCAGTTATAAGCATACATATAAGAACATTAGGGTTGATAGGATCAATCCATACCCCTCCTGGATAAAATCACAGCTGGATTTTATTACAGCATTTCACAGTACCAGGGAATCCATCTGTATTTCATTCCAGCATAACCATGGAGAGGTGCAAGATGCAACCCAAGGAGAGTCCCCAGTGTTGTAAAATGCTAAATAAATCAGCTGCAGTTTATCCTAAATCGACCCTTAAAATGATTTGATCCACATTTCTGTGGCTCCTTAAAATGATTTGATCCACATTTCTGTGGCTCCTTCAGAAACAATTCATATACTCTACCTAAAGCCTTTATTATCAGAGTTACATTTAGTTTAGACTATTACATTTATAGGTAATGGCCCTTTTCAATAAATGCAGTAAACCACCTTTGGTAAAACAGTAAGAGTTACAAAAAAGATAAACTACTATAATTTTTTTTTTTTTTTTTTTTTTTTTTTTTTTTTTTAAATACAGACAGGGTCAGCAATAGGATTTTTTTAAAAAAATCATATTTGAAAACTTTCAGCAATTGAAACATTTAATGGCCTGGCAGCCATATTGGGCATTGCAATTGAGAGGCCTCCAGAGCATGCAAACACAAAATTATAACAGGACAGGTAAGCATTTGAATCTCTGTTCAATGTAGGCAATACATTCAACATTTCATTTTTAAATATGCAGGTATATTGTGTTATACTGTATATGGTGGGCTTCAATTGTTCTTCAGTATTTTGCTATTGTAGAAAAATCACTGGCAGGAAGAAATGCTAGAAATGATAGAATACAGTGCAACCCTCCCATATGTGTTAAAACAATCATGGGTGAACTTAAATGCATCAGTAATTAATTGTAAGCATCTCTGTGTGGTGCTTTCTGAGTATAATATGCACTGTAAAGAGGTAGTACAAAGTAAATATGTAGTGGTTTCTTACATTTAGTGATTTTTCTTTTTTTTTTTAATACTATTAAGCTTTTAGAAAATACATCAAATCCATCTTAGCTCTATGTGGGGATGTTCTTTTTAAATATATATTGTGTTCCAATATGAACCTTTATAAGCATTTATGATAGTAAACCAAAACCTTAATTCTGTGGCTTTTCAGTCAAATCAGTATTCATCATATTGTACTTGCCAGTACAGGTTAGCTTTGTGCCTATACACAGTAGTTAATGTAGAAAATGTAATTGCTTTTCATTGTAACACACAGCAGGTTGATATATTGGGGAAGGTTCTGCTATAAATTGCAGTGAGGTCAAAGAATTAAACGTGAAAGCAAATAAAAAAGTTGAGATATGTGGTCATTGCTCTGGGAGCATCAATTATTTCTATGACTGGTTACACAGGCTCCGATAGCACTAATCTTGGACCACCTCCTTTTATGATAGGTAAGGTAACACCAAATGGGATCTGTGAAACCAGATGTTAGTGGGGTTTTTTTACATTAAAGTCATTTGTTTAAGATTACACTAAACATTTGGTCCTCAGGCATCTCTGCAGGTGTTTTTATGCCACTGTTTCTCGCTCTACATGGTGCCAACACAGAAATTGTCAGACGTTAACGGACTATGCAAAGCACCATTAAATGTAGCAGGAATTGTGTGGTTGGTCAAATGAATGAAAAGCTAAAATTGGTAGTTATCTTTTAAAGTGCAAAACACACACAGAGCTAGCTACACATTTTTATTATTTATTTTATTTATTTTTTAACTCCCTTCACCACATGCAGTGTAACTTATTTGATTTAGGGGTCATGACATTGCTTCTTCCAATTGCCCTGTTAAGAATAAAAAGCCAAGACAATAATATGTATGTATTCAATTCAATGTAATGTAGGCCCAAAGTAACCAATTTACCATAAGAATAGAAGTAAATCTAGCTAAATGCATTGTCTCTTACTCCCAATTTAGTACTGTCTCTAAACTCAGAATTTGTTGCAAACTAAAATAAGGGTTTTGATTGCTTTAGCTATTGCCTGAAGAAAAAACAACCAAAACAAAAAAAAACAATTTTCGCGTCAAGCTTCGGAGAGCAGCATGTGTCATTCATTCCATCTTGAAGGGTTTCGCTTTTTCCTTAGGATTTACTGAAAGGGTTTCACAATTTTCATTGAAATGTAGTTCTTAAAAAGAAAAAAAAGGGAGATTAGATATAAACACGTATTAAATATTTAAAAAGTAAGCAAATTATGTGTTTGTACTATAAATAACATTTTCAGCTGCTATATGTAAAACACGATAAGCTTGAGGCTGTTTTTAAAATCATAGCAGCTGCTTACAGCTGTATAACTGGAATAAAAAAGAACACTGACAAATAATTCAAGGTAGAACTAACCAAAAGAATACAAACTTTAGTACTGTCAAATTAAATAACACTTTCATTATGTGTAAAAAATAAAGTAAAAAAAAACACAAACACCTACCGGTAATGAATAGAAGAGTATTCCCAGGAAAAGTAGCACGAGTATTAGAATGATAATGCCAATAAAGACCCATTTAAATCTGCGCCACACAATGAACTTCATCGTCTTGCACGGATTAGTGAACCAGAAAAAGGACGTTTCTGGTCGGCTGTATCGAAGAAGAAAAAAATAAACATTAAAAAGGACATTTTTTAAAGTTTACATATCTATTATATATTAGACAAAGGAATCCTTATATAGATATATATATATATATATATATATATATTATATATATATATATATATATATATATATATATAATATATATATATATATATATGTTAGATGATAATATATTCTGATATATATATATATATATATATATATAGTAATATAAATGATAATGATATATAGATATACATACAAACTATTTTGTTACAATTGTGTATTGTTTCAATACATTTTATTTAAAATGTGTAAAGACACACTATTGCAAATGATTCCATTGTTAAGGAAAGCAATTCCCCAAATTCAGCTGGTTAATTTAGGTTATAAGAATATTTATTTTCCCAACAGTGTACCTTTGGTTATTCAGCCATCCTAATTTGTGTAATAACCAGGAATGACATAAGAAATGACAGCTACCCAAGCTCTTTGAAATGGTATACATCTTACTTTGGAGGATCCAGCTTTGGATTCATGTTGGGTTCATCTCTCCCTTTCCCAGCAGGTCTTTCCTCAGCCTCTTTCTCAGTGAGAATCTCCAGTGTCATTTCAACTTTACCCTGGGAATGGCAGCAAATCAAATTGAGAGGTCAAAGTATAAACTTCTGCCTGTATAAAAATTACAATAATAAGAAATGCTGGAAACAAAAACAGAAATGCTGGAAACAAGTAAAATAACAAATGAAAAACACATAACAAAATTACTATTTTATCACCCAAACAGTAAAACCAAAAAGAATAAAATAAAAATAATAAAATTTGATTATTATTATTATTATTATTATTATTATTATTACACACATTAGTACCATCTGGAAATAAAATGGGAAACATACATGAAAGAGATATTTTCAAACTCAATATTTAACTGGTCAACTTGCATGTATTGCTGTAATTTCTTTTAAATCAAAAAGTGAAATAGTTTGGCTTTTCACCCCACTACACATTTAATTTCACTATCCCACCACTAACGCTGGGTCCCATCAAATTGAATTTCAACATCTCAATGCCACAAACTTACGTATGATTAAGATACCCTTAAACCACGTTGTTATTTCCCATCAGCAAACTTAAATACTGTACATCATGTCTCTTAAGTGTACACAATGGGACCACGATGCAGTGATCTGACAGTGGTTACAGGTTGAGACAACAGAATCTGGAAAACTATGTTCCCTATTTTTGTCATTCGTTGCTGAATGGTGATATAACAAGGTTGCAAGCTGGAAAACACCACCAATAGCTTCAAACATAAAAGGTACACAAAAACTTGAATCGGGCATAGCTATGTTGCATTGTTGGCTGATTTGTATGTGAATAACAATAACAAAGCAAATCAAAGTTGTTTTTAAAAAGATGCAACGGAACAAAATCTGGAACCCTTGCACTTACAGTTAGGGTTCGTTTTCCATCCACCTCTGACATACACGGCCACCAGCCCCTCACTGATTTTTGTGTGAAGAGAGAGGTATCATGGGGAGATTTGTGTGAGGCAGGTCCCTTGATGTCAGTGACCATTTCCAAGTGGCACTTCTTCGGGGTTTTGGCAGGAGGCGTTAGTTTGTTCAAATCCAGGTCAAGTGTACCTATTGGTACGAGAGTGTGAAACACAACTCATTTACAGCTTGTAAATTGACAAACCTTAGCAATGACAAATTGAAACTTATCCTAAATATAAAATGATTAATGCAGTATTACATACCTAAGTAATCATCCAAAGAGAATTTATCATTGTCCCAGATTTGAATAATCAGCTTTGCAGGTGTCCGGAATTCACTTTTGTCCAGGCTCCAGAAATGTTCCTGTAAAAAAACCAAAAAACTTCCTTAACATTTTCAAAATAGGCATATTGCTTCTCGTTGTTTTGTTTAAACCAGTGTATAATGTGTTACAATTGAGTGCAGCTATAAATTGGTGAGTCTGAATCTTACAAAACAATGACTCCAGCATTTTAGAAAAGGTATAATGTTCTAGTACCATGCAGCAACACTCAAGAGTCAAAGCCAAAAGTTACAGTATGCTCACAGCAATCATTCAATTAAGCTAAAGCAAACAGGTTTTCAAATATTTTACTGCAAGACTGAAATTATATTGAAAAGAACCGACGGTTGAAAAGTTTTAGAAAACCCAACCCTGCACTAACTTACCTTTCTGGAAACCAGGCACAGTTGTTCGGCTGGCAGGTATTCAAATGGGAACACAAACCTCCAGTTAAAATTGCCATCCCCATCAAGTGACCTGAAGTGAACATCTGTCTTCTGCTTATTTTCTTCCATGCCTGGCATCCATCTGAGTATAAAACAAATAAGGGTTTAATTCACTGACAGGATACAACACTAAGGACACTGAATAATAATAATAATGGCAGGTGATTGGTTCACACTCATTGATTCCTGTTCTAAATGGGCACTTTCCAGGTACTACTTTGTTAAGAACATGTTACTTGTAAAATGGTTGTGGTTCAGAGTTCACTACCCAGTCATCGATTAGTAATACAAGGATCTGTACACATGCACACCGTATTTAATTCTGACACAGTAATGACAAGCAAGCATTAATAGATTTGATTATTATATAGTGCAGGTGGTCAGACTGCAAGTGGAATTAGAGACCATCCTTTTCAAGCCATCTCGTGTCTTCCTTTACCCTTTAACATAGATGTCACTCATTTCTTCTCCTGTGATGCTGGTTTCATCCAGAATGACCTCTGTTGTGTTCCAAATAATAACGCGCAGAAAAAACCTGGGGGGGCAGGGGAATAATAATAATAATATCACAGAAACAGATACTTTTAACATTATAGATGATGGTTTAATATCGGTTATTAAAAATACACCACTTAGGCAATATGGTTGTAATCCTGTCACATATGCCAATAATATTTTTGATGGACATCTTTGAACTTGATAGAAGCAATATCTAATATACCTGCAAATATGAAGTCGTACCTAAAATAGTCTCTCAGATACAGTACAAGCATTAGGCAGTGATACTGCCATAAAATGGGTTATTTCATGTAGCACTGTTCTCTAGGTGAAAAAGTGACCCCTTATACTATAATAAATAATAATAATAATAATAATAATAATAACAACAACTTACTTTTTAGGTTTGCGAGGTGTGATGTCTAATGGAGGTCCAGGGAGACCAAGGCTCTTTGGGAACACGTCAACCCACATTTGAAGAATTCCCTAATACAAAAAAAAAACAAACATTTGTTTCAACCAGACGCTGGCAAATGATATTATACTGCTTATGTGGCTACATTTTCGCAAGATATATTTTATGTCACGACAGTAAATAGATATTTTTTCGTGACATACTTCACTGCAAATACATTCTGTTGCCATGCACACTGTGGTTAAATTTAAAACAAAACACTGGTTACAAAACACCTACATTCAGAAAATACAACATATTTTAAGATGGAAATGAACTTTGATCAAAACTAATGAGATGAGGATATTTTAGTAGAGGAACAAAACCAAAAAAAAACACACACTAGGTGTGAAGAATGCTCTTCTCTACCCTCAGCTCACCTGACAGAAGGAATGCTCTCTGTACTTCCTACTCTGTATTGCCTATATTAAAAAGTAACACATTACCATACAGTACCTTCAAATTACTGACAGTTCTCTTACGGATATATGATTTACAGAAAATGTTTGCGGCATAAACAAGATGCGTCATGAAAAATCATGCAATTTCATGGCCCGTGTGAGGCAGAAGGATAACAAACTTGCACAAGGGCTTGGTTGTTATCACCATGCCCCGTCAGAAATAGCAAGTCATTGTTTTTCAGGACGTATACACTATACCATTGTGCCACCACGTGGTTTCATTCCCAGCATGAATCCCTTTACCTGTGAGATTGTGGGCTGAAAAGAGCTGTAGAGAGTCCTGGACTCCACATGCTCAGGAACCAGCCCCTGTGTTCTCAAGACGTGCAGAGCCAGGCGCTCATTTGGTGGGCCCAGGTGTTGGTGGATTTCTTTGTTGGCCTCTGTGTATAGAACAAAGCATATTTTATGAATGGAGTGATGAAAAGTAATCTATTTTAAATATATATTTTTAATTAGATCACAAGGATGCAATTACAGTATTTAAATTTGCCATTTAGTAAAGAGTGATATCTCTGCTGATCAGTTGAGAGAAGAGGGTAATAATGTAACATCATGAACAACGTAGACTACAAGAAACCAAGTTGAGTAAACAAACTTTTCAGCTGGAGCTTTTATTAGTTTAATGATGAAAAAAAGGCACCATTATTATCAATGGAAAGGTGTATTGTAATTATGAAGCTCTTTATCAACGTTTAGACAGTCATAACACCTCAATAGACAGGGGCTGCTTAATTACACTAGACAAAAAGCTACACACCAAATTCATCCAGTGTATATTCACGCCCTGCATGGGACAGCGTTTTGCCATTCTCTGCAATAACCGGTGGAGGGATGCCTCTCAGTCTGGACAAATTTTGCAGTATTTGAGATGGTTTCATTTGATCACGCCACTGATTGACCCCTGAGCTGTTAAGATGAAATAGCAATCGATTAGTCTCGGAGCTCACACACACTTGTACATTAACTTTTTGAACAGGATTAGGTCTTTTAAATATGCATCTATTCTGTACCTCAACTATGACGAAGACTTGATTGACAATATCAGTACTGCTTCTTTTCCAACTAATCACTACCAGGAAAGTGCCTTAGCAAAAGTGGCGAAAGTACTTACATGCAGTAGGTCTGCGGTAATCCACAATATGAACCAAAGCGTGAAAGTAAACGATTTTCCAGGTCAATCACCGTCTCCCCTACTTTCTCATCACGGCTCATCAGGTCAAAGTCATAAATTGAAATCTTTAGGTCTTTCTCTTGAGGGATGAAGCAGGTAAGTTCAAACATTCTAAAAAGAAAAGCAAAAGTCATAACTGTTGTTCATTTGCATAGATAGGAAGAGCTGTGTTACGATAAAACAAGCTACACCTCTTTGGGTTGGCCATTTAGTTAGCAATTGGTTTTGCAAAAGTCAGGCCTTCATTAGTATGTAATTACACACCACCATTATATGTTGGAGCATGTAAATCATGTATGCTATATTTAAAAATAAACAAATAAATAAATTCTGTATTACCTGCCAAACACTGGGTTCACTGTGTTAGGGACATAGTGATCTCTGTCCTCCACAACTTTCTTACCCAAAGAAATTTTTATATACGGATCACACTGTAAAAAGGCAGAACACAATAGATTATACAGAAGATGAGTGTGTGTACAAAACAAAATGAAACTGCCTTTTTTTTTTTTTTTTTTACATTCACCGAGACAGGACAGGACCGGACCATTCCAACTGAATCTCTCTGTCCTACATGTATTTAACATTAAAATTGACTGTATATTATATATGATTAAACACTGTACAAAGAGAAATAGAACTACAAAACAAGAAATATTTATGTGCCCTACTGTAAAACTGCCAAGAGATTATCTGCATAGTGCCAAATGCAGAATTAAAATTAAAACCAGAATTGCCTAGCTATCAGGCCTGTAAAAATACAGAATGACTAGACCCACTCACCAAGCCATTGCTGTCTTTGGGCTGCAGGTCAATGGCTCTGATGATGTAAATTCTGACGATGCACTCTTGGGGTCCGCTGTCAGGCAACTCCCTGAACTGACGAGGGGGCGCAGGGACACTAGGGTCATCGGACAAGGGGTAGATCTTGAACAAACCCTGAACAGCAAGAAAGCAATTAATTTCAGCTGCTTTTGGTTTTCCTCAAACAAGGCACAAAGAGCTGTTCAGTTACCTATAGCCACCACACAGCCTGTGCAAATGCAAGTGCTGCAAACAATACAGACAGCCACGTTCTTCCATACAGTGGTGGAGGACCTTATTGTGGGCCTTGACCTTTATGTAATATGTTTATAAACAATAAACAACATGCCAAGTCAAGTGTTCAACATTTAACAATATTTTATTCTCAGAATGTTTGCATGTATGAAACTGTAGATTACTACATGCAATAAGCAGCTTTTCTACTCACCTACTTGAATTGTTTTGCGTGCATCTTTATTCCTAATACTACACTCTTTTTAAAATCACAGCTAACATGTTTATTCACCAGTCCCTCCAGGATTCTTTTCAATCAGAAACCCAGGCATTTTAATTTGCTTTAGGTTTATTTTGGTACCCAGCAGCACCTGTTAACAGCTTCTGCCTAAACTTCCATGAAGCCTGTAGGAAACTGTTTTGCAATATTGAGAGACCACTAGGCTAAAGTATAAAGTGGTCGCAGTGTTCAAAAAAGAGACACCAACAAAACATAAAACCAAAACATAAAAGCCTCAAACCAGCCTCCAGGTAAAGACAGTTACGAGGGAAGAAAAAGAAAAAAAAACATTTTTTAAAAAAACATAAATTAAGAGAACAGCAGTACTTGTAATAGCTGCAAGTTGTAAAAGGCATATATGTAAAAATGCAAGTGTCGGAATCTCTATATCCCTAGATTATTTATACTCCCAATAACTTCTGCTACAAGAAAAGGCCCCAGTAGTTGACAGTTGGATAACTGCTTCTTCCTTTATATATAAAACTCTAAATGAGTGGCATTTGTCTGGTTTCTCCAGAGGGCTTGACTTATAAAATGTG
This sequence comes from Polyodon spathula, assembly GCF_017654505.1. Classification (NCBI taxonomy): domain Eukaryota; kingdom Metazoa; phylum Chordata; class Actinopteri; order Acipenseriformes; family Polyodontidae; genus Polyodon; species Polyodon spathula. Next base: position 12,969,906 of record NC_054543.1, read on the forward strand.
TTAATGCTTTGAGGAATGCAACACTTTATATGGGTATCACAATATCCATAATAACACCCACATGTGACAAACATCCCGGATTTACTTTATACAATTTCATGTGGTCATGTATATTAATTGATAGAAAAATACAACTAGATATGACCCTAAAGCAGCATATCTCAAGTAATGGCAAAGTTACTGTGGGAAAAAACACAATTTCCATTGTTGGGGGTTAAAAATAGATTGTTTGCATCCCAGTGGCTGGCAAACCATCCATTGGCTGAAACAAATTGAAGACAAAAATGTTACCTGAATTGTGCCCACACGACAGAATGTATTTCTGTTAATCACAATTTAGTAAGTGAATAAACTGACCTTAAACTCTCCCACCACTGAAGGGTCTTCATCATCTTCCCCTGATTTTCCCCTGTACAGCTTGAAGGTTTCACAGAAGTCTGTTAACCCCTTATATTCCGGAACGTTCTCTAACTCGCTATGAAAGATCTAGAAAAGGAATGTTTGTTTAATTCTGGTTAGTAAAGAAGTAGTATTAGCAAACTGCTCCATGGTCAAATAAATAAATAAAAGTCAAATTAAATTTTTTATTTTTTACTGGCCCTGTAACCTTTTCTATGATGTTTGCTGTTATTCTGAATGACCCGTTCCCCAAATAAATGTTTCTAATTGTTTTGATAAGTCTGTGTTAAGGTACTTTGGTGGATCAGTTCTTGTTGCCTATCACAGATGTGGAATGTATTCTATCTCAGTCAAAGTGTCTTGATGGTAATGTCAGTACCACCTAGCGCAAAGCAGTGTCTTGCCAGTGATCAAAAGCCAGCATGTTACGTCTATAAAAGACACTTATTTTATGGCAATGCATACGTTCTGTACTGAATGTCAGCACAAGCACAGCTACAATTGTATACGGGTATCACAGGATCAACATATTTTGACATGCAATGGTATCACAGTAGTATAAACCAATACACACTTGAGCATATCAGTGCCTGTGTGCCAGCTTGTCTGGATTCATTGTGTTGTCATTGCTAGTAATGCTGCGATCTGCTTATTGTTGCAGGTCACTCCCCCTTCCCACCCCAGGGTAATGATACCAATTAATCTTTCTAACATGGTAATACATAAAGTTAGTCCAAAATCCTTACCTTCAAAGTGTCATAGCCTTTCTGGAGATACGGCCCACACTTCTCATGTTCCCCAAGAGAGGAGTAAAACTTACTCGTGTTTAGTTGATTTTCCTGAACTTTGTTTGCAAATGTTTGCCGAAAAATTTTGTGTGTTTTTGGGGGTTTTTTTTTGGGGGGGGGGGGCTCCCGCCCCCCCAAACCCCACAAAAAACAAACTTATTACAATGTTGTCAAGTATGTAAAACACAAAAAAACAAAAAATGTTTTGTTTAACATTAGATTGGGAGCAGGCAAGCTCAGTCTTTACTGTGGCATTACTGTGCTCAGTAGTTCAAGAATATATTAGTATTGCAATTAGTAAGTGAACTTGGCAAACCGCTTAGCAGGTGCTACAATTATGCAATATTCTTATTCTATACTAATATAACAAGGAAGCTTACCCTTTCTGCTTGCTGATGACAAGGAAGCATTCATCGATTGCAAATAGAAAGAAATAAAGACAAAACGATACCATAAATGCAAAAAAAAAAAAAAAACCTTTGCACTGCAGTTTTAGCAGAGCTCCAATGAGGAATGAGAAATCCGAGCAAAAGATGGTTATTGATTTGTTAGATTACTTCTCAGCTACTAACTGCATAAAATATAAGTGCCAGCAATAAAGATGCGTGTTATGCAGATACAACTGGGGTCCAATTGGTCCAAACAGTAATATATGCAACTGAGAAAAGCTAAAGTGCTTTAGTACTTATTTAATGCAGCTGTATATTCCATTTATTACATACCTTCTAAATTAAATGCAGCCAAGACCGTAGAAATGGGTGCAATGTGATCTGGGGATTTTACAGATCTGTTGTTTTTTCATGAATAGCTTTACTATGTGCAGTATATAGTTCAAATAAAAAAATCTTATGAATGGTAAATTGTTCCAGTACAACCAGCAGCCACTGAACTACATCTAACTACATACATGGCATCCATGTTATGTACAGTGCGTTTTACATTTAGCAGTATATAGTGTAATAAAACTATTACACAACCGTTTAATCTCATATTATGCTTTTTCTGTCAAAAGTCAAACAAACAAACATAAAAGATAATTGGTACGTCCTGAAAAACCAAACCCTAGCCCATTCTAGGCTATAGTACAGTCATTTCCATTAAGGAGGTATGTAATTTAAGTTTGTGAATTCTCAAACTCTTTCAACAGAATACATGTTTGAGACAGTACAAGGTGGATGTGTTAAAAGACGATATCAACAGCTTTCTGTTTTGCTGTGAGGGATATGTTTTAATTTATTTATTTATTACTGAGATCTTAGTGCTGATGGAAATGGACAAGCACTTTGGTCAGCAAATGAATAATTTACTGTGGACTGAAATTTCTGTGACAGGGTCCTGCACCTTGTCAAAGCTGTCCAGCTATGCCAACAATAACCTCCCTCATTAACCAGAAGCTCTACAATGAGTACAATATCAAGTTTGACCATTCTTTTTCAGTAAAACTTGAATTCTACAGACTACCTCGTTGATATGCACCTTTTAAATTGAGGACCCCATAAATGCAAAAACCAGGTTGGTAAATACACACTGTATTAGAAATCCACAAGATGGTAAGAGACATGTTTTCCAATAGGCTTAATATTAACAAATCCTCCAGCAGCAAAACACCCACATACACTTTCTCTATTACTAAAGGTGACAAATTACCTTGCCTAACACCCAAATTATATTTCCCTTAAATGTACCCCTTAATTTACACTTAACCTTACAATTACAATAGCTATGCTACAGTAAATACTGTACTGTTAACTATTTGTTTTCAGATATAGCTGTAGAGAGGGAGATTTTGGAGAGCCAGATAACAACTCAATTAACATTTTAATAGTATGAAGTTCACAATGTCTAATTAACTTTTTTTTTTTTTTTTTACTATTGGAATAATCTTGGAAATTATTCATTTTGAATACAGTGCCCTATTATTAAAACTTACAAACCTTTAATTCAAGTTCATGTTTATTATGTTAACTAATGAATTAAAGCTTTGTGAGCAGGGCCCCTAGGGCCTGTTTTCAGTATATCCTTTTTGGGTTAAAGAGATCCACATTTACTACACATTTGCTCCTATGCAAAGTATGCACTCTGTTACAATAACTTGTTTAAAATTAGTAAGAAACAGCCATGGACCAAATATCAATATTCTGATTTGATGTCTAGTTTTGAAAAAAGCTCTATTTTACTATATTTTACTTTTTTTTTTTTTTTAAGTGGTACAAATTTTGGGCTGAGGCTTAGTAGACCAGGCCCAATATATCATTATGAAGCACCTCTGTTTTCAGAGAGCCACACAATGTAATAAATGGAGCATTACAATGTACTGGACATTGATCATCATACTTACTGTCACAGCATCTTTCAATCCAAAATCTCTCTAAAGAAGAAAAAAAATCAAAGAGAAATAAAAGCTTGGCCACAGAAACACCTAAAGCTAAACTGGGTCACTGACTAGTTTACTCCGAGTCACACATACAAGGCGTGCTGTTGTGGAGGCCATTCTGATGACAACTGTCACAAACTGCAATTCAGAATATCATATGTGAGGGAATATTGTTTATAAAAAATGCATTTAAAAAAAAGCTAGAATGAAATTGAAAATGCCTTTTATATTCTAAATGTACCATATATTAATGAAAATACAACAGCTACCCAAGGAAAGCAGTAACAAGTATTGTAGAGAAGTGTATTTTTGTGAACAAAACAACTTCTATAAAAAATAAAAGAAGTGTAGCCCATAGCCCAACCTGTAACCACTGAAGATTACAAATCTTACATAAAATACAAAGGTTTACCACAAACACATTGTGGCATGGCAAATAGCATAACAAGTCCATAGGCCTGAATAACCCCCCTGAGACCACAAGAATTCATTGCTCACATTTCCATTGACATATAGGTCCCTATTCACACACTAAGAAGTCCTTAGCAAAACAAGTCTTAAATAAGTTTTGTGAATACGACCATTACGTTCAGAATTTTGTATGGTTTAACAATCCATAAAACAACTGCCACTTCTCAGTGAATTATTACTCCTCCTTTTTTTAACCAAAACAATCACTTGGTCAACTTCTTTATAGCATCTATTGTAGTTTATTATGGATTTTTACAAACAATACCTCAGAATATTAAAAACAAGTAAGAAAACTAAAACTAAATGGCTTTTAAAAAACCGGTGTCTAAACACCTACCTGAGTCTCCAGTAATGGCCTTCTATCTTCCATGTCAATGGCTACATCTTGAGGGGCAGCCATAAGGGCCACTGCAACAGAAGCAAGGTCAGTCTCAGGACTGAAGATGCACACAGCAGAATGTGATGAAAAAAGTCTCTTAAAAGGTTGACCTTACAAGGTTTAAACCATGGGTATTTTTGTTTAAAATATTACATTATCATTGATAAAACAAATATATTAACCTTACATTGAGTGATAGGTGGTTATGATTACTAGAATAAAGATGTTCACCATAAATATTATTAAAACGCTGAAGTTTACTAATGCCAGCACAGCACCATATACGTCCATTAAACAGCAGTCAAATAAATATTTGGAATTGTTCTTTGCAATTTTACACCAGCAGATGGCAGCATAAACTTAGTAACCACCACCAGGAGGACAAAACAAAATTAAAATGATCAAAAAAAAAAAAAAAAAAAAATGTACAGCTATGGCCAAAAGTTTTGCATCACCTAGCATTTTAGGATTGAGACCTATATGAAGATAATTTAGATATCACGTAACTAAATAAACTACAAAATGATATAGCAAAAGTCTAACAGACACCATAATTAGTAGTAAAGTATTTCATGCAAGATATGAAAATGTCACATTTTTCAATTTCTGTCAGTTTTTGGTTAAGTATATGGAAAACTACAAAGCGGTATGTAATTAAAGGTATTAAATGTAACATTATTCAGCAGGTTTAATTTGACAAACCTTAAAAATTGAGGACCCCATAAATGCAAAAACCAGTCGGCACGGGAACCCGAAAACCCGGGTACCTATCTGGTTTTAAATTACTCAACCAGGGTACCCACCGGGTTTTAAATTACTCAACCCGGGTCTCTTTTTACTACCCGGGTAGCGATTATTAATTTGAGAATTTAAAGAAAATGTAAGAAATATGTCAATGCAGCTGTAAGCGCAGGTCTCTGGCCAGCGTAATAAAGACAGTGTTTAATAAAGACAACTTTAAAAACAAGCTTTGCATTTTTAAGCCTTTTCGGGATAGCAAGGTTTTACAGAAAACAATAACACACAGCGCCAAGTACACCTCAAGAATAATAACTGCAGCCACTTTTCTTCTCAGGAACTAAACTGGGAAAAAAAACAACATAACACCCTGTTGGTTTATGTCAGTGATAACTCTGAACCATTAATAATAATAATAATAACCGTGTTCCGTGTCCAATTGATTGCTTTATCTACAGATCTTTTTTGGTTAAAAAAAAAAAAAAAAAACTATCAAATAAGTAGCCTTTATTTAAAAATAAATAAACAAACAAATAAATAAAATAAATTACTGTGAGCGGTGTACCCGAGAAAACATGTTTTTATTTTAATGAAGTAAATTAAAAGCATACAAACCCCAAAATGCTTAAGGTGCAAAGTACAAAATTAAATCACACACTTCCAAAATGCTGACCTATTTTGTAATAGTAAATAAATAAATATTGTAAATAAATATTTGTGGAGCACATTAAGTGTGCTAGTAAAGTCTTTCTCATACTAATCATGTAGATTAAAACACTACAGTATAAGATAAACTGATGTGAAAAATAAAAATAAAATTACAAACATCTACATTAACCACACTTTAAATGAAACGTATAAATCAACGAATGATTACTTTAAAGCAGCCTAAGCTCCTTTGCTTGGATGCCATGTTTTAAAACAACAATAAAATATGGCCACTAGATGTCACAAAGAATCCAGCAGCGCGAAGAGCACTTAACATTAATAACTGTATTCAAACTATGAGTTGTTTATTATTATTATTATTATTTTTCATGGCGGCTACATGGTTCCAGATTTTCTACCCGTGCTGACCTCTAGTAAATACACATGGTTTTAGAAACACCAATTTGAAGTCCCCAAGATGAAGCAAAATTTGTTAATTCTTTCGGCCCTAGCTGTATATTTGATTTTTTTTTCTTCTCTCAAACCTTAAAATATGCTTTGTTAAAAAGCTGTTTGGTACCTTTCGAGGACATTGCAACCTCCGCTCTGGTGGTGTAGGGGTCACAGCGGAACGCCTCCAGTGAGTCTATGGTGCACTGTCCCACGATGGGTTTCCGTCCAAATGGCCGGTGGTCAATCACTTTAATCACTATGGGAGGGGTGTACATTTCTTCTTTTGGAAGAAGCTACAAAAGGAAAAAGTCAATTTATATCAGAAAACTGTTTCATCCCATTCTCCCCAGGGATAGCCACCTACGACTCAACAACCCAACACTGCTATACTGTTCATATATACTTCACTGTGGCTTTACATACTACAGCACCATAATATGCATACGTACAGCCATTGCACTACTTTTTGTGACTAGTTTTAATATTAGCTACATTCACAAAAAGAAAACATTCTATGCCTTTCAAAGCCCTCATTAATTCAAGCTGAATTTAGCGAAGAAAATAAAAGGGTTTTGATATTCAAAAACGCCCAGGAAGCCTGCAAATTTGGAATTATTCGTAATGATGGCATTTATAATGTAAAAGGATTTGCAGTCAACCTCAGAAATTACACTCAAGACTGAACATGACTTATTAGTGCCGCAAGTAGCTTGTCGTTCCATGTTAAATCTGTAGACTCTTGAGGATTATGTAAAATCCCCAGCCCAGGTCTGAAAAGGGGACAGTACCACTTTAAAGAAGAGCACCGATCCTGGAAAGTTGGGATTCTTCCGAATGTTCTTGATGACTGCTGACTGAACAATTTCCCCACCGAACTCCACAATGAGACTCGGAGAAGAAACGGCTGCTAGTTGGAAGTTTTTCATGTTTCGCAAACCCCATGTCAGAACCTGTATACAACAGAAGAGACAGCATGTCATTGCATCTGTATTAGTGCTGGGTTCACAACTTCATACTGTTGAGAGGCACAGTTTGATGCTCCATACAAAGTTTTAACCAGTAGATTTATCTGAGAAATGAATGAACTGCTGCTCCCTTGTGGTCAAGGTTGACAAAACAATCAATACATCCACAATGAACCAGGTGATAATACACTATCACAGAGTGTGCTTTTATGTAACCATGGCAAACCATTACCAGTGCATTAGTAATATACTGTAATTTTCAGGACCTACAACTGACAAATATAAAACAAGTGATATAACAATAATCATATACAAATTGAACTGAACAAGTTCATTAAAGTTTCATAACAGCATTGACAGATGTAACAGCCTTACCTCAATGCCTGTGAGCTGGACCACTGGTCTGATACCCTGGGGCACCATGTAGAGTTTTGCTGCTCTTTTTGGAGGCACTATAGGCAGATTTGACCCATCAGGCTGTGGAATATAAAATAAACTAAGCAAAGTCTGCTACAGCGCTCAAAACAAACACAATAAAACAGTCTCACATAACTGATAATTGTCTTTTCCAAACCTCTTTTTGGAAAAGAAATTAGGAAGTTTTAAAAAGGTAGATTATATGTTGAAACCATTAGACATCAGATTCTAGAATCTGCAAGCTATTAGTATCTCTTTAGCTTAAAAAAAGGGTTTTGCAATCCATATACCTCATGAAGCTATCATTTCTGTGTATTAATAGAGGCTTACACAAGACTGTACCTTGTCCTTCATTATAAGCTCAGCAGCCACAAGAAGATCTCCACTTTTCTTGTCTCCATGCATAACGGGATACCAGAGCAGCCTCGGGCTCACCCCTGTTTCTGGGTTGAGTTTTACCAGAGGAGGGCACACGCTTCTGCCCAGGGGTTCATCTTTACCCTGGTGAACAGCCAGAGGGCACAGTCACTCACTTAAAATGTTCATTATTTTCGGGTTTAAATGATGTACCGCTTGTTCATTAACAGGTTTTACTTTCTTAGCCCATACTAATGGATTCCAGATCCCCAATCCCCCCACCCCCCATTTTTTACTTATTATTGGTCCAATCAGAAACTAAACTCCAGTCCTGCACATCATAAAGGCATCTTTAAATCTTCAATATTCCTGCATAGAAAGGATTTTCTGACATCACATGCCAATGTGTTCACATTTACTTTGTCTAACCATTTATTAGCTTATTTAACTTTGCACACTATTATTTTTAATTCTGTAATTACATCTATCCATGTCATGCTGGGCAACAGAGAGCACAGACTTACCACTTGATCTTTATCAAACAGCTCGAAAACCACATTGGGTGGGTTCTGGGCCACTGCCTGAGGGTCCCCATAGATCTCAACAGTATTGAAGATCAGGGTCTGGTCCCAGGTTGGATTTAGGGTGGCAGGAATTGTCTCTGTGGTTTTACTCAGATGCAGAAACGACACATGAGCATACGGATCTGGAAAGGAATCAGAACATGAATCGGGGATAAAGTTTCTAAAACACTATATTAGCGTGCAAACAGAATTCAGAATGCTCAGAAAACTAATTTCCATACAGCAACATTATTCCCCTTCGGTTAAGTGAACACCTTTAATAAAATAAAGAACATTAATAGTATGACTCTGTTCTTACCTGAAAAGCTATCTTTATCCAAAGCCAAAAGGTTTCTGGCCTGGTAAACATAGACTCGAAGATGATAAGCAAAAGGCCCTGTAGAGACAAAATATTTTGTATAATATTCTTGAAAGCTAATTTGGATTTTAGTACACATTAACAGCCTTTATCATTTGTATGTTTTAAAATATTTTTATTCAATATGGTTACAATTTTTTTTTTCATTATCCCATAAAAAAAAAATATATCATTACAATAACAATATCATTACAATGACTGGGATATCTGTGGCCATAATAAAGTTCCGTTCTTGGACTTACTGTCAAAATTGCAGGAAACCGTGGGAGTGTTTGCACCAAACATGGAAGTTGCTGTATCCTTGCTTTTGCCTTTCTCATCTACATCAGAAATGTCAGCTCCCTGAAAAGAAATGCAAACACAGCAATGTAAGCAACTGTCCCATTACATCCTAACCTAAGCCACCTTCCCAACCACACCTCTTAAATGAGCACAGTCCTACTTTTGCTGTTGCCAATATACCCTATACTCTCAACATGTTAAATGGAGTACACTTACTGATGACTTACTCATTGCAGCAATTCAAATGTTATGGATATTCCATGCTTGAAATAAAGTATTACTGACTTTTATAAGAAGGAGAGTAGTAGTGTTCTGACACAAATCTAGTCAAGATATTTATCAAACTACTATGAACCCTACAGACACAGAGTACAAGAGTACTAACTTTGAACTGATCATGCGGTCGGGTAAACTCAGACTACTTTGCAAACTCATTCCTTATAAAAGTTTTCCATAGCAGCAAAGTGAAAGCATGGTAAAACATAGATAAGCACTTTTAACCATAGAGGTATTGTAAAACATATTAAAAGAACATGACCAATTTATGGTAAATGTACAGCATAACCATGAGAAAAGTGCAAAAATATTGTGGCAAACTTTTATAAGGGATTAAAAAGGGCAGTGGCATATCGGTTTGTATTTCCTGGGTTTACTTACGAGTGCTCCTTCAAGTTTGAAGATGGCAGAGGCACCAAGGCGGTCCGACGGAGCCATCTTCCTCCTCCAGCGCCTGCGCCGGAAGGTGTCTGTTGTCCGCTGCTTCCTGTGGAACTTCCAACCAATAAGGGAAGTGTATTCCCAGCTCTCTGCATCACCTAGTGGAGCGGCCATTTTCTGCAATCACAACAAGCCGCAGTCAAAGCAGTAAAATTAAAACGGCAACTGCAGTAAAAACAAGTAAAAATCTAATTTCTACATTGTAAGACAATCACATGGCCTTACTTTAGCACACTAACCCATTGCAGTCCACTTATTCAGCACTTGTCAGGCACATCAGGTCCAATTTATTTTCACACGCGCTGTTTATTTTACACGCACTGTTTATTTTATTTTTTTCTTTGTAAAACAGGTTTAAAGGGCACTGAATCACAGGACACTCAGTACTGTATCTCCAGTCAAGCCCCACTCCTTGTTCGCTGTATTTTTCACATACCTCTTTATAGACGTGCATACTGACAAATCCTCTCCTGATCACTCGTTTTATCATCAAACTCCTCAATAATGCGATCCAAGTCATTATTATATTACTATAACATCTCTAAAAGCTCTGCTAATGTCCGTGATATTGTTTGAGTGCTGGATGCAGAAGCAGCTACCTCCTTTGTTATGTCCGTTTTGTCTCCGTAATGCATGGGGCTATGAGATATGCCCTTTTATTTTTTTCTCCCGGTTTAATTCAGCTCCTATCGGTCTCACTCGGCCAATGAAAGGTTTTCTTGTGTTTTTCCGGAGAAAAAACAACTAGAGACCTGTGCTTTACATCTTTTTGATGATGACGGACAGTGTTTAACATTGGACTGGAAAGGGAAAATTGTAATGTCGGACCTGGTCCAACACAGGACCGCAAAGGGTTAAAGTCACCTCACTTCTCACCCATTTCTAATGTCCTAAAGATTTTGTGCATCCTTATTTTGGGTTAATCAGAACTTCTCAGCTTTTTCCAGAGGCAACCAAACTATTCAGCACACAACAAATAGCACAGCCGAGCTTTTCTAAGCTATAGAAATGAGCCATGCAGATCTCCCAATTTACCTCTGAAGGTGTACTGGCCTTTGACTCCTTCTTGCGTGGTCGTACCATCCTCTTTCGTCGGTGGATGTGGTACATCTTTTCTGCTGGCACCCAGGATTTGGGCTTGCTATCAGGAGGTATGGTTATGCCATACTCCCAGCCTTGATGCAAAAATACAACAGATATAAAAGTGCCCAAGTAGTATTTTTTTTTTTTTTTTTTTGTTTTTTTTTTTTTTTTTTTTTTTTTTTTTTTAACACAGAGCAAATGCTGAAGACCAAATGCAGGTTAGATTAAAAACAAAAACAAAAAAAAAAAGAATTCAAGCTGTGTTGTATATTTAAGGAAATCTTTTACTAGATGAGAATTAAAAATAAAAAAGGTCAGCTACTTTTTTTTGATCCCCTTGAACAAATAACATAAAAAAAGACAATGCATCATTTTTTAACAGAAATATTACATATACAAAAAGAAAAAACTGTACCGTCAGTATATAACAATGTATAGGTCATTAGTTGTCCCAGTAAACTACAATATAACAGTGAAAATCTTCATGGGTAAAACAAATATACTGTATAAAGCTGCAACCAAATGTTATACTCTGTTAATATGTTTCCTAAACCATATAAAATAGACCCATTTCATGTTGTGGCTTAAGCTTCTATTTCAAGTTAACTAAAAAGGCATACCATGTTCATCCACAGCTCTGTTGGTGTCAAAACTCCAGGCTTCCTCCCACTTCCAGCCAGGGGGGCACTCAATCTCGCTGGGACCCTGTGCCTTCTCACCATTCTGCAAAGACAACACAAAGACTTTTCACCAGGATTATGATTAAGAACAATCATTCAAAACTGCTAAAATATCTGCTTCTAGGAACAAAGGTAAAAATGTGACTAGTACACACCACATCTGTGTAGGGTTCCTCTGCTGGTTTCCACTCCCCTCCAGGATACCTGGTCTCATTCTGGAAAACCTCATCTGTAAACTCTGTATGACCCGCATCAGCTTCTGTCAGCAAACTGGAAAAAAAAAATTGATTATCTGAATACTGTAAGAAGCTTTAAAATTTAAAACTACAGATTTCTTACAAAATATTGAAAAACACTACTTCAGAGAATCTTATGTATTTTAACTTGGCCACCAGTAAAAACAATAATTAAGCTGTCTCTAGCAAAAAGGGGTTTAGTATAAAAAAACAAAGTTTGAATAACACAGCTGAAACGGAATATCAGAAATAACAGTCAAATACTTCACGCTTCACCTTCTCTCTGGGTCCACAAACCAGTCTCCCTCCCATTCCCAGCCCTTCGGAGGCATGAAGCTTTCCCTTTTCAGCTTGATCTTCCCGGTGACGTCAGAAGTCTTGTGGCGTCCCACAAGACCTGTGGTGCCCCATTTTCCAAAAACAAGGGCTTGGTTTTCATACTGTTGGGAAAACACTGACTTAAATATCATTTCGGGTTCAATAATCAGCCTTTCATGAATATATTGAAGGGGTTAATTAAGCTTCTTAATACATTGTGGGATGCTTAAATAAAAAAAAAGATCATTAATAGTTGAAAGCAAGTTGCATACATATTTACTGCAAATTCCCAATTTTTGACCAAAATTGTATTAATACAATTAACTTTCCAGGAAAGAAAGAATGTGAAAGAAAAAAAAAAATAAGGATAGTAGTTACCATTTCTGCAAACACGCTGAAGGTTCCTTCTGCAAAGCTATTAAACTTAGTTTCATGGGCAGACAGTCCAAACCACATATTGACTCGTAACTGAACTGGCAGTTTGATTCCTTTGGTTTTGTCCATTGGATACTGAAAGAGAATAGGTCATATACAGTAGCCACAAACATTCTCTTGTGCCTCTAATCTAAACAGTATCCTTTTTTTTTTTTTTTATCTACCATTTATGAAATCCATTACCTGCATAAATATGGTCTGAGTCTTCCCACAGTATTTGCCACATGCCTGTTCACTGGTGGTTGAGTACATGATCCGATGAGCAGGAATGCGTGCATAGGCCACTCTCTTCTCTCCACGCAACATCCAAATGATCACGTCAGGCATGCTGTTTTGAGGCTGTTACAAGTAAGAATACAATTCTTAGGAGATGTTTTAGTGAAATTAATATTTTCTATGATAATGTACAGTACTGTGCAAAAGTTTTAGGCAGGTGTGCAAAAATGTTGTAAAGTAAGAATGCTTTCAAAAATAGACATGTTAATTTATATTTATCAATTAACTAAATGCAAAGTGAGTGAACTGAAGAAAAATCTACATCAAATCAATATTTGGTGTGACCACCCTTTGCCTTCAAAACAGCATCAATTCTTCTAGGTACACTTGCACACAGTTTTTGAAGGAACTCAGCAGGTAGGTTGGCCCAAACATCTTGGAGAACTAACCACAGTTCTTCTGTGGATTTAGGCAGCCTCAGTTGCTTCTCTCTCTTCATGTAATCCCAGACAGACTCGAAGATGTTGAGATCAGGGCTCTGTGGGTGCAATACCATCACTTCCAGGACTCCTTGTTCTTCTTTACACTGAAGATAGTTCTTAATGACTTTCGCTGCATGTTTGGGGTTGTTGTCATGCTGCAGAATAAATTTGGGGCCAATCAGATGCCTCCCTGATGGTATTGCATGATGGATAAATATCTGCCTGTACTTCTCAGCATTGAGGAGACCATTAATTCTGACCAAATCCCCAACTCCATTTACAGAAATTAAGCCCCAAACTTGCAAGGAACCTCCACCATGCTTCACTGTTGCCTGCAGACACTCATTCGTGTAGCGCTCTCCAGCCCTTCGGCGAACAAACTGCCTTCTGCTACTGCCAAATATTTCAAATTTTGACTCATCAGTCCAGAGCACCTGCTGCCATTTTTCTGCACCCCAGTTCCTGTGTTTTCGTGCATAGTTGAAACGCTTGACTTTGTTTCCACGTTGGAGGGATGGCTTTTTGGCCGCAAGTCTTCCATGAAGGCCACTTCTGACCAGACTTCTCCGGACAGTAGATGGGTGTACCAAGGTCCCACTGTTTTCTGCCAGTTCTGAGCTGATGGCATTGCTGGACATCTTCCGATTGCAAAGGGAAGTAAGCATGATGTGCCTTTCATCTGCTGCAGTAAGTTTCCTTGGCCGACCACTGCGTCTACGGTCCTCAACGTTGCCCGTTTCTTTGTGCTTCTTCAAAAGAGCTTGGGTGGTCACACCACACATGGATTTGATTTAGATTTTTCTTCTGTTCATTCACTTTGGATTTTGTTAATTGATAAACATAAACTATTAACATGTCTATTTTTGAAAGCATTCTTACTTTACAGCATTTTTTCACACCTGCCTAAAACTTTTGCACAGTACTGTATGTGTTCACATGATACATCATGCAATCCACTAGACCTGTGTAAGAGTTGTGTGCAACTATTTAGCAGCATAAGGGAATGGATCATTGACCATAAATAGGTACAAGATATTGGGACAAGCAACAGTGGCCCAAATCACAGAAAACTTCAATTGGACAAAGCACCTGTTTCCACTCTAACAATGCGCCGGGAGCAACTCATTGTGGGCATTTCAAGGCTTTTCTAAATTTTATGGGACAGTCCATGTATAACTTCAGAAGGTCCATCTGAAGTACTTGCCTCATCAACTAGCCCCGTCATTCTCTCCAGCCAGTCCTCAATCTCCATCAAGGTGGTCTTCACATCAGTGGCCTCTTCTCTCATCCGGATGGCGGAATCTTTAATATACTTGAGTGCGTTAACCCTCATCTTCCTGATCTGAATGTCAAGGGTGGTAAGGTTGGCCTTTCCCTCCAGTTCTGGCACAGGGTTACTGAAAGTAAGTAACAACAAAAAACACACCATAAACAAAATCCTACCACCCATCGGCATCATATTAAATTAAAAAGAGTGTCTTACAGTGTTAAAGTCCTGCTACCCCAAACCACCGATCACTAAATCCCTGCAGACCACTGCGTGTGGCTTCTTTCACCCCTGTCATTATCCTTAGCTAGGGTTTTAGCTGGCCCAGTAGTGTTAATGGGGTCTTACAGAACAGCTAGACAGACTCCTTGTATTTGATCTTACCTGTCAAGATCCTCTATGACCTGATTGACGAGCTTCAACCATATCTCTGCCAGACGTGTATCTGAAACTTTAGCCAGCAGGGCCGTTTTCAAACTAGAAATGTGATTTTGCTACAAAAAAGACAAAGAAAGCTATAAAAAAAACTGTACAACTTGATGGGACAAGGGGTTATCAATATTAGTCGTCTGCATATTTAAAACAGATAGCCATACTGTAGTTTTCTGTTAAGCACCAAACCAAGTGGATTTATCTGCATTCTTATCTTGCATCCTGTAGAAGCAATATCATTGTACTTGACAGAATGTGTTAAATATGTTAAACATATTACATTTAAGCATGGGGACATGGACATTTTTACAACAATCCTTATGTGGTTTTATACATCATTCACACCCCACTATGTACTGGTGCTACAGTACTGTACAATGATTATATGGATGAATGCGCATCGGGTTAGATCTGCTCACGTCGTATAACACAACGTACTAGGTTTTTCGAAGTAAGATATTTACATAATACAATTATTTCCTCACCAGTCGGTCTGTGATATTCTCAATAATGTTTACAGCATCCATCCTGTGACTGATGTCCTCCCAGTACGAAGTGAGTATAACAACTGGCTTAATGTTGGACCATGGCAAGTAGTAGTAGAAGTTACCTGATAAAACGAGGTCAGATTTAAGCAGGTGTTCAAAGTGATGTTGAACAGCACTCAAAAAGCTGGATTCTGTACAACTGATAAGTAAGTAGTCTACATTTACACATTAAAATAATACCTGTATAGAGACGTGTGATGACCATGTACACCAAGTGGACCAGCCACCGGAGTGACAGAGCTTTATAGTTGTAAGTGGAATATAATTGAGACTAAGTGGGAGTTTGAATTATGTATATACAAGTAAAAATACCAAGTGAAAAGATACATGAAAGATCAGTTCAAAGACACGGTTTTGACAGATGTATTATTACACACATCCCCACTCCCCCCAACCAAGCGAGACAATTCCAACCCCTCCAGATCTCCTATCCACTAGCAGTCATATACCATTACTTCCCAGCAGAAAACTCGGCCATTATCTTAAATCTTTTGATTGATGCTAGTGACGCCTTATACAACTAAATGTAATGGTTGTCTGTGCTTCAGTCAAATAAATTTAATCTTATTCAACTTAAAAATTGAGTCCTTCGGGTTTTAAATATACTGTAGTGATGATCATTGACGAGGACAATAACGGAATTAAAGTTAGAATTATAAGAAATTGAACCACAACCCTACAGGAGACTAAGATTACATTTGAACTATTGCACTATTATGGTCCTTCTATAGAATGTCTTACTGTTTTCAAACATGTTTACACTATTATGTCTACTGGATACAAAAAGTAAAACACTTACCATCAAACACTGCACAGCTGTACTGAGTTGTGGAAGCCAGTGGCTTGCAAGTGCTATCAAATATGTTGCCATAGTTTCCGATGCTGACTTCAAACTGAATTGGGTCCCCCACATCCTGCAGCATATTAGCTGTATGAAACACAGCAGACATGCTGTACTTTCGCCTGCGCTGGTATTTCTAGAAGTGAACCACAAAGAAAAGTTGGTTGAAGACCTATTTAAAATACAACAACAAAAGACAAAAATAACATACTGCAGTTCTTTCAAGTCCTAAAGATTAGGAAATAATGAATGCCAGTCACTTGATGGCGAGTACTGAATAGTTTTACCTCCACCACTAAGATGTCATCATTGGGAATGTCATCAATCTTTTTGTCATCTTTTGCATCCAGTTTAGTTGTGAGTTCAACCAGCACTCTGCCACGGTAGGCAACCCCTTCACCCTTCCAAAGACAAAATAAAGTTTTAACGCAAGTTTTTTTTTTTTTTTTTTTTTTTTTTTTTTTTTTTTTTTACAGTGGTTTCCAAATGAAACACTGCTGTATATGTTATATCAGCCATTATTATAAAAACACTCATTGGTAGTATGTAGGCATAAAAAAAGAAAGTGACAATTTCAACAAGTCTTTTCAGTGTCTTTTCGTTCACATAAAGTCAGAAAAAAACAACATATGAATCCAAATGAACATGTATTTATACTAAAGTAATACAAAGATGACTACAAAAGATTTAGAAGAAATTACTTTAGTATAAATACATGTTCATTTGGATTCATATGTTGTTTTTTTCTGACTTTATGTGAACGAAGACACACATTTGCCCATTTTCCCATTGGAAATAGTGATATTTTGAAATATCACTGCCCTGGTCACAAAAGCAAAGTTTGTGGGGAATAATAGCCATGTTCTATACTTTTGAGGCATAAGCAATTAGGAAATAACACTTACTACCCAGGAACAAAAAAAAAAAAATGTTTTTTGTTACACAGTGTTATTACTGTTAAAAATATTAATAATAATTAAACACACTAACCTTCCCATAGTTTAAATCATCATAAGGGTCAGGGAACCCAGTAAATTCTCTCGGACTCCCATAGAGGTTTACATAACAAGGTCCAAAGGCTGGCAAAAAACCCCCATCTGACTCCCCTGTATTTTCAGCTAGTATAAAACAAATAAAGGATAGCTCAGCTGTCTTCACAGATGGTTTGAGGGCTTCTTGTTAATAATGTGTAAGTGAGCATGCAATGGCAATTGAACTGGTTGTGCTGTAAACCAAGCATTGTATGGGTAAAGCACTAAGAACTTATATACTGCAACACAGAACATACTATACACATACATATCAAGACTCACTGCCAGTCTGCATATTTATCATCTACTATGACAATATGTGATCAACGACTGAAATAGAATTAAAGAAAAAAAAAAAGATAATTGGCTCTACTTTAATCTTGGTCATGCCAGCATAAACCTGTCACATCCAGTGAACGTGTGCAGACAGTACTGACAAAAAATAAAGCCCGACATCTCTCTGGCTATTTTCAAGGCTTACTGCACGGCAAAGCACCAGGGCCTCCAAGCACACTGTTTTGCAGAGTCATTATATGTAGATTTACTTTAGGTTTTCAAACACAAGATATTGCTAGCGTTAGTACACGATGCATGCTACATTACTACTACTGCAACTACTACTACAATTCAACTGAGAGAATGAATTGGCGTGCTCCTAAACTGAAGGACCGTTTGTGCCCTTCAGTTTAGTAGTGCCCATAAAATGAGTCTCAACTAAAATAGACAGAGCTCTACTGCTTCTGACAGATGTTCCTGAAAGAAATGCTTAGGAGGGGGAGACCAAGTAAGATTCAGATGGAAATAGTGGTTTGTTATCAGCACTGTGAATGAGAATATATAGATATGTATTAACATTAAATATAGCTTACATTTTGGCAGCAGCTTCTTGTAATAACAATAAAATGTACCCAAAACTTGAGTACACATCTTATAGAGGGCACTTTAGCATTGCACAACAAATGTAGTGACTGTATGAATGTGCAACTGGCACTGGGAGAAGCAAAACCCCATAGGTAGGGGAAATGGACAAATCACATTGACAGGATTGTAGAACCGAAGCTGGAACAGGGTAGAGTGTTTCAATAGAATCAGGGCAACATGTTGTTCCAGGGTGAACATGGCAATAGACATTATCATGATGAAAACACCATGGAAATCTAGAATAAAGACAGCGTCACCTTTGACATTCTTATTTTCATGACAGCACATAAGACATGAACGCTAACACAGCAGCAAAGTACTCAAGATTAAACAGCCTGTGAACTTTAGGACGGGAGTTACTAACTTCAGTTTTAATGCTTTGTATATTTTAGACCCCATGCTATAGCAAAGGGAAGGCAATCTATCAAAAAGGTAGCTTTTTTAGGAACTCCTGTAACCTAAAGCTTCTACATCACAAAAAGACAAGAAACTTGTATAGCAAGAAAAAACAAGCCATGCTTTTTCAAACACTGTTTAACCCTTCAGGTGCCACGTTTCATTATATTTGTTTAGATTTTTTTTTTTTTTAATTCTGAAAACAAATATGGATTACCAAACTACCGTATCACCTGTATGTTGAACTTAGGGAGCCCAACAATATGATGGTTTAATCTTTGGAATAAAACACTGAATTATTTCTATTTTTCCGAGGGATGTTGAAATGTACTGTGATACACTTTCTCCCCTAACATCAACTCTCTTGAAACAGCATACAGCTATAAAAACATACCAATCTTTACATTACAGTAAATCTGGTGTTTTATTGTGGGATGTCAACTACTTGTACTAATTTCTTTAATAAAAAGGTAAACATTTGACACTGAAAGGGTTTAAACAAATCATTGAAAAAAGAGAAAGGCATGCACAGGCTGTGCAAATCAAAACAGTTCTATATATTTGTCCAATACCAAAACCATTTCAGAGGCTGCAGGGTTTTTTTTTTTGGTTTGTTTTGCCCTAAAGGCATAATTCCACATTTCTCACAATTAGGCTTTGTGCTCAGCAAATTCAACTGGTCGCCACCAGGGGGCAGACTTATATCTAGTGTAGATTTACCAGTTTTACCTCTGGATTAAGGTTTTTACTGTGCTCTTTAACCTCATTATTTGATAGTTTTATAACAGTTTATGGAACAGCTTGAGATTTTCTAACATCTTATGAAAAAGGGAAGCTGCTATTCTGCAGCTGGAATGCACACCCTCAAAGTTTGGCATTGGATGATATACAAAATAAATGTATCAACCACAAATTGAACCTTCAGATGCTGGAGAAGCCCCATATCCCGAAGATGAGTCTACAGTCCAAAAAAACAGTTAAACGTTAACAGAATTCAAAGAAGTTCCAATTTGTTCCAATGTTTTTTTTTTTTTTTTTTTTTTTTTTTTTTTTTATCTCTGCATTTTAATTGTGTAATGCAAATAGATAATATAGACATCTGCCTTTGGGAATAAAATAAATATATATGGGTATAACTTTTACAATAACGATTTTGGCTGTGATAAAAAAACCAAACACTTTGAATATGGGTAAGATTTACAGTAGAATAATTACGCACACACAACAATCCAATATAGACTTTGTAGTTTAATATAATAGTGAGTTACTAATATATATACATGTTGCATGTTTCTACTCTGATGCATTATGAGCATCAACAATTTACTCAAAGCCCCCACCAGTGTTTTCTACTATTATAACAATCTTGACATAAAGAAGGAAAAACATTGAGTGAAATAGCTCGCATCACTTCAAGTATTGCTCATCCTTGTTAGACAGCTTTTTGAATCCTCCAGTTCTGGGTTTGTCAATTACAGATGATGTTTCTCTGTACTTGATTATGCTTCGGACACTACACCTTGAAAATCAAGTGATGTGACCTATTACACTCAATGTATATATGGAAGAAGCATGCGCTTTTCAACTGTGCCATTCTCAGAAGATCATGTCATTTGTAGTCAGAAAAAAAAAAAAAAGTATTGCCAGCTGCTATCAAATCAAAGGAACCTTCATCAACAGCGTGTACTTGTGGTGTATTACAAAGCATCCTACCAGCTAATGTCCCAATTGAGTCTGGCAGAGTGCATATGCACTAAAATATCAGCAGTAGTTTTTTCCACCCAGTTACTGAATTGATGCCAAAGGCGACTCTGGAGTTAAAGCGATACATTTTTTAATCACACATCCCAGACTAAAAGTTGTAAAAAACAAATTCAAGTTATTTACCTATGATGTGTGAATTAAAATACTAAAACAATCATGATACATAAAAATGTAAAGGATTCTGTATCACTAATGTTACCACTAAAGATGTACAATAAAATGTGTTTCATGATAATATGTATATCTTGGCTAGCAACCTTACAAAATATAATAGAGACTGTATTGTTGTAATGGGCTTAATTTTCTATATTTCAATAATAAGCTACTTTATATAATCTATGTGTGTTTTTGTACTGGAATAAGACATTGCATAATGTGTGCGTATGAGTTAAAATCACATTTAATTAGTACACTAGTTTATATAGCTCTCTTAGAGTGTGGTTCTGTGTGTTGAAAGAATGTGTTTACATTTGTGGGAAGGGAAAATGGATTCTAACTCAGAAAACCAGCAAATACCACATAGGGTACAGACAGTGTGGAACGGGAGTCAGACGACACCCAACAGAGGGCATATAAGACACAACAAGGGGTCAGAGTATGGCATTCCTGTGAAACAAACCCCATTCTACGTTGGCAGCAGGACGAAAATATTGGTTTTGTTCTGATAAGGCTATGGGCTTATAAACTAATATGTATACAAGTGGTCACAATTTGATATACCTCAGCCCTAAAATAATGATTAAATATAAAAATTGTTGGTAAAAAGGTCAAAATCCTTACACTGAGTGATGAAGGTCTTTTTGGTATACGGATATATTGTCTATTCTTAATTATCTCATAATGTTAGAACTGTAACCTGATATGTCATGGCAGAATCATTTAATGAATGTTGAATTACTGTTCCATATCAATTTGACTAAAAACACACATATCAAAATCAAATAATTGTTAAAGAAAATAAGAATTATCATAGTCGTAAAAATCTAACAGTAGCACATTCTCCAAAGGATCTTACCTTCAAGTTCCCCACCAGGTGATGCTATTTTGGAAATATTTAAGTATGTTGTTCCAACAGCATCATTTCTTGTCAGTCGATCCCTACATGAGAACATCGAGAACACAATCAAATGTACATTTCCCCAAAACTATAATTTCCCTGCCATTACTGCTGGTGATGCTCACCATGCCACAGTTTGTCTGGGAGAGGCTGGGATTATAGTATTAGAAAGCTATCCTAGAGGAATTTGATTGAGGCAGTTTGCAGAAAACAACTGAAGAATTACATTTAAGTAGAAGAATTAAGGACTAAAATGTCTCCACCACATACATCTATACATTCTGCAGGTCTCATATGTGCAGTTTTGAAAGAAACACTTTACAGCAAACATGTATTTTTATTTCATCCTTTTTGACGGTGTTGTGCTCCAAGGGTCACTTCAACCTGGAGAGTGAAATTGTCCCCACCCATTCAATGGCTTCGTACTTGTCAATAACCAATCGGCTACTTCCCCAATTGACTGACATGCCTTCAGCCAGTAACACGCTTTGACCCGGAAAACACTGTAGAGGTTAAATGACCAAGCGAGTACAAGTGCAAATGGGCAACCCAAGAAAAAGGCATAGAAACAGGGTTTTGCTTAACCTGAAGTAGCACCAGATACCAGGTTTTAACCCTTTGCGGTCCAATGTTGGACCAGGTCCAACATTACGATTTTCCCTTTCCAGTCCAATACATCATCAAAAAGACGTAAAGCACAGGTTTCTAGTCATTTTTTCTCCGGAAAAAGCTGTGAAAACCATTCAATGGCTGAGTGAGATCGACAGGATCTCAAAGAATATCACAGGCATTTGCATTTGCAGAGCTTTTTGTGATGTTATATTAATAAAATAATGACTTGGATTGCAATATTGAGGAGTTTGGTGATAAAACGAGGGATCAGGAGAGGATTTATCAATGTGCACGTCTGTAAAGAGGTATGTGGAAAATACAGCGAACACGGGGTGGGGCTTGGCTGGAGATGCAGTACTGATGTCGCTTAGCATTGCAATGCCCTTTAAACCAGTTTTACTTAGAAAAACAAATTTAAACAGCGCGTGAAAATAAATTGGACCTGACGTGCCTGACAGGCGCCGAATAAATGGACCGCAAAGGGTTCGAATTAAAATACATGGGTGCTATAACATGTGATTCTTTCATAACTGCACATTGGAGACCTATGTAGCTAATGGACGTGAAAACTACCTAAGATTTCTGCAATTGTTTTGTAAGGTACAATTACTTACAATTAGTTGGTTTCTGCTACACCCGAAACTTGTCTTAAGGTCTTATGCAATTGACCACATCACTTTAGATTATGCACATTCTTTCATCAGGTGTTAAGCAATTGGTTGAAGTCAGTTTCACCAGAAAACAAATCTGTATAGCAATATGAATTAAATAATGAAGTCTACGTAGGGCGACATAATCCAACAGTAAAAATATATATATTAAAAAAGCATTTCCATAAGAAAAGCGTGAACATACCAGTCAAAAACAGTCAGTCTTATTCTATCACACATCGAGGGAAACTGTAGAAAGAAGCGATAAATGTATACATCACTTTTATTGACTGCATTTCCCATCAAGCATCACAAACTGAAAATCACCACAATGTGATACAAATATTTATTAATGCTTGATGAGACAAATTCTACCCATTTTTCCTTCTGAACTTTTGTTTGAATTGAATTAAATTGATATTTAAATACAGTATTTTTATATTCACTAAACGGTTGTCCCAGAAGATCTTGAAATTACATGCATTTGAAAGAGGGCAGCATCCCTTACCTTGATCTGCAGGTTGACGACTTGGTTCCAATCTGGGTTTGCATTCTTCTCTATTATCTTACTGCAAATCTAGATCAGGAAGAGAAACACTGTTTAAAACGGTTTTCAAATGACCTTTGATAATGCTGAAGTTGTTTTGTACAAAGATGTCTGTGCTACATTATGCTAGCTAACATGTCCAGGTGACATACTGGTTTGGACATAAGCACAGAATAGTCAACAACTAGATTACTAAAACAGTCTTTCTGCCATCCACGTGAGACACCAACTTCACCAGCAACATGTTTAAATGGCTGTTTCTGCTTAGATCATTATATGTCAATATTACTATTTATTCCAGCACAAAATGGATGTGAACAGCCCTCTAAAGTGAAATAGCGGGATGCGAGGCGGGGAAGCTTATCGGGTGTAGCACAGGCTTCAGTTCACAATGCTTCACCGATGGGCTTCGGAGCAACTTATATGCTTCCACACCTCATGTCAGAAAACTCAGCACAAATACAGAATACACATAGGATATTAATATATATTATATATCCATTTAAAATTGAGTTGATGCTGAAGCATCTCCTTCCAGGTTTACAAGTTGAGACAGGTACAGTACCATTACAAGAGATTCTTCAGATGCCAAATAAGTGAATCAATCCAAAATGCAATTTAAGAATTCTGGGACAAACTTCACTTTCAGAATCATACCCAGCTTGTTGAACAAGGTTCCAAACATAGTACTGACCTTACATAGCTCTTTTATTGACAGTCAGTCAGATTTAAAAAACTTAATAAATAAAATAAAATAAAACAAAACGCCCAGTCTAGTCTGAAACGGGAATTTCCAAATACCAATCTCACACTTACTTTTTTGCCTGCAAAGCAGACTTCCACAAACGGATCTACAAGGTTCTTCCTGTTATTCTCAGCTCCAAACATCTCCTTCACACTTTGCACAAACGCATCATCCACTTAAAAAAAGAAAAAAAAAAAAATATATATATATATATATATATATATATATATATATATATATATATATATATATATATATATATATATATATATATATATATATATATATATATATATATATATATATGATGCTTCAATGACTACGCTCAACATAAGAAGTAGGCATCCTTGGCTTATCCAATCCATTTAATTGCAAGGCTTCCAACCAGGTTTTTAATTATTTAACTGGTCATCAACAGAGCCAATTAAAAGAACTGCAGAAATGTCTGGAAGAGCCAATGTTGTCTTTCCTTGATCTAAATGCTAAGTATAAACAAGTATATTAGTAACATACCGGCCACCCCTTTCTGCAAATACAAAATTAGATCCATCAGTACCAGGTTGAAACATGACAGAAAAACTTTGCATAAAACAGACTTCATATTGAATCAAAATGGATTTACATGCAAATCAAGCATCTCTAAGTTCCAAATAGCCCTCAGAGTTTGTTCTCCT